>NW_016107342.1:16241802-16259295 GCF_001604975.1 Cebus imitator | reverse complement strand
AAAAAAAAAAAAAAAAAAAAAAAGGAACGACCATGAGAAAACCCCATCTGAAGTTTACTAACATCAAAGACCAAAGGTAGATAAATCCACAAAGAGGAGATGAAACCAGCATAAAAATGCTGAAAATTCCAAAAACCAGGATGCCTCTTCTCCAAAGAATCACAACTCCTCATCATCAAGGAAACAAAATTAGATGGATGAGTTTGACAAATTGACAGAAGTAGATTTCAGACAGTGAGTAATAACAAACTCCTCCAAGCTAAAGGAGCATGTTCTAATCCAATGCAAGGAAGCTAAGAACTTCAATAAAATGTTGCAGGAAGTGCTAATGAGAATAAACAGTTTAGAGAAGAACATAAATGACCTGATGGAGCTGAAAAACACAGCATGAGAACTTCATGAAGCATACACAAGTGTCAATAGCCAAATCAATCAAGCAGAAGAAAGGATATCAGAGATTGAAGATCAACTTAATAAAAAAAGGAAGAAGACAAGATCAGAGAAAAAAGAATGGAAAGGAACCAACAAAGAGAGATGCAGTTGCTCCACATCCTCATTCACATTTGATATTGTCAGATTTTTAAAATTCTAAACCATTTATCTCTCATAGAGTAGATGTTAAGTCTTCTCACCACAAAAATGATAACTTCATAATTTTACTTATTATATGCATATGTTAGCTTGTTTGAGCCATTCCACAGCATATACATGGTTCAAAATATTATGTTGTACACAATAAATGTATACAATTTTTATTTGTCAATTAAAGAATAAAACAAAGATTTAAACTATTTTAAAACATGTATAATGGTATGTCATTGTGTATTTAATTTGAATTTCCCTAAATACTAATGATGCTGAGTATATATGTGTGCACATATTAGTCCTCCATATATTTATATATATTTATAGTTTTTGAGACAAGGTCTTACTCTGCTGCCCAGTATAAATTGCAATGGTATGATCACGGCTCGCTTCAGACCCAACATTCTAGGCTCAATTGATTCTCTACTTCAGCCTCCTGAGTATCTGGGACTACAGGTGCCTGCCACCACACCAGGCTAACTTTCATATTTCTTGTGGAGGGTGGTCTCACTCTGTTGTTCAGGCTGGTCTGGATCTCCTGGGCTCAAGCAACTGGGACCATCCATCTTGGTGTCCCAAAGTGTTGGGATTACAGGTATGAGTCACCACACCCACTTGCCATCCATAGATCTTCTTTGGTAAAGTGCCTGTTCAAATGTTTTACCTATTTTTTAATTGTGATGATTGCTTTTTTAAAATTATTGAGTTTGAGAGTATTTATATATTCTTCGTACATGTCTTTTATCAGATATGTGATTTACATATTTTCTCCTACTCTGTGAGTTGTCTGTTAATTCTCTCAACAGTGTCTTTCATGGAGCTAGAGCTTAAAACTTTGATGGAGTCCAGTTAATCAATGTTTTCTTTAATGGCGTGTGCTTTTGGTATTATATCTAAAAATATGTTGACAAACCCTGGTCAACACAGATATCTCCTAGAAGATACCACCTGTACTTTTACATGATACCTTTAGGTCTATAGGCATTTGGAGACATTTTTGTTTTTTCTTCTTTTTCCCATATGGATGTCCAATTATTCAAGCACCATTTGTTGAAAAGATTTCATCCACTGACTTGTCTTTGAACCTTTATCAAAAATCAGTTAACTATATTTGTGTAGATCTATTTCTGGGCTTTCTATTCTGTTTGATTGATCTGTATGTCTATCCTTTTGGCAATACCAAATTGACTTGATTACTGTAGCTTTATAAGTCTTACAATTGGGTAATGTGAGGCTTCGGACTTTGTTCTTATCTTTTTCAGAATTTTGGAATTGCCTATTTTAGTTCCCTTGCCTTTCCATGCAAAGTTTGGAATAAGCATGTCGACATCTACAATAAAATCTCCCTTTTATCTATAGTTGGATTGCATTTTGAATCTATAGCTCAAACTATTTAGAAATGATGGGGAATGGCATTTTATGGGGTTTTGATAATAATTCTTAGACTAAAACAACAGAGAAACAAAAACCCAAACCTTAACGGCTCCTTCCTATTAGAAGATAAAGTTCAGACTCCCCAGACTGACAGTTAAAGTTTTTTATTATTTAGTAACATCCTTTTTTTTCCAGTCTTATCTTTTGTAATTTCTAAACCTAGATTGGCACATCCAGTGAAAGCAAATCATTGTTCTTCCAACATACCTTCTCATGCCCATGCATTCACCCCTCTGCCTCCCCCACAATCCTGTTTCTCCCTTTTATTCTAGTCAAATTCATTTTCTTTTTTAGTTTTAAAATAGTAATTGGCAAATATTGCATAAATTCAACATATGCAATGTGATAATATGATATATATGTGTGTATACATGTATACATTGTGTAATGATTACCACAATAAAATTAACACATCCATAACCATCCATACTGTACAGTACATCCATGGAACTAGTATATATTATAATGGAAAGTTTGTACCCTTTGACTGACATCTTCTCATTTCCCCACCCTCCAGCCACTGGCACCCATCATTCTCCTCTCTGCTTCTGTGAATTCAAATTAAATCCATTTTCAAGGCTTAACTCAACTGAAACTTTCCCTGATTTATCCAACCGACAGTTGTCTCCTGCTTTCTGAATTCCTTCCATAGATAATTGTGAGGACCACTCATTAGATTCTTCTCAAACATTTCAGTGTGTTGTTAGCGTCATCTTTGTCTGAAAAATGTCTTAACAGAAGCATCATCTGGTAAACTCCTTCAAGACAGAGGCTGTATTTATGTTATTTTCCAACTGTATAGGACATAGAATATGCAATGCACATAACTGGCATCCTTAAGAATTAATTAATTAGAATGAATTAACTTTCAATGTTTGAAATATTAATAATAAAATATTAAGATTTCCAGTATAATTACAAATTTAAATATTTGACCTGGGAAGTATTTGAATGTGGCTAGGGCCCTTTATGTAGTTGATCTCTATAGTTCTCAATTCTCTTTCATTTTCTCCTCACTCCTCTTCATTGTCCCCATTCCCTTGGCATCTGGGTGGGCTCACATGCATTCATCTGGTATTTGGGGGTCCCCTGTGTGAGATCCTCTATGCATGCCAAATTTCTTGGGGCTTTGCTTACTTCGTTCTTCTGATCAAATATTTTCTCTCAGCTGTACCATGTCCTCAAAGGACTCTTTCTTTGTAAATGACATGTGGAGATCAGAAAGAGAAAAGATATTTTGATCTGATGGATTAATCTTTGATGATACACTAACAGAATTCAGGTTAAGAATTTTTAGTGAAAAGTGCATGGTTTTTGAAGTAAGATAGGTCTATATTCAAATCGTCTACCAGCTACCATCTTTGTGACCTTGGGTGAATTGCAAAGTTTAAATAAGAGCACATCTGGCATTTTTAGAATGTGGAAGGGAGCAGCAGGTAGCACAACACACTTTAGTTCCTTTGCCCCTGTCTTCCTATGATCTTTCTCTAAAAATACAGTAGTAGCTATCATTTATTTAACGTTTTCTGTGTGCCAGACACAGTGCTAAGTGATTTACACACATTTCCTCCTAACCCTTATAGCAATTTAACTTTTTAGTATTACTGTACATTTTTCACAAGAACAAGCAAAGACTTAGTTTAAAGAGTACTTTGTAAAGTCATAAAATGAGAAAATAGTGAAGCTGGTATGTGACCTGCAGTCTAATTACTTCTAAAACCTTGGCTCTTAGTTACTATACCATGCCTTGCTAATTATATGCACTGAGTCTTCTTAGAAATTTCATGGTGTGGGGTCAAAAAAGAGGAACACTCAACATCTATAAAGCTTTGGGAAATATACTTTAAGTTGCATGGATTTTTCATATGGTCATTCAGACCCTGCTGCAAGACACAGCTACTTATTTTTTTTTTTAATTGCATTTTAGGTTTTGGGGTACATGTGAAGAACATGCAAGATTGTTGCATAGGTAAACACATGGCAGTGTGATTTGCTGCCTTCCTCCCCTTCACCTATATCTGGCATTTCTCCCCATGCAATCACTCCCCAACTCCCCACCCCCCACTGTCCCTCCCCTATTTCCCCCCAACAGACCCCAGTGGACACAGCTACTTATAACCCCACTTGTAATTTATTAAATATATCTTATTTGGGTAAAATATATTTATGTATTCACAGCACTCTGTTGGACTTTTTCCACTGAACTCCATATAGCCAATTAACCAAGAAGCACTGTGGGAAGTCGTTCATAACACTATTGACGCTGTTAATTCCATTGACTCTTTAAATATGACCGACTTGATTAGTAAGACATCTATCCTTCTTTCTAGGTCCTGAGTCATTCTCTGTGGGGTTCATTCTCTGTGGAGTTGGAAATGGTAGAAAGGACTTGGCTGTTGACAGTTGGAGCTGCTGTGTCAACATCTGCAGCTGTCCTTTTCTGGGTTCTGTTGCCTTCAGTGATGACTGCTGCTGTACTTTCTAGAGGATTCTTCCCTTGCAGCAGCTAACTGATCAGCCTTCTCTGAAGGGTCAGCCTCTAGTGCCTGGCTCCTTCTATGGCCAGGAGGATAATGAAGTTTGCTTCTTGTGACCAGCTTTCAATGGAGATTTTCAGAGAAATCCAGTGTGGGCTCTAATGACATGGCTTTGTCTTTCTTTTCCCCTTTCTTGTCCTTTTGCTCATACATCTTTTCAAATCTAGTTTTATTTTCCTCAAAGATATATATGGTTTAAAAAACTTAATTGTTATACAAGATTTATCACGAAAAACAGTAGTTCTCTGCTTACCTGCTATCAGTTACAGACTAGGACCCTCGCAATCAAGCACTTCATTCTATTTCATCTGATTCCTTTGGTATTTATTCTTACTTTAAATTTTCTATTTCTACTTTCACCATTTTTTTCTATTTCTGCTTTCCTTTTTTTCTTTTTTTGAAACAGAGTCTTGCTCTGTTACCCAGGCTGAGTGGTGTGATCTCGGCTCATTGCAACATTTGCCTCCCGGGTTCAAGTGATTCTCCTGCCTCAGCCTTATGAATAGCTGGAATTACAGACCTGTACCACCATGCCCTGCTAACTTTCATATTTTTATAGAGACCAGGTTTCACTATGTTGCCCAGTTTGGTCTCAAACTCCTGACCTCAAGTGATCCACCTACCTTGGCCTCCCAAAGTGGGGGGATTATAGGCATAAGCCACCACTTCCAGCCCTATTTTTGTTTTCTATTTCTAATTTTTCCCATTCCCATTTTTCTAAATATAATGAGTGATCTTGCCATCACTCTGTTTTTCTGCAGTAGCCATTTTCTGTTGGCTTTCTAATATGGAAAATAAGGCTATGATTTCCTTTCATTACTTCTCACCCACTTACCCTGTTAACATAGTTGTATCAAAACCTTGCCTAACACTTCAATTTTTACAGTATTGTGACAATTACAAATAATGTTCATGGTTAAGTTATATGAATGACTATGATTACTGTTTCCTTCCTACACCTTTTGTTTTTCCTAGAATTAATAAGTGCTTCATATTTGTATTTAATTTTCTATATACCTATGGGTAGTCCAATCGCAAACTTTCTCCCAATTGTTTAAATCTTCTCTCTGTACAAAGACAATTAGGAGCCATTCAACTTCATCTTCTTGGGGATATAGCTCCTGAAGGCTTCTGACCTGCTCCAGTCTTCTCTGGTTTTGTTCTCTTCACCAGTGGCAGAGTGCATTTCAGGATCTCTCTACAGCTCTTTCTTAAATTGGTATTCCTGTTTCTTGCATGCCATGGATTCTTTTTTCTTGATTTCCTCTCCTGTGTTAATGAACTTTCCCGCAACCCCAGTAGCTTCTTGAGAGAGTGTGCATGTTAGGTAAAATACTGGTGACAATGAATATCTGAAAATCTTTTTTTTTAAAACCATCACAATCCAATGATAGTTTGAGGGCAGCTAAGTTGTAAATCGTTAATCATTTACATTTGGAAGGTATTGGTCTATTGTCTTTGAGTTATCTGTGTTGTTGAGAATTCTCAAGTCATTGAGTTTTTAAATTTGTAACTCCTTATTTTGGCTTGCATTCCCTGGCTGCTTAAATTATTCCACTTGTCTCTAGCATTTCATGATGTTGTGCCTTTTATGTGGGTTTATGCTTACCGACTATGCTGAGCACTTAATAGGCTCTTTTATGTGGGAAACACATCATTTAGTGCTGGAAATTTTCTTGAATTATTTATTTTATTATTTTCTTCCTTCTTTTTCTCTTATTTCTTTTTCTCCTTCCTCTTTTCCTCTCATTCTCTGAAAGGCTCATTATTCAGATCTTATTTCTCCTACACTAATTTTATCTTCTTATCTTTTCATTCTGTATTTTACCTTCCGATATGTTTCCTTTACTCTTTGAAAGATTTTCTAAATTTTGTCTTCCAAACCTTCTATCAAATTTTGTTCATGTTATCTTGCTACATTGAAAGAGCTATTATTTGTTTCAATTTATTGATGAAAGAAAATTTTCTCATCTTTCTGATAATATGATTTTATTTTTTGGAATTTCCTTCTCCCTGCAGCATTTGTTTTTCCAAATTCCTTTGTTTTTGTAAGCTTTGGTCTCAGTCTTTAATGTTAAGGGCCATTCCTAATGGTAGAATGGTCTGTGGCTGTCTGCTTATGCCAAAGAATGGGTCACTGAAAAGCTGATAGGAACCATTGTGAGTGTGGGTGTCAACTCTGAGCTTCGCTGGAAGTTAATTTGCCTTGATCATTTTCCTGGAGGACTCAAAGGTCAATACCTTTAGTACTTTTCTTTTGTCCTGATCAGAATGCTCAGAGAAGAATCTTCCAATCTCTATCTTGGAATCCGCAAGTTTTGTGTCCATAGTTGTAGTACGGTTGACTAGCGATGCATGGCTGGAAGGAATGCTGTCAAAGTTCAGTATGTGAACTTCCACTTGATCTCTTTGTGTTAATTCTGCATTTCCAGTCTTCTAGGATGTCTAATATTCTTCAGTCCAGAGACTCTGTTGTGTAATTTCTGGGAATGAGGAAGGGAAATTTGCCCATCTGTTTGAAGTTGGGGAGAGGGTTTTGAGAATATTTTTTTCTTAAGCAGAATTTCAATTGATCTTCTTGCTTCTGGTTACAGCTGAAACCATTTTTTCCTGAGCCTTTTCTGGGTCCTATAAATCTAGTTTCCTCTCAGCCTTAACACAGTTGGCTTAGGATTCAGCCTTCTTAAGTCTGCTAAGGTAGTTATTACAAGTCCTTCTGTTTTTCCCAATTTCTGTTTTTAATCCTCTTCCTCATCATTTTTTTTGATCTTGTAACTTTAATCTTTAAATTTAAAAAGTTAAATATTTTATTTGTGGTTGTCTTACTAGGATTTTAGGAAGTAGTAGAACTAAATGTATGCATTCTGTACCATTTAAAACTGGAAATCACTTTTCCTTTTTTACTTCTTTGTACCCACTTCTCAGCTGAACCTGGTCACTCAGCTTCCTTTGAGTCCCAAACCGGCTGCTTTGTATGACCCACGCTGCCAGACTCTTTCCCTCATCCCACTGTCTCGGGGCCCCATTGCGTCTCTCAAGTTTGTCCATGTCTGAACCTTAATGAAACACTGGGTTCTCTTCTTCTGCCTCAAGGTTCCTGGGCCTATGCACCTCCAGAGATGTGGCTGGTCTCTGTTTTCAGTTCTCTAAGCACTTTCTATCTGTAAAATCTTCTTGTAGTTCAACTTTTAGAGGATCCCAGAACAGCAAATAAACTCTGCCCAGAGTACACAGAAGACAAAGCAGCCCAAAGAATCTCATCTGCACTCAGTCAAAATACTGTTAGATAATTTTCATATGTGATGTCTTTATAATTACTGGGGCTATTATTTGTAGTTCTAGAAATGTGTTTCTCATTTAGCCACATTTCCTTCTTTAATTTTTTAAAATAGTTTTTAGAAAAAGATTTTTTAAATGCTGTCCTTTTATTTCTGATCAATATCTCATTTTCTAAATAATTACACTTTTAAAAATATAATTCTAGCACCTTACCATATTTATATACTATTTTAGAAATAGGTACTCTTACTTTTGGGAGTCTAGTTTCCTTATATGAAGCATTGCTTTTATTTTAAGGTTTATTAATATTATTATAATTATGAAACTGATGTATATTCATTGTTAAACATAAAATTCAAGGAAGTTAAGTAATTCGTCAGTAGTCATCCATTTAACTAATGTCAAACACAGTATTCTCAACCACATTCATGCTATTAACCATTTTACTATACTACATTTCATTAACTCAAACTGTCTTTTGCAACAAAAGAACCAATAATTGGTAATTATTTTATAAATGATGATAAAAATCCATCTAAGTTATTTTCTTTTAGTCTTACTGATATCAAGTTCCAAGTTGATTATAGTATCAGCCAGCATTTTATCAGAAATAGCTAACTTGTTTATGAATTAATTCAACATTCAACATACATTCTGCAAGCACCTACAATGTGCCAAACTCTGTGCTTAAGTGTTGGTGAAAAAAGTAATTGTAGAGTGAGAAATTTTTTTTCCCTATTTTGGGTTTTACATATTGGTTTATCTTCACTGTCTCTGACTATGAGAGAGATTCTTAATGCCAAGAGCTTCATTGAGTTCTTACTGTGTTAGGTCCTATAGCTGTGACATTGGGAGGCAATTAGTTTTTCAGCCTCCCCAGTCCTGCAAGCTCGCAGTAGGCATCCTAGCAGCAGGTGGTGTTATAAATTACCAGCTAGATCTGGCTTAGAAAATCAAACAGATATCTTAAATCAACAAGTTTTTGACTGATTTCCAGCGGTAACAGGATTTGTTCCAAATCATTCTCTGTAGGTACCATTGAGAAAAATCAATGAGCAACTCACAGAACATGTGATGGGGAAAAGGCATAAGTTGAAAGGAAAATAAACAAAAATACCCCAATATTTAGTATAAAAATAAACCAATCATTTGTAATATTATTTATATTTGCAAATCAATGCACTATCTTGATTGTTAATGTATTGCCTTTCCCTAAAAAACTAATATAACAAGCTGCTTCTGAGTTTAGAACATGCTGGCCTGAGGACATGAGGAAGCTTAGTTTGTGTTGTGCTTTTATATTTTCGGCACTGGGGACATGGACTTCTCCAGGGTAAACATGATCTTTCTTACATTATTTGTGAAGCAATAACAGAAATGGATGTCTGTAATATTTTTTTTTTCTTATAGGTTACAGTTATATTTCACTCAAACACCAACATTTGGGGAAGTTGCCTTGAAGCAGTAATTTGTGACTCTGGCTGAACCTCTGACTCATTTGTGGAGGGTCTAAAACTTCAGGTGCCAGGGCTCTTGGATACTCTGGAAATCACACGCAAGTGGTTCTGTCAGGCAGCTGGGACTGAGGCAGCATGGACTTGGCCACAGGGGGCTACAGCTGGGCTTCCATGGGCACCTGGGAGTTGGATGAAGGCTGAACTAGGCACAAGGTCCAGGTTAAGAGAACAAAAATAGGGATCCCAATTTACAATGGGAATACAGAAAAAGGATACAAATGCCTTTAGCAAATGACCAAAGTGTTGATTAGGAATATTTTTTAAAAAAGGTTTAAGCCCATGCTGTCCAATAAACACAGGAGGCACATATGCAATTCTAAATTTTCCAATAGGAACATTAAAAAGTAAGAAGACACAGACAGAATTCATGTTAATAATATATTTTAACTCGATGTATTACCTATATTATCACATTAGAACCTAATCAGTATAAAAAATTACCGATGAGAAATTTTACATTCTTCTTTCCTGCTAAGTCTTTGAAATCTGGTGTGTATTCTATGTTGACAATGAATCTCAGTTTGAACTTACCCCATTTCTGGTGCTTAGTAGTCAAAAGTTGTGGTTGGCTTCCATATTGGACTGTTCAGGTCTAGGTAAACAATTGTTCTAAATCCATTGGCAAGCAATTGGTAGAGCTCCCGAAGCAAAACAGCAGCAACAACAACAAAAACAAAAAACAAAACAAAAAACCCAAAACAACAACAAGAACAACAACAACAAAACCCACATCTAGAGCTAGAGGTTTTTTTATGGGAAGTTTTCAGTAATTTAGGCCTTAGAAAAGATGTTTTAGAGACTTATGACTTTAAAGAGAAATGAATGACTGAGAAAATTGGTGGATGAAAGGGGAGTCCAATCACTGTGGAAGTGGGCAGTAGAGAAGAAACAATTGGAGAATAAAATTAGAAATTTAAGAAAGAGAATAACTAGTGAGAGTTGAGCATTCATTACATGCCAGACTGTTTTCTATGTGCTTAATACACTTCCATGTTGAGTATTTGCAGAACTCCTGTAAGATAGATTGAGGCCACAGTGTATGACTGATTATGATGTGAGTGGTGGGTGTCTTGTGAAGTTTTGCAATGTGGTGATCTCGAGGTTAGTACCACCATCACCCCCATTTTACAGATGAAGAAACGAAGCCTTCTTTTCATTTGCTTCACTTTGGTATACATTCTCTCCTTGTCTTCTGCTCTCTGTTCTTCAGTGCTCCACCTTTGCTGTCATTTCTCTCTCATTTAAATTGTTGTTTTCCCATTTAGAGGAAAAGAGAGAGAGTAGAATACTAGATACTCCATTTTTAATCTTGCTTTCTGGATTTCAAACTGTTCACACTTCCTACTTTGACTTAAATCTGATGATGCTCCTGATATGGTTTAGCTCTGTGCCCCTACCCAAATCTCAACTTGTAGCTCTCATAACTCACGTGCTGTGGGAGGGATCTGGTGGGAGATGATTCAACTGTGTGGGCAGGTCATTCCCATGTTGTACTCGTGATAGTGAAAGGGTCTCACGAGATCTAATGGTTTTAAAAACAGGAGTTTCTCTGCACAAGCTCTCTCTTTATCTGCTGCCATCCACGTAAAATGTGACTTCCTCCTCCTTGTCTTTTGCCATGATTATGAGGCCTCCCCAGACATGTGGAACTCCAATAGACCTCTTTCTCGTGTAAATTGCCCAGTCTTGGGTATGTCTTTACCAGCAGCGTGAAAACAGACTAATACAGCTCCATCTTGCTGTACTGCCCTAGCACAGGACTTATTACTAAGGCCACGTAGTTATTGATGATGACTTTTCAGACCTTAAAACCCCAACAAGCAAATAACAGCAATAAGAAAAGCCCAAGCAAATAAAACCAGGTATCTCTACTTCATATTTGTAAAGAGAGTTGATTTTTATTTTTTTTCTTCTGAAGCACAACAGGGTCTTCAGGATTCTCTTTTTTAGCATTGTAGGTGATTAATACCAGATCAAACTACAGCATAAAGGGAAAGAGAGATACTGTGCTTTAAGATAGGATTTGGGAATTCGCTAATAGAAAGTTATCTTAGTGCTAGTACACTCTCTTCTGCTAATTCCTAAGTAGACCCTTAAACTCTAATTTAGAGATAAAAGAATAGGATTCCTTTATACAGCCTTGCATTACTAGAGGACACGCTGTGTGTGTTTTGAAGGGCATGTCACAGTCATCTTCACTAAATACATTCCCCTAGATCAGAGGGCTCTCTCAAAGTATACTGTATGTTCCTGAGTTACTGCATGTAATCAATGAACTTTGTCAGGTCATTTTGGAGAAGCACGCTAAGAAGGAACCAAAATTTGTATTTGTATGTTAAGCAATGGAGAATTTAGAGGCCAGGTGTGATGTCTGCCTCATGTCTGTAATCCCAATGCTTTGGGAAGCTAAGATGGGATAACTTGAGGCCAGGGATTTGAGACCAACCTTGGCAAGAGCAAGACCAAGACCCACTTAAAAAAAAATAAGAAAATAAAAATATTAGCCTGGTATGATGGCACATACATGTAGTCCTAGCTTTTAGGAGGCCGAGGCAAGAGGATTGGTTGAGCCCAGGTGTCTGAGGCTGCAGTGAACTATGATCGCACCACTGCCCTCCAGCCTGGGTGACAGAGTGAGACACCCAGCTCTTACATTTTTTTTTTTAAAATGCATTTTTAAAAATGGAAAACATGGGGAAATGAAGAGAAACTTAAACTTCTAAGAATACTGGGGGACAGGAAAGGGAAAAAAGAATTTTTTTCTGATTAGGTTATAGCTACTTTTAAAGACTATAAACCAAATTTAAAGTTGCCTTGTATTATCTGTCCATGGTGCAAGCCAATGATTCTTTTAGGACTTGAATCCCTAATGTGCAAAGGATGCCAATAATGCCAGAATTACAGAACTGCAATGAGGATTAGGAATAATGTGTTAGGAACATGTGCTATATCACATGTGCTAAATGGTACATCACAGTTCCTGGAACACAGCCATGGCCAATGGGATTTTATTTTTTGTTTCTTTTTTTAACACAAAAGTTTTAAATCTAGTTAGGCAATAGTACGGAAATGTACAAAAAATAAAAATTTAGTCTATATTAAGTGCAAAATGAGAGGTATAGCTAAGACTTGAGAAGGGAGAGAGAGCTATGATTTGATTTGGCTGATGTGTATTTCCCCCGTTAGTCTGTAAGGTGCATGAGGGTGGAGTCCTGCTCTGTTTTTGCTCACTATTGCATCCCCAGGACCTGACACAGGGCCTGGCTCATGGTAGGTGTTCAATAAATACCTTTGAACAACGATACAAAGTTGTTATTCATAAAATACAGTTATGCATTCCCCCACCTCTTAGTGCTTTAAGAATACAAGCAGGTTAGAAGTGGTTAAGGAAACCCAGGGAGGCTTCATGGAGGAAACAACCTTTGAAGAATTTATAGAGCCAGAGCTGCTGGCAGACGGGCATTTCATGTATGAACAAATGTGTGAGGGTTAGAATTATACTGTGTCTAGAGGTGATACTGGATAAACCAATTTCACCAAAGGTGATTCATTTTAATATTTATGAAGAAATAAGACTGATGGATATTTGGGGTAAATTTCAGAGAGTCTTAACTGTGAAGCTTGTTTTTCTTGCTAAGTGCACTGGGAATTTCCTTTAAAACTGCTCTAATCAATAACTCCTCAAACCCTAGGAGCCACTAGACATATAGAAAAAATATCCCCCAAGGATTCCTCTGTCCTCATTTAAATTGTGAGGCAATTGCTGAGGGTCTGTAAGCAGAGATGCAGTGATGTTGCCTGTTTTGCATGGCCTGAGGTCAGGAAATCTCTGCCCAGCTGGGGAGCCCTATTCAGAACAGATCGCCTTTAAATGCACAACCAAAGCCAGGTCAAATGTGTTTCAGAACAGACTGAGAAATGTGAAGCCAAATATGACAAGCTATGGTGAGTAGCTGGCTGTGAGAGAATTTGGCTCTGCGTGCTTCCCCTCACATCGTTCTGGGAGTGGTTTGCTTGTGATGTTGCGTGCATTTGAAAGCAGAACTTTGTCTCATGCTACAAATATGGCCAATAACTCTTCCACGTATGCCGTGTGATTCCCCTGACTGCAAGGAGGTGCCAATTAACATAAGCATTTGGTATTGCCTGGATTGGTCACAATTGGGTGCAATCCAATTTCTGTGATATTAGCTGGAAATAACTCAATTACCCCCTCACCTCCTCTGATTCACTTTTTCAATTCCTTTTTATTTCTATGCTTCTTTGTAATCCTGAGTTATCTCCTAGGAACCACATGGTTCCACATTCTCCTCATTTTAAATCTTTTTTTTTTTTTTTTTTAATTTTTAAACCAAAACTTCATTTATGTGCACAAGTGACTAGAGTGGCTATGTATGTGAGGACTGAGGAACTTGAGTTTGAGGTAGAACATTCTGACCATCTATTATATATGACTTTGATTAGGTTTTCATGAAAAACTAAATACAGGGTACATAATATGCTCAAAATACAAAATGTTTGGAGGACATTTCAGTCTCAGTGACATTTCAGAGGGTGTCCTGAAGAAATGTATTTTATGTTATTGAAAAAGTAATTTGTTGTAAGAAAAAGTTGTTCTGGTATAGCTGAATTCATAGATCTGGCATCCACCTTCCTAACAGCTGGAAGACTTTGGCAAATGTACTTTTGGATCATTAGAGGTATTTAAATATACAATGATTCCAGATCTTGGCTAAGCTTCTCTCTTCCCCTGTCATAATAATTAGGTACACTGGACAGCTGCTACTCTTTTGACAGTAGGATTAAAAATTATGGAATATTTTAAATGCAGGGAGAAAGAGAATGATACATAATAAAAAAAAAGAAAGCTTTAAGAACACAGAAACAAATATTAAAGACTATGAAAGAGAAGGAATAAACTTCAAAACAGTATTTAGAATATTTAGATTTTCAGTGTGCTATTACTTACACAATTGCTATATTTGTGGTTGTTCTCAAAAGTAACTTTTGCTTTTTACATTCTTTACAATATATTTATATTTTCAAATTAGAAAAATACAAGATTAGGTAAGTCCTTAGGCCTGTAAAATTTTAAGGTTTGGCAATGTCACATTAGTGCTTTTCCTTACCGATGATGTTGGTGGCTCTGCAGCAAGCCGTGACTAATCATGGTTAGATAGCCCGGAGCAAATCATTTAATCTTTCTGAAACAAAGATTCATTATCTAAAATCACCTGGAGCTGTGCTGTCCAACATGGTAGACACTGGTCACACGTGGCCTTTGAACACTTGAAATATGTCATATCTGAACTGAGGTGTGTTGCATGTGTAAGATGCACATTGAATTTTGAAGACTTATTACAAAAAAATGTAAAATAATTGTATTGATAATTGTTTTTGCATTGCTTGTATGTTGAAATAATATGTTGGATATAATGAATTCCATAATTATATTTAGAAAAATAACTTTATCTGTTTCTTTTTAACTTTTTAATATGGCTACTAAAAAGTCTAAATTTACATATGTGAATTGTGTTCTATTTCTGTTGGACAGCATTCATCTAGAGAATGGAAGTGTTTAACATAATGACCTCTAAAATCCTTTTCACTGAACTCTTCTAGGAATCTAGAGCATATAAATAATGTATCAAGGTATGATAGGATGAGGATGGAACATGTATGTCTTGGGGTTGGTGTGAAGGTAATACGTGAAGTTAGTTGCAGTGAATAGAATAAGATAATTTGGTACAGGTGCTTGAAACCATCTGAGAAAAAAGTTTGAGAAAATTTAAGGAAAATGATGGGGAAATGTAGAAAAAAAAAGATTATTGTCTTGGAGGACATTATGCTAAGTAAAATGACTCAGGCGCAGAACGACAAATGCAGCCTGATGTTACTCATATGTGGAATCTAAAACAGTTTAATTCATAGAAGCAAAAAGCAAAATGGTGTTTGCCTGGGCCTGGGACCAGAAATGGGGAGGTATTGGTCAAAGGGTTCCACATGTCATTTAGAAAAGAGGACTAAGTTGTGGAACTCTATTGTACAGCATAGAGACAGTAGTTAATGTATTTTTGAAAATTGCTAAGAGAATAGATTTTAAATGTTCTAATCACAAAAAAATGATATGTATGTGAGGTGACAGATATGCTAATTAGCTTTACTTAAATGTTTCCCAATGCATACATATTTCTTTTTCTTTGTTTTTGAGTCAGAGTTTCCCTCTTGTTACCCAGACTAGAGGGCAATCGTGTGATCTTCGCTCACCACAACCTCTGCCTCCCGAGTTCAAGTGATTCTCCTGTCTCAGCCTCTGGAGTAGCTGGGATTAGAGGCATGTGCCACCATGCCTGGCTAATTTTGTATTTTTAGTAGAGATGGGGTTTCTCCACGTTGGTCAGGCTGGTCTCAAACTCCCAACCTCAGGTGATCCACCCACCTCCGCTTCCCAAAGTGCTGGGATTACAGCCTTCAGCCATCTCACCCAGCCACATACATATTTCAAAACCTCACATTTTATACCAGAAATATAATGTGTATCTGTCAATTATACCATAACAAAGAAAAAATCAGATAAAATAAAATATTTTTTAAATGATTAGTGACATCTCATATCTAATATAGTAGATGTTCCTTACCTGAGTTCTATTTGATTAACTAATTTTTTTTTCTGTAAGGCATATCACATGGGTGAAGTTCACAAATGAACTGCTTATCTCTTTCATGGCTTATCAGATGCCCAAGCAATTATGCACCTATCAATTGATTCATTTACTTACCAGGGACATTTGTGTTGATTCTCAAACCTGTTTATGCCAGTTGTATTGGTTATAATGATGATTATCATTTTGAGACAAGGTCTCACTCTGTCACCCAGGCTAGAGTGCAGCGGCACGATCTCAGCTCACTGAAACCTCCATCTACTGGGCTCAAACGATCCTCCCACCTCAGCCTCCGAGCTCACCATGCCCAGTCAATTTTTGTATTATTATTATTATTTTTGTAGAGATGAGTTTCCCCATGATGTTCAGGCTGGTCTCAAACTCCTGGGTTCAAGTGATCCACCCATCTGAGCTTCCCAAAGTGCTGGAATTTCAGGTGTAAGCCACCATGCCCAGCCATTATAATTGTTTAACTTAATTAAATACTAAGTAGTTGACAAAATAGAAATGTGAAAATATCATTGTTGTTTCTATGAAAAATCAGTTGAGTGTTTTCAAATCAGTAAAACCAAGTTGTTAAATCATGCTGTAAATTCTATCTAGTTTTGGGGAGAATTGCGAAAGCCTCCAAGGGTTCTGTACTCAGTGTGTTTCATAATGTTATTAAGCTCTGTGAAGAAAGTGGAAATTATAGACAACGTAGTATGAGGTGGTTTATATAAGAATGACAATGAATTCTGACCACTCTTTGCCCCTATACAAAAATATAATGCATATATTTACTTTTATACATATTGAGATATACATTTAATGCACATCTATTACCTTATATAATTCTCTCCTATGACCACTTTTAGAATGTGACTACATAGTGTGTCTGACTATGTTGGATAAGATGTCTTCTAAAGCAGTATTGAGTTGCACTCACCCCCTTGACTCTCTATTTTTATAAATTATAAGCCCTCCTCCCCAATCTTCGTATTCTGTCAGACATATCCTGTGGTGTTTTCCATGATCCTGTCATGTTATAGGCTAAACATGTAATTCTTGAGAGGAGAATGCATCCTATCCATAATCCAGCCTCAGGCTAATTCAACAGCTTTATTCCCACTACCCTGTTCAGGATCTCCATGCTCCAGCCAAACTGAACTAATCACCAGTTACCTATCTTGGCTCATCATGCTGGCTAGAATATTCTTATTGTTTTTTTTTTTTTTTATTGTGTCCCTTTTTTTTTTTTTTAAAAAAAAAATTTTTTTTTTTTTTTTTTTTTTTTTTTTTTTTTTTTTTTTTTAACCAAGGTTCTTCCACTTATCAGCTGTGTAATTTTGAAAACCTCATCCATCCTATCTTGTGGGCTGTTTTGGGAAAGAATGAGATAATACATGTGAGACACCTAGTACAACACCTGGTATATAGTGGTGTTAATCAGTTTTACCTTTTTTTTTCTTTTTTGATGGGCTTTTCCAATTTGAATAC
>NW_016107342.1:16225776-16241753 GCF_001604975.1 Cebus imitator | reverse complement strand
GAGTGCAATGGTACTATTTTGGCTCATTGCAACTTCTGCCTCCCATGTTTAAGCAATTCTCCTGCCTCAGCCTCCTGAGTAGCTGGGATTACCTGCATGCACCACCATACCTAGCTAATATTTTGTATTTTTAGTAGAGATGGAGTTTCACCATTTTGGTCAGGATGCTCTCGAACTCCTGACCTTGTGATTTGCGCTCCTCGGCCTCCCAAAGTGCTGGGATTACAGGTGTGAGCCACTGTGCCCAGCCTGTACTTGTTTAATGGCTCTTAGATTTTAACCTAATTTCATTGTTAATGTATAATTTGTATCTCACTTAGTGTGGTAGAGATTGCTGGTTTCTTATCCCAACATATTTTTTTCCTCCCTCACGTCATAGTGATGAAACTGTACATTATTCAGGAAGTAGTTTTTCCAGCAAAGGGGTATAATCAAAACCCCCTTTTGCTATAACTGGTCATTTGACTAGGCTCTCTCCAAAGATATATAAGCAAAAACATTGTGTGAGACGTCTGGGAGTCTCCGTAAAAGCTCAAAGACTAACCATTATTTGTTGCTTCATTATTTGTGCTCCTCGCAATGCAGATAACATCTAAAATACGCCCAGCCATTCTGTGCCAGAAAATGATCTTGAGATTCATTTTGGTTATAACACAAGCATTTTGGCTTTGCTCATATGTAAGTGAATTCTACCTTGATAGATTCTTGCAGAAAAATTCATGGTCCAACTCACCTTTGTACATCTAAAAGCATTGTTTCTCTAATGATCTGCGGTGCATAGCTTTCCCCCCACTGATTCATTAGAGATGGGCACTTTTGTAAAATAAATACATAAGACATACAAAATGTAAGTGCCCATTTTTTATTATTAGATTTACCAGAGAATGATACCAGCATGATGGTAGAATAAGTTTCTCAGCTTTGCTCTCCCCCATAGAAGTCCAACTAGTTAGTACTAGTTAGTATTCACAGACAAGCATGTCATCCTGAATAATCCAGAACCTGGAAGAGAGGTAGAGACACCCCCTTGAACCTCAAAACTGAGAAAAGCTCCAATATAATTAATGGTAGGAGGCACAGACCTCTTCTACCACACCAACCCATCTTCCAAGTTGGCAGAGCACCACGTGCAAAAAATTCACCTGGAGCCATAGTCCATTCCTCTTTCTTTTCTTTTCTCTTCTTTTCTTTTCTGCTTTCTTGATGGAATCTTGCTCCCATGACACAGGCTGGAGTGCAGTGGCACGATCTTGACTCACTGCAACCTCCACCTCCTGGGTTCAAGTGATTGTCCTTCCTCAGCCTCCCGAGTAGTTGGGATTACAGGCATGTGCCAACAACATTCAGGCTAATTTTTGTATTTTTAGTAGAGAGGGGGTTTCGCCATGTTGGCCAGATTGGTCTCGAGCTCCTGACCTCAGCTAATCCACCCAACTCGGCCTCCCATAGTGCTAGGATTACAGGCATGAGCCACAGTGCCTGGCCTGGAGCCATAGTTTCTACAGTGGGAAAGGAGAACTAAAGGCGAACATTTGGCTTCCCTACCAATCTAGGAACTTTTGCAGCAGGCCCATTCCTATTTCATTTCAAGGGAAGCACTGGGAGTGGTGGCTGGGTTGAATCACTTGGGGGCAACTAGAGACAAAGAATAGGGGTGGAGCTCAGAGTCATCAGCACACAGATCTTGGTAGCTCCTCTTCATTGCAGTCAGCTGAGGCACTATGTCACAGAAAGCAGCCAGTGGTCTACAGGTCCACAATTCTTCCAGGACTGAGTTCCTAGCCACTTTTTCCACATAGCTGGGGGCTTTTGTTGAGACTTTCTCAGACCTACCAGACACTACGGGTCTGAATTAAGTTCTAGTGCTCACGTTAAGTCTTTCCCAGATCCTGAAACAACTGCAAGTCAACAACTAAGTTCTGGGGTGGCAATGAAGATCCAGCGTTTGCATATAGTCATCCCCAGAACAGGAAGCAACTGGGGATCAGAGATTAAGTTCTGATGAAGCAATTAATTCTGAGGCTCACATTAAGTCTTCCTCAGACTAAGAAATAACTGCAGGTCAGTGATTAAATTCCAGTATCAAACAGTAAAGATCTAACACCACCAGGCCGGGTGTGGTGGCTCACGCCTGTAATCCCAGCATCTTGGGAGGCTGAGGAGGGTGAATCACCTGAGGTTAGGAGTTCGAGACTAGCCCCTGGCCAACATGCTGAAACTCCGTCTCTACTATAAATACAAAGATTTAGCCGGGCACCCGAGAGGCGGAGGTTTCAGTGAGCCGAGATAGCACCACTACACTCCAACCTGGGCAACAAGAGCGAAAACTCCGTCTCAAAAAACAAAACAAAACAAAAACCTAACACCACAAAGAACACGTACAAAGGCTGGAAGAGTTTGGCTGTCTCCTCAAATGTGCAGGCATCAATACAAGGACACAAAGAATATAAAAAATCAGGAAAATATAACTCTACCCCCTAAAACTCCAAAACAATAACACAATGAATAAAACTCTAGTAATAGATCTAGAAGAAAAGGAGAGCTATAAAGTGACTGGCAAAGAATTCAGAATAATCCTCCTTAAAACTCCTGGGAAATTACAAATATAGATAGAAGATTAAAATAAATTTGGAAAACAATTCATGAACAAAATGAGAAGTTTGACAAAAAAAATTAAAAAAAAGAAAGCCTAGAAATAGACTATAATAATTGAGCTAGTTAATAATTAACCTTCACATAATAAAAGTTTCTGAAAAAGGGAGAGAGAAAAAAACTAGTAAGCTCATTTTAAAGAAGTAACGGCTAAAAATTTCCCAAATCTGGGAAAAGACAACAACATCAAGGTACAGGAAACTCAGAGGTTGCCAATCAAATAGAGTTAACAGGAAAAATTAAAGTTTAATAAATATAATTAGAAATAAATTGGAACAAAGGAAGATGTACAACCATACACATGGTTATTTAAGAGTATGTGCACAAAATGATTAATATAGAGAATCACGATTACGCTCCTGCCGTTTGGTCATTCTGCAATATAACTAAACAAAAGGTCATGAGGAAAAGAGTAATTCCATACACTAAACTTGTTTACTTTGAATGAACAGCACGTATACTAAAATTTAGGTTTTTAGTGTGATAATCTTGCTTATTAATTTATTTAATTCAGATAAGATTCATAGCATTGCTATTTTCAGGGCATAATGTACAGTAGATTATTGATGGGAGTGGAAGTAGGCAGTTTAAAGGTCTTATTTCATATCCATTCCCACTTTCTACTTCACTTATCCATAGGGCAGCTTTGCTGTTGCCTGAATTTTGGTGTACTTAAAAACATAGGCTCCAGAACCAGTCTCTCTGGGTTCACATCTTAGTTCATCATTTACTAAATATCGTGCATTGGGCAAGTTATTTAGATGATCTGTATCTCGTTTTCTTTGTGAACAGTATGGGGTTGATAAATCTCTGTGGGGTTGTTGTGTATGGAAAGGGCTTCGTAAGTGCTCCCGAATTGTTAGCAACCATTTATCAGAGACCAAAGGTAGAAAACAGTGTTTGACAGCATCAGAGAAAAACATGGACAGAAACGACAAGATGTTGGTTATAAAGCTCCCCCAGAGTGGTGAGCTTTATTAGCCAACCGTCGTGGCAGTGCAAGCAAGGGGAAAACCTTCCTTCCTCCAGCCTTTCCCGGCACTTGCTGGTGCATACAAGAACACTGCTGAGGTCAACCGTCCCTCAGGAAAGGGCAATGCTGGGGCCTGCGAGTGCCTGCAGACCCTGGAACATCTTCAGACCCCTTTCTAGCTCCATTTTACTGCATTCACTAAAAAACTCCTAGTTTTACTTTCCTTTCCCTAGGAATTTTATTTATTTATTGTAGAAATGGCGTCTTGCTATTGTTGCCCAGGCGGGTCTCAAACTTCTGGGCTGAAGCCACTCCCCTGGCTCTGCTTCTCAAAGTGCTAGGATTGCCGGCATGAGCCACTGCACCTGGCCCATATAGTACATTAAAAAATATAATTTGCTCCTTGCTGAGCCGTAAACACTATAGATCTTTTTAATTTCAGGACTTTTCATCTTCCATTCAGGTCGCCATTTAATTCCCAGACATGGGTGCTGAGAGGCTAACTTTGGAGGTCTGACAAATGGTGAACTTCTCATTTTCTCTTCCAACCCAGCTGAGCCCTCCCCATATTGGCCACGTGTCTGCTCCCTTCCTGCTCTCTTGCTCATCTCTACCTGTCTGGTCTTAGACCTGAACTCCCCACTCTGGTCTCTCTTCCTGACTCCCTATAGATATGTATGTTTCCAGAAGCTTTCCTCTCCTACTAAGTGACAATGGAGAATCATCCAGCTAAATATAGATTTTTCCATGTCTGCTAGATAAGAACTCCCTTTCTCCTTGAGAACCTACTTGAATTTGGTTACTTCCAGCAGGCTTATAGGATTGAGATTTTTTTTGGGAAGAGCAGATGCTACAAATCCATATCCTTAGGACGCTGAGGCAGGCTGTGGATTATCCCGGGCTGGACACTCGTGGAGTCGTGTGGTGAAGTCTTCTGTGAGTGAGCGTGGTGAAATGGTGGCTGCATCTGGGATTTCTTCCAGTTAAGAAGCATCTGCATCTTCTCAGGGATGGAGAGGCCCAGTTTTGGCTAGTCTTCTCAGTTGCTTTTGATGTTGCTTTTGGCTTCTGTTGCCTGTTCAATATTTGTTTAATATGTGATTGTGCTTTGATTTCTTTGAGCTGTATTTATAGATCATGGGAACAAGGCTCTGGTTGATTCACTCTCCAAATCTGGCCACTTCCATGAATACGTCTGTTGGCTGAGGTCATCTAGTTCTTCCAGGTTTTCACTTAGCAAGATACTTCTCATTTTATATGGGGCATTTCAACTTATGAATATAAAATGTACATTTGCTTTGAATGTGGCTAAAACCCAGCTTTTTATTTGAGAGATGAGGCACCTGAGACTCCAAGAGGCTGTGTGACTTACCCAAGCTCATACCATCTGTACGGTCTTGATGGCAAGGCCAGGGCAAAATTTACGTTTCTTAATAAGTCATAGCTGACGTGTGTTGAGGAGAGAAAGCAGACTAAATATCTTCTTGTCTTATCTGTTAACTCTTATCATCAGAACTATGTGACAGTGCAGTAATCAAGGCTTAGAGAGCTTGAGCAATTTGTACGAAGTTAAACAGTTATAATGGTGTGGAGTGGATTTAAGCCCTCTTTGGTGGCTGCAAAACCCACTGTCATGTCACCAGGTTCTGCTGCCTCAATCACTTGACACTTGGTGAGGTGTTCTTACCTTCGTCTGATCCCCACCACAGCCCTATAAAGGAAGCTGAGAAGGGTCCATTATCGCTATTTTACAAGTAAGAAGATTGAGGACCAAAAAAGACGGCATCAGAGAAGGGGAACGAAGTGGTCTCCAGACCGCCTAGCAATGAGACTCCAGGGCTTTTGCTATTCCAGGGAAAATGGAAAAGCTTGTGAAGTCTGGGAGCCCTGCATCCTACGATTTGCGAGGTATTTTTAATATCACTACTGGTAACAAAATGATCTGTGGGAAGTATTTAACCCTAAGCACTCCCCCCAGATTTAGTTTGCTTAAACCTAGTTTATTTCCCCTACTAACAAATAAAGAGCATTTGATTTTGTAAGTGTTCCTTTTACAGCTTTCCAAATGAACCAGCCAGCATGTAAGAGATAAATGTTTTCCTTTTATATGCTATTGGTAATATTACAGTTTTCACTCTCAGCGCCCATTGGCAGATGCACAGGGATGTTTAGAGATGTTGTATTTGTCACTTGGGTTGGACTTGGCTTTCACACCGAGCTCAGATCCTGTGTCAGGAACTCAGGATGTTCGTCAGTGTTCACTATGTTCAGCAGAAATGAAGCAGCATGCTGACTGGAACAGTAGCTCTATGCTGCCATCTTCTGGAATTCTAGAGAAGATGCTTTTCCTGTGAAGTTAATAGAAAATAACTTTTAAGTAGAATTTAAGAGAGACCTGGAAAAACGGAAGAAAATTCAAAACATAATAGATGCTTGTACACTGAAGAAGGAAGTCTGAGAAGTCTATTTCAAAACCAGAATGGCTTTAAATAAAAGTAACGAAGTTATGCTATACTTTCATTTTCTTTTCAGCATTTACTATACTTGTTGTTATAAAGTTTCGATGGGAATCAAATACCTGTTGTAGTATCGAATAAGACAGCCGTTGAGCATTATCTCCTGGAGATGTGCAATTTTCTTCTTGGCTAAAGCCAATTTATAACTAAGGAAGGCAATAGGGAACAATTCTCCCAGGATTCGTAGGCAAAGATCACAGGAAAAAGGAACCTCGGAGATAAATGGCATTTGTAATCTCTAAGAATGGCTCAAAAAACATTGTGCTTGCGATAAGTCAAGGTTTACTTTAGATTTTATCTCTTGAATCTACACAGATTTCAGAACAAGGGACTTAAAAATACATTCCAAATCCAAGAGACCAAACATGTAAAGCATTTGTGGGATCCTTGGGTTTTGAGTCTCAAACCTCAAATAACTGAAAAGCAATGTAGCCAGAATTTTAATTTTTAAATATCTTTGAAATGGTATCAAATCATAAAAAGCTAGACATTCAGAAATCTTGCTATAAAAGTAATTGTAACTGCTATTTCTTTTCCTTGGCTTTAGGTTAAATGTCAGCTCCCCAAAGAAGCCTTCTCCAACTGGCCACGCCAGGTTCCCTTGCTTTATTTGCCAGTTGCTCTCTGCCTTTATAACGTTGAACACAGCTGTCTGTGATTAAATATTTATTTGTGTAATATTTAGTCAATTCCTCCCCTTCTCTCCTCAAACATGTTTGTTCTCCATGTCTGGCAGAGAAGAGATATTCAATAATTATTTGTTTAATGAATTAATGGCCTTTTGGTGTATGTCCTGGGGTCTGTATTTTTCAGCTTCAATCCCTTGTAACTTCCTCATTCATAACTACTGACAATGCAAGCATCTGTGCCAAATCCAAATTCCCTAATTCAATTATGTTCCGCATACTTCTAAAGCATGTACTCAGATGGAAAGTTGGCTCTTTCAAGTTCGAAGAATTTTGATCATAAGGGTTGAAGCATCAGGATTTCTCAGATAACCAAAAGTCCAATGAACTAAAGCATCCCATTCTCCAGGTAATTTGGTTTTCAATGTCATTAAGCAGACACTATCCCCTCTGCTCAATACCATAATATCTCAGCCTCAGTTGACAAATCAGCGTTAGGTTCCTGTCAGATTCCAGTAAGATCTATGTGCGTCTTCCCTTGTCTAAGGTGCCCCTGGGTCCATCCAACTATCCTAAAGAATCTTTGCCATTTAAGGAAGCGATGTCGAGGCTGAGGAGAGTGGATCACCTGAGGTCAGGGGTTCGAGACCAGGTTGGCCAACATGGTGAAACCCTCTCTCTACTAAAAATACAAAAAATTGGCACGGTGTGGTGGCGCACCTGTAATTCCAGCTACTTCAGATGCTGAGGCAGGAGAATAGCTTGAACCCGGGAGGCAGAGGTTGCAGTGAGCCGAGATCTTGCCATTGCATGCCAGCCTGGGCACAAGAGCAAAACTCCATCTCAAAAAAAAAAACCCAAAAAACAAAACAAAAAAAAAAACCAGCATTCCGAGTCTCTCTAAAAAATCCACCGTGCACTGAAAAGACACAATTCCGCATGTTAAAACCAGTGCAATTAGCCATCCTTATCAGTCAGTGAGATAAGCTGCTAAAACTTCATCCCACTACTGGAGTCTGGTCTTGTTAGGGCAGGGGGCCCTCTGCTGGGGACATGCCCACGTCACTGCTTTAAGGCTGATTAGGCTGAGTCTGTGTGTCACTCTCACTCAGCTTCTGCATGCACTGCCACTGGAGAACTGAGAGGACATCAATTATTGCTGCAGAGCAATGTTTACCTTTGCTTCTGGATAGCATGGTGTGGGCGTATGAAACCTCACGTGTAGTAGGTCCAGAAGCTCTCTGACTTTGTTTAAAAGTGCATTCTCATATTTGTCTGTTTTCCCATTTGATTTTCAGGTTTTATTGAAGTGAGCTGGTTGGTTGTTTTCTGACTCTCTGGCAGGTAAAAAAAGATAGAGTTGCTCTTTAAATAAACTTTTGTACTAACACAGCCATTGTTTTTTGACCTGTCAAGTCCCCTACAGGTAACATGCTTGACTCTATTGATGTGGTGCTATTCCCTAAGTTTCCAAAGCTTAAAGAACACCAGACAGCTAGGACCACTTTAAAGTCCAAAGTTAACAAGTTGTTAGGCTATGTTTTGTGAATTTGCACTGAAAACATTGCCTAAGAGAAGAAAATGAAAAAAGAGTGTAGGCAGAGCAGAAGTGTTTCATAGTATTTTTGCATGTTCACACATTTTTGGTTTTGTTTAGTTTTGCTTTTCTGAGAAAGGAAATAATCCATTTGTAAAAAACGTTACAAGGTCATTGTTTACTAAATCTTAGTTTACCAGATACTTGTTTCTCCAATGCAGTTTAGATTATTGGAGTGTGATCTCACACTGCTGTCTTCTTTTCCAGTAGCATAGCAATAGCTAGCAATTCCCTCATTAGGACCCATACTTCTATGTTTTTTCCTGCCCAGTGGAGAATCAAAGACAACTATCAAATTGAACTGGCTTACTTACTCCTGTAATAGACAATTGGACTTTTATAAGCATTGTTTGAAGTCATTGTTCTTGGAAAGTCTGCTACTGCAAATTCTGTGATTATCCAAGTCTGATAGGACCAAGATAGCAAATGCTTGGCTAAGAACACAGACAGATTTGCCTAGTTTAAGGAACATTAGATGGAAGGAATTTAGGCCTAGAACAGTCTATTGATGTGAGATAAAATGCACATCTGACATTAGGTAAAAGAAATACCTCCTTTAAATTATGATTAATGCAAAATGAGCTGTAATATGGATGTCGTAATGGATCACTAGTAGGAAAAATCTGAATGCTAATAAAACTCACAGCAGTGGACCATGTAAGTGTAGTGTATGGAATGTGTCAGGGGTATACGGTGTACAAGTAAGAGGGTACTCTGAATCTTGATTTCTAGATTAAGTTAGATAGAAATAGCCCTAGGGCAAGGTGGAATAGACTGGTGGGGTTCCCTTCTCTCATATTAATATAGTATTAGCTGAGCATATGCCATCTGCAACCACAACTCCATTTTTAACATCTCCTGCAGGTAGTTGTGTTACGTGACTGAGTGCTGGCCAATGAAAGGAGCAGAAGTGTGGGAAAATTCTGAATCAAACATATAAAAGTAAGGTGCCCACTTAATTCTGCCTCCTTTTTCCTCTTCCCATCAGCAGAAATGCAGGTGTGATGGTGGTAGTTAGAGAAAGGTATATGGAGAGAAACAGCAACATGAGAGAAGGAGCCTGCATTCCTGAAGATGACAGGGCCACGGTGCCAGCCCTGGGCCACCCACCTGGACTTTTAATGAAGAATAAAGTATCTTTGAAAACCACTGTGCTTTTGAGTCTCTCTTCTCTCCATTATTGTGCATATCTTAACCAATAAAGGTGAACAATAGTTTATCATGGTATCTTATTGCAAATAGTAGTAGTATTTGGTGGGTATAATTGTGTAAAGGTTAATAGTGCAGGAAAAACCTGTATTCAATTCTTCGTTCCATCGCTTGCTTTTTCAATAAACTTGAGCAAAGTATTGAAATTTGCTATGCCTCAGTTTATCTCATTTGAGAAATGGAGATAATAGTGCCTAATTTACAGGATTGCTATTGGATCAATGAAGTAATATGAGAAAACTGCTTCACACATAATAACCATCTGATCAATATTCGCTATTATTGCTATTTTCAACTTTATTTTTGTAATGACTATCACACATGCCTGGTTATACAATTTGGTCTCTACAGGATATGTGCCGATTTCCATCTTAAACAAAAAGATGAACATTCCAATATTTAAATCAATCACTTGTTAGTTTGAACCACCATGTAAAACAATTAAGCTTTAAAGTCTCCTGCAAAGATGAGAATCAGGCCACAAACTAGGATTTTTTGTTTGTTTGTTTTTTGAGACAGAGTCTCTTGGCTTACCGTGATCTTGGTTCACTGCAGCCTCGGCCTCCCGGGTTCAAATGATTCTCAGCCTTCGGAGCAACTGGGATTATAGGCGCATGCCATCATGCTTGGCTAATTTTTGTATTTTTTAGTGGATATGGGTTTTCGCCATGTTGGCCAGGCTGGTCTTGTACTCCTGACCTCAGGTGATCTGCCTGCCTCAGCCTCCCAAAGTGCTGGGATTACAGGCGTGAACCATGGCATTTGGCCCTAGGTGCTCTGTTTTGAATGTGAATCTATGATTTTGTGATTAAACAATAAAACAAAAATGATAATAATAAAAGTAATAAATAGTAAGTAAAATTGATTGAGGATTTTATGTGCCAGGCTTTGTACTAAGTCTTTTAAATGCATAACTTCCTACAATCTTTACTACAACTGCATAACATGGGCATTATTATACTCCCTTTAAGAATGACAGAAAATGAGGACAGTTTACTTGTGTTTCTTGCCCCATAATACATAATCATTAAGGATTAGATGTGGAATTCAAATTCAATGATTATTATTATTATGTTTTAACTCCAAAGCCTATTTACTTTCTATTAATTTACCCTCTCTCCTTGAACTATGGTTTAAGGAAGCATTCAATCTATCTCCATGGTTTTTGTTAATCATATTTGGGTAAATACGCATTTTCCACTTTCATATTCCTTAGAGATCTAGAGATTGAGTCTAGGTTTGTTATTTTCCCTTGTTTATTTAGTTACACGCTGTTCCACAATGTTTTAGTCATTAATGGACCACATACAACAGTGGTCCCACAGGGCTATAATGAAGCTGAAAATTTTCTATTGCATATATGATGCAATGCATTGCTCACATGTTGGTGGTGTTTGCTCACGTGTTTATGATGATGCTGGTGTAACAAACCTACTGCATTTCCAGTCACATAAAATTATAGCACATACAATTATGTACAGTACATACTACTTGACAATGACAATAAATGATTGTGTTACTGGTTTATGTATTTATTATACTATACTTTTAATTGTTATTTTACAGCGTACTCCCTCTACCTATAAAAAAAGTTTACTGTAAAGCAGTATGCCCGGTTACACCAAAAGAAGCCTCATATAGCTTGTGTTTACTATATGCTATTTGTTGATTGCATAATTTTCCCTTGTACTTGATTTAAGCATTACTTCAAAAGAATTAAAAAGTTGAAATTAAAACAATTAAAAAGTTCATAAAGTAAAAACTTACAGGAAGCTAAGATGAATTTTTTAGAGAAGGAAGAAATTTAAAAAAGATAAGTTTAGTGCAACTTGTGTGCAATATTTATAAAGTCTTTAATTGTGTACAGTAATATTCTAGGCATTTACCTTCACTCAGTCCTCACTTACTGATTCATCTAGAGCAACTTCCAGCTCTGCAAGCTCCATCTGTAATAAAGGTCATACAGGTATACCATTTAAAAAATCTTTTATATTGCATTTTTACTGCACCTTTTCTATGTTTAGATATGTTTAGATACATAAATCCTTACTACTGTGTGACAATTGCCTACAGCACTCATACAGTAACATGCTGTACAGGTTTGTAGCCTAAGAGCAAATTATCCTACATGTGTGGTAGGCTATACCATCTAGGTTTGTGTATGCACACTCTGTGATGTTCACACAATGACGAAGTTGCCTAATGATGCATTTCTCAGAATATATCCCTATCATTAAGCAATATGTGACTGAGTACCAGTTTTTTTTTTTTTTTTTTTCCCAGAATGAAAATATTTTAACTTGGGATTCTAGTTAGATTAAGAAAGTCTGCTTTTTCTTTAAATATTGTAGATGAGAAGTTGATTTTTTTTGGACATTGTACCATATATTTAGGACATATATTTAGGATATATACGGAGACAAGCAGTATCCTAATAGCGAAGAGAAACAAAAGAAGTGGCAAGCTACTTCTAAACTCTGGGCCTCAGTTTCCCCACTTGAAAAAATAAATCTGTTGGGCCAGATCATTACTAGCTCTTCTAACTATAAATATCGTTATTTAAGTATAACTCTTTCTCTCTCCTTCCTCTCAACTTTCCAGTTACCCTCCTTCCTTCCTTCCTTCTTTCCCTAAATTAGTCATATTAAAATACTTTACTTAGCTTTAATCATCCTGAGCAGGTCATCTGCTTCTGTATTTTATCAAAAAACAGAATTTGATCATAACTGTTACAAAAGAACATTTACATTATTTATGTCATAAGCAAAGGAGTCTGACATTTATACCACTGTGGCCTAAATTCTCCTAAATCTTGTCTTATATGTGAAATGTGTATGATGTGTAAAGTTTTAGAAAGCTCTTAAGAAGGTTTTCACAGCTGAACAGTCTCTTTGATGCTCTCAAGACTTCAAAGCTGCAAGTGTAGAATGCATGAATATTTCTGAAGTTCTGAAAATGATTCACAGGTAATTCAAATTTAGTCTTGGGATTTTAGTATGATCAATGAGTGTTGTGTATATCAAGAAGACAGCATTAATGCAAAACACTAAATCTATGTTAATCCTACAAATATTTAGTTTTTGTACAGGATTAGGAAAAGACTCTCCTTGCAGTGTCAACTTTGGAAAATATGATACATGTAAATTTATGTTTAGACTAGTCAGTGTCATTTGAAAAGTGATTGTTTCTTTGTAATGCAGTGATTTAAATATATTTACACAATTTTATAGATAGGTGTAATTCTATTTGATTTATTTAATCCCTTTACTTAGAGAATAAAAATTTACCAAGTACCAATTCTGAGCAGAATCTTTTACACGATGCTATATATATTTTGGTAACTGTACTGGGTACAGGTGAAGGGAGAAGATTGCCAAAAGAAAAATAATTTATCAACTCTGTCCTCCAAGTTCTTATAGGAGATGGAGAGAAAAGTCATATGGCATGCAAAATGGCAGAAAATACTGCAAAAACACATACATATATGCAAAATAAACATAAATATTTTAGAGGCATAAATGAGTCCACATTCAATCATGATTTAGACATTCTAAAGATACAGGAAGAAAGAATGAGAGGAAGAGAGAGTGCGAAAGGGAAGGAGGCACAATGAACTGCAGTGGTTATTTACAGGCGTGATCATATCACACTACAGCCTCAAACTCCTAGGCTCAAGCGATTCCCCGGCCTCCGCCTTTGGAGCAGCTGGAACTAAAGACACATGTCGCTACTCTAGGCTTCTTTCATTTCTTTATCTTTAGAGTGATTTTGCATTTATGTCAAAATTTATAAATCCATTAATTTCAAGCATCTTTGGACCTTCTACATTCAGGACTAAAAGCATTTTTGATGTGCTGAAAAATATTTGGAAAAGAAAGTTAATAAATAATGTAACATACTGTTAAAATATGCTAAACAAATGAATATATTGGTGATTCATTGTTTGACTTAATTTTCTGTGGGAATCTATATTATAGCAGACATACAAGTCTGAATGTACTTCTGCAGTTCTTTAGGTTAATGAGAGAATAAATGCATGAGCATTGGCTGCCGTGTGTGTGTGTGTGTGTGTGTGTGTGTACATACTTGAGGCATCACTAATGTCAACAGACCATGACATCGGTCACACTGGTCAAAGAAGAAAGAACAGAGCAATCTTGAATTAGTAGACAAGCAGGAGTTGGTGGACTTATTTTTGAACATCTACTCATATTTCCCACAGTATAGTTGTGTCCTTTTTGGCAGCCACTGCCACAGATCTTAGTTTTTAATTTTTCTTTTTTTGTGTGTGTGACTTTATCCACTCGAGTAACAGCATTTTTAACATGCTAGAAAGTTAGGACTAGGGAGCGAAAGCAGGATGGAAGACAGAATTTGCACAGTAATTTTCTGGATTAAACATATTCCTGAAAAGAGCGGGAAGAGGGAACCAGTATTTGTAAGTTATTTCTTTTTTCATACTGGCTATTTCTTCCATTTTAACAAATGGAAAGCTTTATCTTCCAGACATTGGGAACCCTAGATCGTATCACTCATTTCCACTGATCTTCTTTACAATATCTATATCTTGATGTAAAAATCCAAGCCCCAGGAGTTAGGAATCAGAAAAAATAGCAGCAGACTTTGCTCAGCGATTTTTTTTTTTTCTCAAATAATTTCAACTAAGGTTCAATTGCACAGCAGACAGTGATTCTGAGTTCCTGCTCCTGCTGGGTCAAAAGCACTAGAAAGTGCTAAGGGCAACACTTGGCATGTAAGTCATGTATAGGGAGGGCAAGGTGACAGGGAGAGCTTTCCTCTGTGTTTTTGCACTCTTGAGAGGCACAAGAAGGAATCTTTTAATAGAGTTGATGTTAGTCCAACAGTTTGGCCAGTCATTTTATGTATTTATTCTCAGAGTTTATGAAATAAGACTATCTTTGAAAGCAATCTGGCAGCTAATTTTTTTTTTTTAAAGGGCTTATTTCTGCCCTTTCATTTTTTGTTGATGTGACTATTTTGCCTATGGGAAAGCTCTGATGATATCCTTGAATTTGTACAACTGAATGACAAGAAAGGAAATGGAGTTAAATGGTTTTTAATGTTCATTTAGTCAACTCTAAGTATTGAAAAATGTAAACTATTTTCATGATAGATTGGCTTTTGTGTGTGTGTGGTTTTTATGAAGATGTTTAGTTTTCTGTATACATGGCTCATTGACTCTAACACGAAGGTGTTATATTTTTATGTAGGTGTTTGTAGGTATTATAGACAGGCTCCCTGAGAGAAGGAAAAATAGCAATTGAAAAATAAGGCAGGACTATATATTTTGAGGGCTGAGTTTTGACATTTATATTTCAATGAAATTTATGACTATTGACTTGATTGAGGAATAACTTACATACAACACAGTGTATTCACTTTAAGTGTATAACTTGATGAGTTTTGATAAATGTATATACCTATATAACCATCACTGCAATCAAGGCACAGAATGTTTTAATCATCATGATGGATTCCTTTGCCCATTCCAAATCAACTCCTTTCACCACTTAGATCCTGAGCAAACATTGATCCGCCTTCTGTCCTTATAGGTTAGATTTGTTTTTTCCAGAGGTTCAAACAAACATAAACCTGGAGTATATACTGTTTTGAGTCTGGTTGCTTTCACTCTATATAATAATTTTAAGTTTTATTCACATTCCATCTATTTGTAGTTTGGTCCTTCTTATAGGTTATTGTATAGATGTAGCACAATTTGTTTACCTGTTTATAGACATTTGGATTGTATCCAGTTAGAAACAGTATGAATAAAGGTTCTATGAACATTTGTGTATGTTTATAGAACATTGTGCATGTGCATGGACATACAATGTTATTTCTCTTGTGCAAATATCCAGAACCTAGAATTGGAATGGCTGGATCATTTGGTAGGTATATGTGTAACCTTTAAAGAAATTGTCAAACTATATTTTAAAGTGGTTGGGTCATTTTACATTCCTACCAGCAAAGATTAGAGTTTGAGTTGCTTCACATCCTTACCAATATTTGGTATAGTCAGACTTTTAAATTTTAGCTATTTTTACAGGTATATAGTAGGATATAATTATAGTTAAAATGTGCATTTTCCTGTTGAATAATGGTGATGAGCATCTTTTCATGTCTGTAACAACTACTCTTATTTATTATTTTGTGAAATGTCTACTGAAATATTTTTGTGCTTTTAAATACATTGTTTATTTTATTTTAAAGATGTTTGATTTCTTAACGTATTTTAGATACAAGTGTTTTGTCAGATATATACATGCTGTGAATAGTTGCTCAGTCTCTGACTTGCCTTTTCTCTTAAAATTGGTGTCTTTTTGAAGAATAAAAACTCAAATTTTGATCAAATCATATTTAAAGATGAATAAAAGTTTTCCAAA
>NW_016107342.1:16186445-16223190 GCF_001604975.1 Cebus imitator | reverse complement strand
CTATGCAACAATTTTGCATGTTCTTCACATGTACCCCAAATCCTAGAAGTTTTATATTCTTAACTGTTACAAACAGGTCTATTATCTATTTGATTTAATTTTATGTATAGTATAAGGTAAATATTCCATATCAATATCTAGTGGTTCCCACATAATTTATGGAAAAAGATGCTCCTTTTTCCATTAGCAATTTATGAAAAATCAATGTGCAGATCTATTTCTGAATTCTTGATTCTGTTCCATGGATGTGTATGTCTATTTATATGTCAATATGACACTGTCTTGATTACTGTAACTTTACTTGAAATTAGGAGTCCTTCAACTTTGTACTTCTTTTTAAAAATAGTTTGGTTCTTCTAGTTCCTTTGTGTTTCAATTATATTTTGGACTTGGGTTGTCAGCTTGTGCAAAAATGTGTGATGGTATTTTGATTGGGACTGCAGTGACAGCAATATGAACTCATCCATTAAAATCATGTATACTTCTTCACTTATTTAGGTCTTCTATAATTTCTTTTATCTAGGGCTATGATTTTAGTAGTTTTCACATATTTATTAAATATATACTTAAGTGTTTTATGTTTCTGAATGCTATTGTAAATCAAATTATTAATTTAATTTTAAATTCAAGGATTCATTGCTAGTTTATATAAGTGCAATTAATCTTTGTGTATCAATCTTGTTTCCTGCAACCTTGTCAAACTCACTTATTAATTCTGGTATCCTTTTGTAAATATCTTAGGATATTCTTCATATACTATGATGTTATCTGAGAATAAAGATAGTTTTATTTTTCCTTTCCAATTTTTATACCTTTTATTTTATTTTATTTTATTTTATGCTTTTATTGCATTGGCTGGAGATTCTAGTGAATAGAGGGAGTTGAATAGGAGTGAGAGAAAGCATTTTTTTAAAATTCCCAATCTTAGGAGTAAAACATGCCATCTTTTAACATTAAATATGATATTTGCTACAGGTTTCTCTCAAATATAGTTTGAGAAAATTTCCTTATTTTCCTTGCTTGAAAGGATACTTATTGTGTTTCATTTTGCATGCCTGTAAATTGCAAGAACATTTTTCAATAAAATGCACACATATGTAATAAAATAGTCCTACATAGATTTGTAGTATTTTAAACATGCTAAAAAAATAAAGATATAAAGTAAATGAGTTATGTTATCAATTTAAGTGAGTGACAGTTCTGCATATTAAGAAATGTGAAACAAATTTCTTTAAAATTGAACTCTGAAAGAAATCTTCTCAATGTGGAGGGAGTCCTGAATGACCCCATCCAATTATGTACATTGAAGACTGGCTCTTTTCTTTTAAATAAGGCCATCACCACCATTCCCACCACGGCTATAAACATGACTGCCTTTGCCACACTACCCTGCTGGGTCTCAAGATAGTCACTCTTTTGACATTCACAAGATTAAAATGATTCCTCCCTTTATTTTGCCTTTGTGAAAATCTGAGGTTGGCTGGAAGTCTTTAGACAGCCTCATGAAGTACCAGGCTAGAGCTATAATGAAATCAACACAGGGTCACTAACAACGCCTAGGCCTCTTCCAGGACACCTTTCCTTGATCCCTCCTTTCTTAACCTCTGGGCTGCTTCTTGATGAAAATTGTCATCTTAACACTTTCCAACCCAGATCTTATCCAAGACATGTTGGCCTTTCTCAAACAGGAAAAGAGAGGATTCCTCTCTGTGGTTTCTCCCTCACAAGGTCAAGTTCAGGCTGAAGGATGAGTCTCTTTCTCAGCAATGCGAGATTGTGACTGACCTTCCTCTGTGGTGAGATGTCCACCACAGATTCTCATAGCGGGCGTTGACACTGTCAGGCCCAGAATCTTTCCTACTCTCAATAGCCATAGTTTTCAAATATTAATTCATATGCACTACAAATAACAGAGTTAGTTCACTTTTAATATTATGAGTAACTCTAGAATGGAGGTTGCTTTCAAAATTTCTTCTCTTATATATGGAACAATTCAAATTATTTTATTCATTTATGGTCAGGTAGAAGACACAATCTAGATAAGAATAAAAAATTATCAGGTTAATTTTTTCCCTCTCAATAAAGAATGAAGTTAGGGAATGGACGGATGAGTGTCCTGGGAATCTAACAAAGTAGACAGAGCAAATGCAGGCTGTTCCCTTCACTACAGCTTTATTCTCGTGGGGTTCAGGCTTGTTGAGAACCTTGAGGACTCAATTCTTTCAAATATGGTAAAAATTAAGCCCATTTTATGCCATTTTTATTTTTTATTATTTGCATTAGTACTGGATGTGCAATAATGAATTTACAAATAAGCACTATCTGTTTAAATTTGGGAGAAATGAACATTTAGTACAAACTAAAATATTTATGTAATTTATATAATTTATCTCAATAAGAAAAGTTTTTGGTAGTTGTAAAAAGCTGAAGAAAGAAACTGTGAAGGAATGACTTAAAAAGACTTTGATAAATCAATTCATAAATTATCCTCAGGCAGTGTCGGTTCTTATTTGGTCAGGAGTTTATTTATCTTACTTATCTGAAGTTAGAGCCAACAAGACTAAGAGACTGAATAACCCCTAATGTTTCTCTGTGTGGAGGTAATGCCTGTGGCTGTCCACAGATGGATCAGCTTCCTTTTTGCAGCAAGTACAGAATAGTTTACCCGGGTAATTATTTGAAGGGGGATACTAGGCAAGTCTTCTCATTTCACAGCCACTTTGTGTAGAGCTCTTACCTCTTTTGCTTATTTTCTATCTAAAGCTTTTGCTCAAGGACTCTTGATTTATGTGAACTCTCTAAATAATAATGATTCTAATAATGAAGAACATTTTTTGAGCATTTCCTAAGTCCTAGGCACTTGGAATGAGTTATTTTGTTCAACTCTCACAGCAATCCCATGAAGGATCTTTTTTATTATTGTAACAATGGGAACATATACTTCACAAACAGGAAACAGATGTAGAGAGGATAAGTAACTTGTCTCCAAGGCCCAGCAAGTGATGGACCTGGGATTGAGCCTAGTGGTTCAACACTGCACCCTGTGCTTCTAACTGTGACACCACACCGTCTGTGCTAAACAAATGGCTCTCAGAGTCCCCCATTCATCCAAAATCAGGATGATCATTATTTCCAAATTAGCAGAGTAAATTAGTGGAACTGTAGTGTTAAAATATATACTATTGGCTAGACATGGTGGCTTACGCCTGTAATCCCAGCACTTTGGGGGGCTGAGGTGGGCGGATCACCTGAGGTCAGGAGTTTGAGACCAGCCTGGCTACCATGGGGTGAAATCACGTTTCTACTAAAAATACAAAAAATTAGCCGGATGTGCTGGTGCATAATCCCACTTACTCGGGAGCTGAGGCTGGAGAATCACTTGAACCCTGGAGGTGGAGGTTGCAGTGAGCCGAGATGGTGCCATTGCACTCCAGCCTGGGCAAGAAGAGCAAAACTCTATCTCAAAAAACAAAACAAAACAAAAACAAACAAACAAAATATATGCTATCGTAGAACTAGACATGATGCTTCCAGGGTAGCCTCTGTCCTGCCTCAACCTGTGGCTTTCAGGCAATGCCTTTCCAGCTGTCTGTGTCATGATTTTTTTTTTTTTTTTCCATGTTCAGGTGGTTTATTTCTATACAGATATTGGGCTCAAGCATAACCCTCTATAAACATGGGAAAAGAAAAAAAAAGGCACCTCTCTCGGATATAAAACATATAAAACTAGTGATTTTTGAGGGTTGAACATGGGGAGCCAAGTCTCTGTGCAAGGCTTGTTAGAGGGTGAGCTGGTACCTTGGGTTCACTCGCATACCCTCCATCATTCCCTGTTTCTTATGGATGTGACCAGTAAAAGGAGCAGAGCGGTCAGCTATTCCAGCTGAGCAAAATTTCTAAAAACAGTTTTACTTTGTTTTATTTTTTTCAGATCGTCAGTCGCATAGAAAGATGGTCAAATGGTAGCAAATTTTAAAAAAAGATGCTTGCTTCCCTTAGAGGTAAAATTTGATACTGTTTCTAGTTGCCAATGCTAACAAAACATTTTGTAAATAAGTCTCTCTTGAAGTCAGGCTTGACGAGAAACTGGATTTATCTGAAATGGACATTATGTGTCCAATAAACAAACCTATGTAAACTTTCGCCTATCAATAGGCTCTTTTAAAAACTGACATTTTGACAGAACTTAGGAGTTCAAACTAGTAGGAAATAAAGACATTGGTCCTGAAACGTATTTAAAAATCTTATTTCTCTGAGGTCCAGGGTGAAGCCGGTTGTGCTTTGTTTGCCCACATGGCTTCCCTCCCTCCTCTGTGAGTGTCCCTTCTGATTTAGTCAGGGGTCTCCAGAGAAACAGAGCCCATCAGCCATAAACATATACACAGATTTATTATAAAGAATTGGTTCATGCAACTGTGGGGCTGACCAGTTTAAAGACTGCTGGATAGGATGGCAGGCTGGAGAACCAGGCGGGCTGATGTTTTGGTTTAAGTCCAAAGGCAGTCTGCTGTAGAACTGGGAAGAGCTGTTGTTGCAGACGAAATCCAAACGCATCCTGCTGAAGAATTCTCACGGCAAGACAGGTTTTTGTCCTATTTAGGCCTTCAATTGCTAGGATAAGATCCACCCACATTTTCTGGCAGTTTGCTTTACTCAAAATCCACCGATTAAAATGTTAATCTCATTCAAAAACATCCTAACAGAAATAACCATAATATTGTTTGACTAAATAATTGTTTGACTAAATATCTGGATGCCCTGCGGCCCAGCCAAGTTGACAAATAAAATCAACTATCCTATCTTTTAAGACAGAGGAATACACTCATTTGGCAGTACTTAGAACATCAAGCCAAACACACAACAGCCACAAAACCATGTGTTCATGCATTTTCTCAAAAGGAAACCCTTTGGTCAACATTATCTGCTCTCCTCTATCTGGGCTCATATGGTGTTTATCCTGCCTTCCCTGCTCTGTGCAGGATGATAAATCAGATTATGATTGATTGCTCCGCTCTGGACACTGCTTGTGATGCCCTTTAATAACACTAATCCCCTCATTTGCTTTGTTGGTCTGTACGTTTTTAAGGCCCTAAAGCAGGTGCTTACATCCAAATTCCCCTGATGAAGGCAGGAATACAGAATGAGGAGATGGGCCACTGTTAGTAGGGAGAGATTTACAGATGCCTTATCAAATAACTTCTTAGGGTTAAGGTTCTTTATCGCAAGGAGATAAGCTTCAGGTTTGGATTTAGCTTCCTGGGGTCTCTGCCCATATCCCAAATTCCTTTTTTGCTCCTACTTAGTGAGAATTCTAAAGTCTGCTGGAGGATTGTTATTCAATGTAGGCACAATTGAAAGTAGAAACCAGTTTTCTCCCATATTCCTGTTTCCAGTTCTAGACACCTATGAATGTGTTCCATCCTGCTTCCTAGTCCATCCCTTTTGTACAGTTCTTGGCTGTCTAAACCCCTGATCTCCAGGGGTTAGAAAATCAGGAACAGTACAAAAGCGATGGCACCCCATTAGATCATATGATCCTCCAGGCTCCAGTAATAGCCCTTCTTCTGTCCTCACTAACATATATCTTTCCTGTGCCTTTCCTTCAAAGTACTATCCCCTGATGGGCTGCTGGCAGACTGATTCAAAATTAAGTGTTAATAGTGTATAATAGGCCTGCTTCCCTTCTTAAATAATGTTTATGTATTACATCTGCTGCCAACTTGGCTTTGCCTGTTTGCATCTATATATCTTTTTTTTTTTTTAATTTTTAATGTTAGAAAGTGTATTACCTTTGGTTTTGGATAAAATCTCTACCAGTGTCCTTTTTATTCAATGTAATTTAACACACATCTTCTGAGTGCTGAAAGCATTTTAGCCACCACTTTACTGGGGCTATTTGATGTTTGAAGGTGAGAAAACGAAACCATGCCATCAGGAAGCTTTCAATCAAAAGGGAAGGACAGATGTGTATGTGAAATCTATACTTTGGAGAAAGGCTTAGTGCCATATTAAGTTACAAACTGCTTTGAGAATGCTGAAGAAGGAGTAATTAATTCCAGCTGGGATGAAAGCTCCAGTTTTACATGTTCGATTTACTAGTGCTTAAGGTATGAAAAAATACCTGCGAAATAAAGCTATGCCTGCTGCAGAAGTACTACTTTTTTATACACTATATGCAATTGCACTGCTCAGTAGTTTAGGAAGACACAGACTTCAGTCCTCGGTGGCTAAAAATGATCCCCACAACTTTGTCAGTAATTCATACTAGGTTTTTCAGGTCATCCCTCCTGCTTAACCACCACCACCAAAATGCTGGGTTAGCACGCACCAATAAAAGCAAGCCCATTTCTTTAAAAACATTGGCAAGCTGAAAAGAGGGTAGACAGCTGCCAGAGCTGAATCAATTTGGGAAGATAATCATAATCAAATACATAAGCAGAATATTTGAACACCAAAGTCATTTTTCTTGAGGGCATTTGTCTATGCTGCATACTTGGGATTTATTTGCAACCTAGTGGGACAAGACAGACAGAAGTCAAGGCCCACAATCTTACCATGGGGGCTGGGACTCTTAAAAGACACCCACCCAAAACATTGCACTGGGATGACTAAGGCTTATACCCTCAGGATGAAGTATGGAGAAGAAATAAACCCATTGCCATGATTACCTGATAAAATACAGGCCACCCAGTTAAGTTCAACTTTCAGCTACACAATGAAAATACTTTTTAGTGTATCAGTCCATGCAATATTTGTGATATATTTGTACTTTAAAAACGATGTGTTAATAATCTGAAATTCAGATTTAACTAGGTATCCTTCATTTGTGTATGGTGATTGTACCCTCTACCGGATTCTACATCTTGAATGCAAAGCAGGCTACCCTGCTTTGAGTAGAGCAGGAGAAAAACAGGAGAAATAAAATCACCACTAGGATTTCGTAGCCATATCCTACATTATTAGGTTTAGTAAAAAAAACTCCTATCCATGAACTTAGATAATATACCAAGGCACCCACCTACCTGGCAGATGCAAGCACAATATCTTACTAGGAAAGAACATAGTCAATTTGAGTCACAGGGGACCCTCACAAATAATCATTCAAGAACAGTAATCAGCAAGCTTTCGAAGATAATCAGGCACTCAAAGACAAGGCAGCATGAACAAGAATCAACAGAAACAACAGGTATAAAATAACCGGATGCAGAATTCGAATATTAAAATGGTCATATACAGATTTTAACTCAGCTCACTATATTTTAAAAAAAATGATGTCCTTTAATATATTTTCAAGGTAACTTAGCAGCTTGAAAAAAAAAAAGAACCAAATCCAACTTTTAGAAATAAAAAAATGCAATAACTCAAAATAAAAGCTGTCAAATAGCAGGCTGGGCTTCACAGAAAAGATAATTTATAAGATGGAAATTAGGTTAAAAGTTATACAAATACAGCACAAACCCCATGTGTGTTATTTGTATGTATGATTATCAATGTAACTTTCAAAATATGAAGACAAATTGGAAACACAGTCATCCCTTCCTCCCAAAATAACATAATTTTAATAAAACTGATTCCGAGTAGAGTCATTTTAGCAATAGAGATTAAAATATCCTTAACACAACATTTTTAGAAAATCAAGGGCAAAATTTATTTTTGAGTTGTGTAATTCTGGACCTAGAAAAAACAGAAAAATCTACAGAAACCTATTACAAATAATATAAGATTGCATGAAAGTGGTTGGTTTTTACTGAACTATCATAAACACGAAGATTATTTTGTTTTGCTTTCTTTTTGATACAGGGCCCTCAGTCACCAGGCTGGAGTGCAGTGGCACCATCACGGCTCACTGCAGCCTCCACCTCCTAGGCTTACTTGATCCTCCCACCTTAGCTTCCTGAGTAGCTGGGACCACAGGTACATGCCACCATGCCTGTGTAAAAAAACAAACAAAAAACAAGAGTTTTTAATTTATAAATTTTTTGTAGAGATGAGGTCTCACTATGTTGCTTAGGCATGTCTCCACCTCCTGAACTCAAGACATTCTCCCATTTGCTGAAATGAAAATTATGTGCTTAGAAGGAATATTTTCAATTAACTATAAGGTCAACATCTTCCGAAATATTCTTGCTTCTTCTCTGAGGAGAAGCACTTCAATTAAAGATGTCCCAGAACTCTTTGCATTTCCTTCTCCTCAAGCAGAGGTAGCCAACCTGTTCCTATCAAGGTTGATTGTGTTTGTTTCTCTCTATCCCATTGAAATACTAACTCCTCACCAAGTAAATGAATAAATGATACAATGTACACAAAGTTTCCTCAATCCATTCTTTCTATGATAAGTCATTTTTCTTGAAGTTGAAATGCATTGTCCAGGGAAGTGAAGGTAGATACCACCCAGAACAAAGCAATCTTCTTAGACGTTGAATTTTAAAGTTGCCTTTTTAAAGTTCTAAAGTCTAAAGCTACATAACAGTCTAAAATCAATGGTTTTGATTTGCACTAGCCAGGTTTTGTTGGGAGTGGGGATTTATATACAAGGCATACTGTGTTTTATTGCATTGAATCTTATTAAGCTTTGCAGATATTGCATTTTTTAGAAATTGAAAGTTTGCGACAACCTTGGATTGAGCAAGTCTGTCAGTGCCATTTTTCCAACAGTGTGTGCTCAGTTTGTATCTCTGTGTCACATTTTGGTAATTCTCAGAATATTTCAAACATTTTATTATTAATGTATCTGTTATTGTGACCTGTGATCAATGACCTTTGATGTTACTATTGTGACTGTTTTGGGGTGCTACAAATCATGTTCATATAAGATGACAAACTTAATTGATAAATGCTGTGTGTGTTCTGACTGCTCAATTGACTGGCAGTTCCCTCTTCTTTCTCCTTCACTTCAGATCTCTGTAGTGCCTGAGGCACAACAATATTGAAACTAACCTTATTATAAGGCCATTATGGCCTCTAAGTGTTGAAGTGAAAAAAAGAGTTTCCTATCTCTTACTTTAAATCAAAAACGACAAATGATTGAGCTTAATGAGGAAGATATGTTGAAAATCAAGATAGACTGAAAGCTAGGCCACTTGTACCAAACATGCAAAGGAAAACTTCTTGAAGAAAATTAAAAGTGCTACTCCAGTGAATACACAAATGATAAGAAAACGAAATAGAAATTACAGATATGGAGAAAGTTTGAATGGTCTGGTTAGAAGATGAAACTAGTTATAACATTCTCTTAAGCCAAGACCTTAAGCTTGCTGATTATTACTCTTGAATGATTATTTGTGAGGGTTCCCTGTGGTCCAGAGCAAGGTCCTAACTCTAATTCTATGAAGGTTGAGGGAGGTGAGGAAGCTCAGAAGAAAAGGTGATAGCTAGCAGAGGTTGGTTCATGAGGTTTAAGGAAAGAAACCATATCCTTATCATAAAAGTGCAAGGTGAAGCAGCAAGCGCTGATGAGGAAGCCACAGCAAGTTACTCAGGAGAACTAGCTGAGGTAATTGATGAAGGTGCCTACGCCAGGAAGATTTTTTTTTTCAACATAGATGAAACAGCCTTCTATTAGGAGAAGATGCCATCTATGACTTTCATAGTTAGAGATGAGAAGTCAATGCCTGGCTTTAAACTTTTAAAGGACAAAGCTGACTCTTGTTAGAGGCCAATGCAGCTGGTGACCTTAAGTTGAAGTTGATGCTTGTTATTATTCTAAAACCCCAGGGCCCTTAAGAATGAGGTCAAATCTACTCTCTGTGCTCTATAAAGAAACAACAGAGCCCGGATGATAACAGGTCTCTTTATAGCCTGGTTTACTGAATATTTTAAACCCATTTTTGAGACTTACTCCTCAGAAAACAAGATTCCTTTCAAAATGTTACTGCCCACTAGCAATGTACGTGGTCATGCTAGAGCCCCAATGGAGATGTGTAAGGAAACTAGAGTTGTTTTCATGCCTGTTAACACAACATGTATTTTGCAGTCCACAGATCAACGACTAATTTTGACTTTCAGGTCTTAGGTTCTAGCTGCCATTGATAGTGATTCCTCTGCTGGATGTGAGTCAAGTAAATTGAAAATCTTCTGGAAATAATTCACCATTCTAGATGCCATTACGAACGTTCTTGATTCATGGGAAGAGTTTATAAGAGGTTGATTCCAACTCCCTTTCATGACTTTGATGGATTCAAGACTTCAGCGGGAGAAGAAACTGCAGATATAGTGGAAATAGCAAGAGAACCACAATTAGAAATGGAACCTGATGATGTTACTGAATTGCTGCAATCTCAATAAAATTTAAACAATGAGGAATTTCTTCTTAAGAATGAGCAAAGAAACTGGCTTCTTTAGATAAAATGTACTCCTGGCAAAGATGTTATGAACATTGTTAAAATGACAACAAAGATTTAAAATATTTCAGAAAGTTAGCTGATAAAGCAGTGGCAGGGCTTGAGAGGATTGACTTTAATTTGAAAGAATTCTGTGCATAAAATGTTATCAAATGGTATTGCATGATACAGAGAAATACTTTGTGAAAGGAAGAGTCAGCTGATGCAGTTAACTTAATTATTGTCTTATTTGAAGAAATTGCCACAGTTACCACAATCCTCAGCTACCACCACCCTGATCAATCAGCAGCCATCTACATTGAGGCAAGATCCCTCAGCAAAACAATTATGATTTGCTAAAGGCCCAGATGATCATTAGCATTTTAAGCAATAAAGTATTTTTCAATTAAGCTATGTACTTTTTTTTTGACATATGCTATTTCATGCTTAATAGATTACAGTATAGTGTAAACATAATTTTTATATGCACTGGGAATTCAAAAAATTTGTGTGACTCACTTTATTGCAATATTCACTTTAACGCAATAGTCAGGAACTGCACCTGCAATATCTCCAAGGCATACTGCACTAAAGCCCAAGCCAGAAGGAATTAAACTTAGAGATTTTCTACACATCATAGTGTTGGCAGAGAAATATTAGTTATAATATTTTGTCTTAGGCTGGGTGCACTGGTTCACACCTGTAATCCCAGCACTTTGGGAGGCCGAGACGGGTGGATCACTTGAAGTCAAGGAGTTTAAGACCAGTCTGGCCAACACGGCAAAACCTTGTCTCTACTAAAAACACAAAAATTAGCTGGGCATGGTGGTGCATGCCTGTAATCCTAGCTACTCGGGAAGCTGACGCAGGAGATTCTTGACCCTGGGAGGTAGAGGTTGCAGTGAGCTGAGATCACGCCACTGCACTTTAGCCTGGGCAACAGAGCAAGTCTCTGTCTCAAAAAAAAAACATTCTTTTTTTTTTTAAATTAAAAGTTGGGATTTCACCATGATGGCCAGGCTGGTCTTGAACTCCTGACCTCAGGTGATCCACCCACCTTGGCCTCCCACAGTGCTAGGATTACAGGTGTGAGCTACCACGCCTGGCCCCAAAATTCTTAATACTAGGTATAAAACATTAGGTTTAAAATATTAGGTATAAAAATTTTCTTGCTTAAGAAGGACTAAAGCTGTTCCTAGGATTGAGGAGTCAAGGAAGCTAACTAGAATGCGATATCCTGGCTTCTTCTTTTCTCGACGTTATAATACCTATCATGAGTTCCCTCCTCTTCCTAGAGTGAATTACTAGTGAGCCAGGGCCCTCATTCCCTCAGACCTTGGTGACTGGTCAGAGACTACAGTGTCCAGAGGCCCCTAGGTCTTTGGTTTATAGCCTCAGTCCTTTATGCAGTGTGCTTTATAAATACTATGATATTCAATGAGTCTTGTGGCCTCCAAAAGATTGGGAACCATGTCTTATAAAAAATAAAAGTGAAACAGGATAATTGTGAGTTTAATTTTTAAAAGCTTAGTCAGTCCAGTGCCACATTAGCTAATATCTGAATCATGGGAAAAGTATTTTAAAAATGACAGATTTGGTTCCATCCAGGGATCAAAGGACTGAAGAGGGCTGAGAATTCTTTTTCTTTAGAAACTTCTCAGGGTATTGGATGACCCATCAAGCAAGATGAATTCTCTCTCTCTTTTATTTATTTATTTATTTTATTTACTTTTTTAGACAGAACCTCACTCTGTCACCTAGCCTGGAGTGCAATGGTGTAAACATATCTCGCTGCAGCCTCCAACACCTGGCCTTAAGATATTCTTCTTCTTCAGTCTCCCAAAGCACTGGGATTACAGGCTGTATACTCTTGAATTCAATTGTCTAGAAGTAAATTTCCATCAAACTTTACCCAAGAATAAAATCATGTCAATTTTTAATCTGAAAAGAACCATGGAGATATTTTGAAAGGTATTTTTCCAGTGTACTCAAGTGAGCATTTTACTTGAATGAGACATTAAATCAAGTCCCTCTGCTTTGTCATAGTCTTGTTCAGGAAGGGGTTAAATGTTATATTCATTTTTTGTAAACAAAACCCCTGGTTTGGATATCTCAGCTGGTAGAGCTGCATGCTGATGGCAGTGCAAATAGCCAAACCTGTGTGCAGGCTATCACGGGAAGGGTAATCTTATGTTGCTTCTCCTGCATGTGTGCATACCCCTGCAAATGTGAGTCTCCAGCACATCAAATGTTCCTCTGAAATTTGATTTAATGACACTCTGTGTGTGAGTTCCTTTATGGCATGGGAAGATACATTCCCCTGGGCTTCTAATGGCAAGATTAAAAAGTTATTTACCTTTGCACACATGGTACGATATAGCGATCAATATCCAAGATCTGGCGCTGTTTTCTGTAGATAGATAGCGTTTCTTAAAATAATGAAAACTTAATCTAAATTTCATAAAAACACAAAATTTGATTTTTCTTCTGTTTTCTAATATATTGAGGGCTCTACCCAAAACCATTTCCATATGTGACATCTCTGACTTCAGCCCACACTGATTTCTCCCTATTCCAGGATGGGCTGATGGTGAGCTGCTGGTACACTGCATACCTCTAGGGGGTGCTGTTCACAACATAAATTTTGTATATGATACCTGCATATTTATGATATATACATGCCCACTACAGTTATCAGTAAGATGTTCTGTGGAACCAGTAATATTTTCTAATGTGCCCAAAGACAGAATATGGGCTAGCGGTGGGGCTGCCTTATTCTGACTTTTTACAGTACTTACACTGTGGGTAATAGGATGCTACAATACATTGTTTATTTAAAATCACTACATCTGTATGTTTCTTTCACATTGTATGCACGTGTAAGTTTCTCATATCAGAAGCCTACATTACACATCTTGCTTTCTTGTGGCAAAAATAAAAGGTGAAGGTGTAGTATGTTAAACTGAGTCGTAGGTGCACAGAACCTTAATGACAGCAGAAGTATTTGCAGTGCTCAAGCATCTGCTTGAGAACATTTTAACCGACACCAACCAACATGAGGAATTGTTAGGATATTTTCATTTTATTATTTTGCCTTCTGCTTACAAAACAATTTTAAATTGTTTAATATTAAGGAATTTAATATTAAGGAACATATTTCTTACATTTGGGACAGTTTATAATCTGATATGTCACTTAGGGATTACTTTTAGCTCTATATAGCAGAAATCCCATTGCAGTAGTTTAATAAAATAGTTCATTTTTCTTATGTCCTCTGGTCTGGGAGGCAGCAGGTAATGGCTGCCCAGCTGTTTAGGGAATGAGGCTCCTTTTCTTTTTCTGCTCTGTCATCTTGAGCATGTGGATTTTGCTCCCATGGTTGCAATATGGCAGCTGCAGCACTGGGTGTGAAACAGCAATTCATACAGTGAAATGAGAAAAAAACAAGAACGAAATGAGCTGGCCGTTTCTAAAAACGTGTTCCTGCAATTCCCTCTCAAAATCTTTTATTGAAGTTTCATTGGCCAGAACTGTGTTATATGGTCAACCCTCCCCTGAGAGATTTTTGAAAAGTGAATATTTTTGATTAGACCTATTGGAATTCTGTTGCAAAGAAAGAAAGAGAAAATGGATACTGAAGAGGCATTGTCTTCCATTCCTAATATTGTCGTTTTTAGTGTATTTTTATGATGTCATTTGGACTTATCTTCCCAACCGCATGTCAATGGTTGGACTAGAGACCTGTTCACAGGAAATCTGCATTACTGGGAGGTGACTGAGCTGGGACAAAAAAGCGAGCCTAACCATGGAATGGTTTTGGAAGTTATAGCGTAGGTGCAGAGACTCCTTTGCAGGTCAGTTCAGAGAACTGTCAGAAAACATCACGTGTCTATCTATCACGTACCTTCAACTGCTCACTTTGTTGATGGGATGATCCAGATCTTATGGCAGTTTCCCATGTTCCACTTGCTTTTCAGCTTCAGCTAAGGAGGTGATGCGATTTGTAGCTAATGTAGCCTAGCTATTGGAAGTCGAGACAGCATGAGCCTGGCTCCCCTGCTTACGAAACATGTAAAAGCTTCTTTTAGTATACATATATATTAATCATTTTATTTTTACCTAGGCAAATAATACTTGCCTTAATTTTTAATTTTATTTTTAACTTTCTGTTATGGAAAATTTTAAATACAAAAGGGAAGAGAAAGAATATAATAATACTCTGTGCATATTGCTCAGCATCAACAATTACGAACTGATGTCTGATTTTCTTTCTTGTTTAGCAATGTCCATTTTTTCCCAAGATTATTTTGAAGCAAGTTGTATTATTTTTAATAAATATTTCTCTAAAATACAAGACTCTGTTTTTTGTTTTGTTTTGTTTTGTTTTGTTTTGATATGAAATTTCACTGTGTGGCCCTGGCTGGAGTGCAGGTGGTGCAATCTTGGCTCACTGCAACCTCCGCTTCTCTGCTTCCCGGGTTCAAGCCATTCTCCTGCCGCAGTCTCCTGAGTAGCTGGGACTACAGGGGCCTGCCACCATGCCCAGCTAATTTTTGTATTTTTAGTAGAGTTGGGGTTTCACCATATTGGCTAGGTTGGTCTCAAACTCTTGACCTTGTGATCCGCCTGTCTCAGCCTCCCAAAGTGCTGGGATTACAGATGTGAGCCACGATGCCCAGCCGAGTATAAGGCTTTTTATTCAGCCTGTGTTTAGAGTTCTCTGTTGTCAAATTTTGTCCAGGTTCTTTGAATAAAGGAGAAATGTACATTGTAATTCATTGTTACATCTCTTATTTATTTTTAATCTACAATGTACTCTCCCTTTGTGTTTTCTTTGCAGTTTATTTGCTAAAAAATCCAAGTTTAATAGCATTTCTTGTATTCTGCATTTTGCTACCTGCATTTCTGTGCTGTCATTGAGCAAGCTTCTCTGTTTTCTGTATCCTGCAACTTGATTGTCAGAGCTAAAAGTTTAATCAGATTTATGTTCACATTTATTGATTTTTGTTTTTAAGAAAATGGAATTATTTACAATGACAAATTCAATGATTATTTTTCCAACATAAAACATTCTTTGCAGATGACATCTTTATAACTCAATGTCAAAGAAAAATACTTTGAATTCCACTGTTGGCAACACATATAAAAGAAAGGAAAACAGTATATTGAAGAGATATCTGCATTCTCAAGTTTATTACAGCACAATTTACAAAGCCAAGATATGGAGTCAACCTAAGTGTCCATTAATTAATGAATGGGTAAAGAAAATGTGGTACACATATGCAATAGAATATTATTCAGCCATAAAAAGAACTAAAATCCTGTTATTTGCAACAACATAGGTGGAACTGGAGGACATTAAATGAAATAAGCAAACCACAAAGATACAAATATCACATGTTCTCATTCATATGTTGGAACTAAAAATCTTAAACTCATGGGAATAGAGAATTGAATGTTGATTACTAGAGGCTAGGAAGGGTAGTGGGAGCAGGGCATAAAGTTAGGGTGGTTGATGGGTACAAAAATTAAAACAACTGAACTCATGAAGATAGAGTAGAACGATGGTTACCAGAAGCTGGGAAGCATAGTGGGGAAGGAGATAGAGAGAGGGGGTGGTTGATGGGTACAAAGATACAGTTAGAGAGGATGAATAAGATCTAATATTTGGTAGCATAATAGGGTGACAATAGTTAAAAATAGTTTATTGTATATTTTAAAATAACTAAAAGAGTGGAGTTCCAATGTTCCTAATACAAAGAAATGATAAATGTGTAAGGTAATGAACACCCCCAATTACCCTGATTTGATCATTACACATTGCATGCCTGTATCAAAACATTATATGTGTCCCATAAATATACATGACCATTATGTACCAAAAATTATAAAATGTTGCGAAACTCAAGAAAATACTTGAAGGAAAGGGCAGACATCCGAATTCTCAAGCAGTTTGAAACTTCAAGTTTGTACAGTTTAGCTTGGCTGCTGGGTTTTTACCTGTCATACTTAGCAGATATTTTCTAAACAAAACAAACATTAATGTAATAAGATATTATTTTCCCATCTCTCGATTTGATTTAGGAATTCTTGACCCATTATGGCCACTAATACCAAGACCTTCTAATTTTGCTTTTATCATTTCATTATAGCTATCTATATTTTTTTCTATTAACGAATTTAGCATATACTTAGATATAATTAATTCAGACTGAATTGAAAGAAGGTTACTCTCAATACATTAAAAATCCTGGCTGCAGCCGCCCTTCACACCCTCTTCACCCTCCCCACCGACATCATGCTCCAGTTTCTGCTTGGATTGACACTGGGCAATGTGGTGGGAATGTATCTGGCTCAGATCTATGACATACCAAACCTGGCTAAAAACCTTGAAGAAATTAAAAAGGACTTGGATGCCAAGAAGAAACCCCTAGTTCATGAGGCTGCCTCCAGCACTGCCTTCGGGATACACTGATGCTACTGCTCTTGAGGGCCTCCTTTAGCACCTGAACCAAAAGCCTTTGTTTTCATCTTCAGCCTCAGCGCTCCTCTTCTTTGCTAGACCCTGTGTTTTTTGCAAGCAAAATGGGGCCTCAATTTGAGAACTACCCTACATTTCCAACATACTCACCTCTTCCCGTATTCCCTTTCCAACTGCATGGGAGGTCCTAAGACTGGAATTATGGTGCTAGATTAGTAAACATGACATTTAATGAATAGTGTCTTCTTTATTGTTTGCGATTTTTACTACCTTTTGTCAAGAGAAAAACTGATGAGTTTTGTGTAGCTGGTCAGATACAAATAATAGTGACTTCACAGTTTAGCAGTTATAATGGGTACTTGCTAAACATTTGATACTAAATTATGTTGCTGCAAAGTAATTAAAATTAATATCTTAGAGCTAGTTTCTGGTGAATTATTCATTTATTTTGTACTGTTAGGCAGCTCCATAGTTGCTAATTTAACCAATAAATCAATTTGCTATTCATTAACTAAGAAACAATTCTGAGAATCCTGTCAGAAATCGGGGAATGAAAAAATACGCAAAATAATGGTCTTTGTCCCAGTAGAGTTCAGTCTATTTAGTGTGCATGTTTTTCCTTAACGATGTGTTTGATCTGACTTTTTTCCTTCTCAAAGGATCATACTTGGGATTACAGGTGTATTTGATATTATATGATGGATAAGTGAAAAGTTATTAAAGGAGATTTTATACCTTTTCACATTAAAAAAGGTATTTATATTAAAAAAATCCTGCGTTAGGTATTATTGATGCATCATTTAATTTTATATAAACAAATTTTACAAATATTTCTCTGTATTAAGCATAAATAAGGGTTTTTCTCACTTGCTTAAATCAGAATCATTTGTAAGAATCCAACTATATGCAAAGTTGGCTTTAAATTGGCTTTAAAACTTTCCTTTTGGGTACTCAGTTCTTTTCATTACTGACCTATTTTTTCCCCACACAGTGAAAAGGTCAGGTTGATCATGATTTAGGTCTAAATTACCATAAATTGTCAATTTATGAGTTCTCAACTCATCCAACTTACTTATGCTTAGATGTCTTAAAATGACACATACTTGCAATTTTTTCCAGTTACAATTTGGGTCACTTTATGTAGTAGTCTGCAAACTTTTTTTTTCAAAAAATAGAATATTTTAAAGTTTTATTTTATTTAAGGTAGATATTTGGTAAAAGTCCTCCATATAAAAAAATTAATTAAGGTAGAGCAGCTGCACTTGAAGTAGTGGGTAGAAGCCTGGAGTCTGTCCCTATAGACTCCTTTTGCCCCTTTGTAACTACCCTCATCACCTCACATGATTTCTAAATTTTACTGGAGATCATTTGAAAATAATACCTCAACATGTCCCTGAGCTCCATATTTCTCCATTATTTATGGAGGGATGCTGTGGTGAATATAAGAAGGAATAAATAGTATAGTTGGTGATGTTGGTGATCGGGTTGGCCAATGAGACAGCAAAGTGTTTAAGGTTTTCTGGTTTTATATCAGTGCTGCTCTTCCTTCTAAATGTTTTCCTCACAGGAATAAGGAAACCTAATAGTGATACCTGGTTTTTAAATTCAGCTCTAAAGTTAATTATGAAATGTAAATTTGAGCTTGTAAATCTTCTGAGATATTTTATGTAAATTTCAAAATTAGTTGTGATTCAGAAATTCTTGTCTAATGAAATGTTTTGAATGCTCTTTAATGAATTCCTCCTGTAATACTCTAGAGAAAAACTCTAAAACCTATTTGTCACTGTGCATTGTGGGTTTAAAAGCCCGTCAGTAGTCTTTTGGTCATCAGGCCCAAATTAAATTAAGAACCTTTCTAATTAAGACAGAAATGCAGAGTACTTCATGTAGTCAATGAATTACAAATGAAAAAGGATAATTAAGTTTGGAGTTCATCATCTAAAAGTGAATTGGTAAACTTGGATTCCTCACAACTTGAATTTAATGTATTTTGGATGTAGGCCTTCTTTATTTTCACAGCTACTGACCTTCCTTTTATTTCATATTTCTCACTTGTCTATGAGTTCCTCTTCTTTAATTTATCCAGAATAGCAATTTCTAATAAACTTTACCTTTAGGTCACAGGATTCCTACATAGGATTCTTTTTAGCTCCCTGTAGACAACTATATCAAATTTAAACTCTTAGTCCAACATTCTAGTCTATGTCAATTGTCCCTACATGCATATCTTCACTTCCCTTATCATGGACCTACCCTTCCATGTAGGCTGATATTCTTAGTGTTCCAGAGGTGAAAGTCAAAATGTCCAGCAATTGTGGTAGCATGGCAATTGTTAGTACTAGAACAGACACTAGTCATAGGGTTAGATCATTCCTAGAGGTTCCAAGAAGCTGGGGTGGCCCAAGCATCAGGGCAATGGCTGGATGTACCAAACAGACCAGAAGTCTTTCAGTATTTTATCCACTGGTGCAGTGGGTACCAATATTAGCCAGTTCAAGGATTGTCTTAGTTTAAAAGAAGTGTGTCTTCCTGGGATGACCCATATACAATGACGGATGGATGTGGGGGTTTAAATGTTTAGCCTTTTGGGCATTTTAGTTCCAGACACCCCATGGGGTTGGCTAAAGTTGTCATTTGTTGCTGAATCACAGTTGGTTTTTCTTTCTGCCAATCCTGCCTCATTCTATTTTATTGCATAAGGGTGGTATCAAGGCTCCCCACAGTCAATGACCTGCCTGCTAACTGCCATCTCACACTCTGCAACTTGGGGAACACTGCCTGAGATAACTAGTGTGGCAAAACCATGTCTACATATTATTTGGGTTGAATAGGATCTTGTGCATACTTTTAAAAGTAAAGAGTAGTATAAAAAATAGGTGCTCAATGACTACTCGTTGAGGGTAAATTTCCTTCTCTTAAAATAAATCATCTTTATGAAAAAGCAGCTATTTTGTTGCTCGGTGACAACTAAATTGTCTCCCTACTTGTCTTTCTAACTTTGTGCTTATAGCAGAAGACAATTTAAGATTAAAGACCCTAGTAACATACTTCGATGTAGTTATTCATGGCTATAGACAGCAGCTGTTGCAGTGTAAGCAAACACTTTATTCTGGAGAACTCCCAGTTGAAAATTTTGGGAGAACTAACAATTCTGGCATCTTAGCTTACTCACATTAAATTTTGTACATTCCGTCATTGGGTAAATGCATGTATTCTGGAAGCCATGCTCATTGGCATTATCAAGGTTTTTTTTTTTTTTTTTTTTTTTTTTTTTTTNAATGTAAAAAAAATGAAGTACAATCTGGCTGAATTTTAAAGAAGTGGGAAGATATTATTTAAGCAGGGTTCTTATCTGGAGTATTTGGCTTTTATGGGATATGATTTAAAAGGATTCTGAGCAATTAGGTTATAGCAGAGAATAACCAGCTTTGAGGAGTCGTGGGAAGGAGTGCAAGGGGGAAAGAAATGAGTTGAAAACAGAAGTCACTTGGTTATAAATTTGCTGAGGACCAGCCTAGGGTGTGGGTATACAGTGAGAGTCTTAGTAAATCATTAAAAGAAATATGAATATGTGATCTGACCTGGAAGGATAGGTGCCATTGGGGCCAGGTTCATGAACATGTTGACTCAAAAGAGTTCCGCACTCAGAAGGGCTCCATGTTCAGAAGAGTTCTATGCTGGGTTTAATGTTCTTCTGTCACCATCTTGAAATTATTAATAACTTTTTTACAAGCAGATCCATATTTCCCTTCTGTACTGCCCCCTACCCACCGCCCACATTGTGTACATGGTGTTAAGTGTTACAGTATAGCATCTGCTATACAGTGTAGCTCTGCTCTGTGGGAATGGGTGAGACTGTCTCTGATGGACAAAGGCCCTCAGAGCCACAGTCATCCCTGGCATACATTCAAATGTCTACTGGTATAGCAATTAAATGCCTATTCAAAGACCGGGACTGTCTCCTGCCAATAGGCTATTTGTTATAAATTTAAGCCATATTTTTCATCAGAAAAATGAGATGGAAAGCTGCAGAAAGCCTAGCTTTTCTTCACTTTAGGGTGCCAAGGAAAACAAGTAAAGCTTTAATCTGTGTTGTCAAAACACAGGAGTCTATCTCTGCTTCTCTTTAAGCAGAGAACATCAACTTTTTTTCAAGAGATGGCCAAATGCCATTTTTTTTTTTTTTTTATAATCAAAAGCAAAATATGTTAAGCTTACACTATTTCTACTCTTTCTCACATTCTGAAAACAGTCCTCTGCCTCCTCTCTGCTGCATTGTGCTGACAGGGCCACTTCTGGCTCTCTGGACACCTGGTCCTGCCCTGGTTGCTCAGGGAGAACTGTACCCACAGTGTGAGTTTATAACATCTCACTTCTCTTCAGCACTTCAAGTGTTGTTTTTGAACTAATAAATGCTTCTTGAATTGAACTGGAACACGTTCATAAACATTTTAAGAGTCTGAACTTTCAGGAGAAACTCATCTAAGTTCTGTTCAAATTACAGCCAAGGTCTATAAAGCAGCAAAATTTTTGGACTCCAAAATCATTTATGATTTGTTATCAGCCTATGAAATACTATTGTGATGATTTAAAGCCCATCTATCTTCTATTCCTTGGGGTCTTTGAACTTTTAACAAATACCTGGAGTTTCTGTTCAATGATTTCATACTTTAGTATTAAAAGGCTACATTTTACTTTTAGGCCCAATGGGGAGGGAGAGATCCTACTTTCTGTAATTGCCCCAGCATCTTCATATGGATATATATATTTTTCCTGATGAAGCAATTGGAGAAAATGAGCCCCTCCCATTTGCTGAGGTGGCTTCTTCTTAGAGGATGTTGGTTATGTGATAATCAAGGTAAGGCAAGAGAGGCTGCTTTCATTATTTCTTCAAAGAACACAATTGATGCCTGTCATTTATAGGCACTTAGAAATAAAGAAAAGTAGAAAAAATTATTTATTGATAGTTTGATTTTCTGGTTATCTAAACATTGGTGATCTTTCAGTATTTTTATTTCCAGTCCTTTTTTTCCTCTTGCATAGCTTATAATTTGTATAGATACTTTTGGTTATGGTCTCCATAAATGAACTCTGTGCCCTATTTTTTTCCTTTGTCACTGAAGCATAAATGTTTTCATATTATAAATTATTTATAAATGTGTTTTTATATAATTAATCAAATTCATTAAGTTGATTTTCCAAGGTTATTATCTCTATTGTTGGACACTTTACTTATTCCAGAATTTTGCCATTATAAATAATTATTCACTAATATACTTTTTAATAAAGTATTTTTTGCCTTCTCCATGCACATTTCAAGTAACTACCTGAAAATAGATTCCCTCAAATGATAATTATTGCGACAAAGAATGCTGGCATTTTGATTAGTTGATATCTTTCTATTTATTTATTTATTTACTTATTTATTTATTTATTTTTGAGATCTAGGGTCTTTTTCTGGAGCCCAGGCACCATTATGGCTCACTGCAGTCTCTAACTCCTGGCTCAAGGGATCCTTCTGCCTCAGCTTCCTGAATAGCTGGGACTATAGGCATGCACCACCCAGTCCAGCCAATTTTTATTTAAAAAGTTTTATTTTCAGTCTCCCAAAGTGCTGGGACTGCAGGTATGAGCCACTGTGCTTGGGCTAGTTAATGTCATTTACACTCATTGTCACTATGCGGTATTGTTGATTTATGTTTCCAAATAAAACATATGAAAATATCTCCTTTATAGCATGCTATTCAATTTTGAATACAAATTTTAAGTTTTGCAATTTGGTAGGTAAAAAGTGAATAATCAAAAAACACAAAACCAAAAATCCCACCGAAAGCTGAATGATGTTTACATTTTTAATAAATGCAACTTCTTACAGCACTATGTAACTCAGTTCTTTTGGTCTTGAGACTTACATTTGCCTCTATGGAGCAGAGAAGATCTGAAAAGAGGCATTGAAGAATGAGCAAAAAGTGAACTCTCAGTGGTCCTTTGCACCTTTCACGTGGTTAGAAAATAATGTTTCTTGCTGCTTCCCCCAAATCTCCCAGTCCACGGTTGTTGTGGTAGCTTGCCTGCAAAAGGGTTGCCATCAATTTCTTCCATTCCTGTATGTGCTTACTATTCTCCCATTAAGAGCTGAAAACTATTCATCCACCATCTTAAAGGTGACTGGCCTCTGATAACTGTGACCAATATAATATAACAGAAGTGATACTCGACCAGTTCCAGGCCTAGACTCTAAGGGGACTGACAGTTTCTGCCTCGTTCTCTTGGAATGCATGCTCCTGTGGAAGCCAACCGACTATAAAAAGTCCAAGTGTCCTGGGTACCCTGAATGTCCTGCCACATGTAGAGAAGTCCATGCTTGACAGGTAGGAGAGAGTAAATACAAAGAAGCTGACCTGGGACAGCTCTCTCTGCTATCCCAGGCCATGCATTAGACATGTGAGTGTAGAAACCTCAAGTGACTCCAGCCTCAGTTGCCATCTGAATGCCTCTGTGTGAGATGCCAATCCCTATCAATCTGATAAATCTGTGAGATAATAGCAAAATGATTATTATTTTAAGTTTCTAGATTCTGGGGAGATTTGTTGTGCATTCATAGGTAAACAGAACAGAAATCAAGGCAAAATAGTAAAGGGTATAAATCATAAACCAAGTGTCATCATCTCCAGTAATCTCATGTAGCTTCTCCTGCTCTGGAATTTGTCCATAAAAAATATCCATTGCTGGCCAGGCACCGTGGCTCATGCCTGTAATTCCAACATGTAGCTTCTCCTGCTCTGGGAGGTTGAGGAGGGCGGATCATCTGAAGTCAGGAGTTCGAGCCTGGCCAACATGGTGAAACCCCATTTCTACTGAAAATATAAAAATTAGCTGGGTGTGACAGCATATACCTCTAGTCTCAGCTACTTGGGAGGCAAAGGCAGGATAATCTGTTGAACCCGGGAGGCAGAGGTTTCCATGTAACTTTTATGGGACCGTCTTCTTAGTAGACCATAGGAATGGACATATGTTCTAAGCTTGGTCAGTCATTGAAACTGATCACCCAAGAGAGATTGGTCTAAATGATAGGCACATAAACCTTGCATATTAGAATCCTTTTCTTAAATTCTTACATGAATACATGAAATAAAAAAAAAACTCTTTTTATTTTCCCTACTGGAGTGGTTAAATCCAGATCAGGAAAGCCTGAATTATCTGACTGACATCAACCCTGCCTGCAAGGAAGAAGTTCACCTTTTGTAAGAAAGAAGGAAAGACAAGCAAGCAAGCAAACAAATGAAAGAAAATTAAAAAACTTGGAATTAGCACTGATAGATATAAATGAAAAGTCATGATGATGTAATTTGTACTCCTCAATGCAGTTGTGCCTGAAGTGATTACCTCTTGACTTCCAAACTTCATTAGTTAATACATTCTTTTCCCCTTTTAAGCTAGTTTCAGTATGGTTTTGTTGTTGGTAACCATTAAAGTCCAGGCTTATACATGAATGCATCTAATTATAGCAACAGGATTTACCTTTTTAAAACAGTTTTCTGTCTCACTACTTATATGGTAGATAGCAACATTGATTAGATAAGTTGCAGTTTCAAATTTCAGCTATTTTTCTGCCATTACTGCTGTAATTTCGTACATATCTCTGAAATCCAGAAGAATATATTAGAATAAATGAAAAAGAAATTTAGGTAGGAATAAGACAGCAAGAAAGACCACAGAAACAGATTCCTTGTGTGTTGGCTGAAGATTTAGGACAGAATAGAAATTTGAAAACATACGCCTGTAATCCCAGTACTTTGGGAGGTGTAGGTGGGCAGATCACCTGAGGTCAGGAGTTCGAGACCAGCCTGGCCAACATGGTGAAATACCTTCTCTACCAAAATACAAAAATTAGGTGGGAGTGTGCCTGTAATCCAAGCTACTCAGAAGGCTGAGACAGAAGAATTGCTTGAACCTGGGAGGCAGAGTTTTCAGTGAGTCAAGTTCATACCACCGCACTCCAGCCTCAGCAACAGAGTGAAATTCTGCCTCCAAAAAAAAAAAAAAAAAAAAAAAAAAAAAGAAAACATGACTCACTGAGGCAAAATCTAGTTGTTTTCCAATGGCAGGTTAAAGATTTAAAGATGCCACTGAATGTTTTTCCATAGGAAATTTTATGATAAAAATTCACAATTCGTAAAGATTGAGAGGGCAGAAATAAGCACCACAGATGTGGGGAGAGGTAGGTAGAACTATAGGAAAGCTATTTCTCTACCCAGAATTAAAGTGACCAGGGCCTCAAGTAGGTGGTGGAAGGAGGATAGGAAAGTTGTGAATGGGAGAGCAATAACAAAGGAAGACTTGATAGAATGTGGTGAATGATTTTTTATAGGGATACATAACACTTTCTGCTTCCTTGTGGAGGGAGGCATCATTCTAAAGACATGCCATGTGTGAGTTATTGTGTCCTAGAAAGTGGTCAAATTCTAGCTAGGGATTAGTTTGTCCTTCACTGGTCTGAGGCAGGTGACGCCACATAAAATTTCATGCTAACCTGCTCTATGCAAGGAACACATCATTTAGTATCAGGGTTACCTTGTTGATCACACTGAAAAATCTATTTCAATTTCTCTGCCAACGGTTGTGAACATCTTTTAATTGCAGCATGAAGTCATTTTGCAACATTTCAACAAGGCAATTATGTACCCCCTGAAATATAATACTGAAAGAAACACATGGGAGGAAGCCACTAACTGTTGATCAGCACATGCTCCAATTTCTAGGCATGGTTTTGATGGGGCTACTAAAACCCTGTTCTTCTCTCTAAACCAGGTCTGTACTGGTTAAGTGAGGTGGACAATTGAATCAACTTGGTAGAAAATTAAAACTCTTCTCCCTATCCCACCTCCTAAGCCTATTTTTATCCCCATAAAATTCTGAATTTATACTCCTCTCCAGTGCCAGATATATTGCAGCTGATGTGAGTTGAAATCATGACAGGAGAGAGACAGAGAAAAATAAAAGTAAGAGTGTGTGTGTGTGTGTGTGTGTGTATTTACCAGGCGATAACTGAATAATGCAATAAGTAACCAATAACCTTGACATTTAATCAGGGATTTAGAAGCTTACCAACTGTTTGTACTGATGTCCAGAATTCAGTGTTAAGACTTTGAAAGTTGTCTAAAATAATGTGATGGGAAAAATGTGTGGTGCTTCTGCAAAACTATACCTTGTGAAGATAAAAGCAAATGATTACCAACCTGAGGATCAAGAAATCAAAGCCAGCTCATACAAAAAAGAAAGAACAAACTACAAGTTACAGGTGTACCTTAAAGACCACTGCGATTAAGTGAATATCACTATAAAGGAAATGACATAAGGTTTTTTATTTTCCAGTGCATACAAAAGTTATGCTTACATGGTACTGTAGCCTGTTAAGTATGCAACAGCATTATGTCTACAACAAGACAATTTATATGTCTTAATTTGAAAATACTTTATTGCTAAAAAATGCTGATAATCAGTTGAGCCTTCTGCGAGTCATAATCTTTTTGCTCATGGAGGGTCCTCAATGTTGATGGCTGCTGACAGATCAGGATGATGATTGCTGAAGACTAGGGTGGCCGTGGCAACTTCTTAAAATAAGACAGCAATGAAGTCTGCCACATTGGCTCTTTTGTGAAAGATTTATCTGTAGCATGCAGTGTTGTTTAATAACATTTCACCCACAGTAGAACTTTCAAAATTAGAGTGAACCCTCTCAAACTCTGCTACTGCTTTATCAATTAAATTTATGGAATATTCTAATCTTTTGTTGTCATTTCAATAATGTTCAAGCATCTTCATCAGGAGTAGATTTCGTCTCCAGAAACCATTTTCTTTGTTTATCCATAAGAAGCAAATCTTCATCTGTTCAAGTTTTACTGTGAGATTGCTGCAATTCAGTAATATCTTCAGGCTCCACTTCTAATTCTAGTTGTCTTATGATTTTCACCAGATCTGTAGTTACTTCCTCTATTGAAAGAAGTATTGAATCCCTCAAAGTCACCCGTGAGTGTTTGAATCAACCTCTTCCAAACTTCTGTTAATACTGATATTTTGATCTCTCATGAATCATGAATTCTTCATAGCATCTAAAATAGTGAATCCTTTTTCAATTTACTTTGCTCAGATCCAGCAGAGGAATCATTGTCTATGGCAGCTCTAGTCTTAGGAAATTCTTAAATAATCAGACTTGAAACTCAAAATACCCATTAATCCATGGGCTACAGAATGCACATTGTGGTAGCAGGCATAAAAACATGAAAACAACATCAATACCCTTGTGCATCTCCATTAGAGCTCTTGGGTAAACAGGTGCATTGTCAGTGAGCAGGAACATTTTGAAAGGAATCTTCTTTCTTGAGAAGTGAGTCTCAAAATTGGGCTTAAAATATTCAGTAAGCCATTCTATAAACAGATGCGCTGTCATCCAGTCTTTGTTTTTCCTTTATAGAGTGTGGAGTGTAGATCTGACCTCACTCTTAAAGGCCCTAAGGTTTTTCTGAATGCTAACAAGCATTGGCTTCAACTTAAGGTCAAAAGCTGCATTAGACCCAAAAGTCAGCTTTCTCCTTTGAAGCTTGAAAGCCAGGCATTGGCTTCTCATCTGTAGCTATGAATGTCATAGATAGCATCTTATGCTATGTCTGTTATGTCTGTTCCATCTATGTTAAAAATCTACTTAGCCATCATCATCTGTTATCTCAGCAAGATTTTCTGAATAACTTGCTGTGGCTTCTCCATTAGAACTTCCTGCTTCACCTTGAACCTCATGAACTAACCTCTGCTAGCTTTTGACTTGTCTTCTGCAACGTCCTCACCTCTCTCAGACTTCAAAAAATTTGAGAGAGTTAGGGTCTTCTTCTGGATTGGGCTTTGGCTTAAGAGAATGTTGTGACTTTTTTCTTTAAATGTGATCTTTTATTCAGAGCACTCAAACTTTCTGCATGTCAGCAAAATGGCTGTTTTGCTTTCTTATTATCAGTGTGTTTACTGGCACAGGACTTTTAATTTCCTTGAAGAACTTTTCCTTTGCATTCTCAGCTTGGTTAACCAGCCCAAGAGAGGAATAGCCTAGCTCTTGCTGTATCTCAGCTTTTGACATGCCTGCCTCACTAACCTTCATCACTTCTAGTTTTTGATTTAAAGTGAGACACCTGGGACTCTTTCTTCAACTTGAATACTTAGAGGCCATAGGGTTATTGACTGGCCTAATTTGAATATTATATCCCAGAAAATAGGTAAGCACAAGGGGAGGGAGAGAGATGGGGGAACTGCTTGTCAGTGTAGTGGTCAGAACACATACAACATTTATCAATTAAGTTTGAGGTTTTATGTGGGTGTGGTTTGTGGTGCCCCTAAACAATTACCATAGTCTCATCAAAGATCACAGATCACCACAGTAGATATAACAAGAATGAAAAAGTTTAAAGTAGTATGAGAATTATTAAATGTGAAAAAGACAGACAAAGTGAGTACTTGCACATGCTGTTGGAATTGGTGCTGATAGGCTTGCTCAATGCAGTGTTGCCACAATCCCTCAATTTGTTAAAAACAAATATCAATGAAGCGCAATAAAGTGAAGTTCAATAAAGGAAGATATGCCTCTATCTGCCGAGGATGACATCTTGACAAGATGTTGCTTTTGCATCTGTGTGCCCTCTTTTTAGCATGTCATGGGCGGGTGTGGCATCCCTGGCAGGAAGGCAAGCACAGATGAACAAACCTAAAAATTCAGGCTCAAAATGAGTGCAAATAGTTATTAGAGTGAATATATTCACAATTTTTTATTTTCATTCCTTTGATCAGCTCCTTCTTTAGACTTTACCATGTCAGCAAATGAAATTTCATTCTTTAACTTGCTCAGACCAAAAATCCTAGAGTCAACCTTCACTTCTCTTTTATTCTCACATCCTGTACTCAATCCATATCAAATCCTTTTGATTTTATCCTCAAAATACATGGATAATATGAGCCCTGCCTCCAATGTTCTAGTCTGATCCATCTCCTTGGATGACAACCTCTTGAGAAAGGGGCCTCCTAAGTCATCTTCCTGCTTTCACTCTTTTCCCTTTCAGTCTATCTGTACCCTATATAATATAACACAGTATCCATCAATAGTGTTTTATCCCATTATAGGTCTCTTCCTAGCACTAATCAGCATGTGATATGTATCTCTCTCTCTCTCTTACACATATTTTGTAGCCTCTCTCTCTCACTAAAATGTAAACTCACAAAAGCAGAAATTGTATTGGTTTTGTTTCTTGGCATATCTGCCTAGCACACTAAAAGTCAATGAATGCATTTGGATGAATGAATGAGCCTATGCTTATTTCTGCACATTATCTTATCTGTTTTCTGCATCATCCCTCCACTTCTATTTCAGTTGGTGCTTTCTAGCATAAAAGGAGAGTTAGGAAACAAATCAAATACCTACTGTGTGTCAGAGGCTATGAAAAACAATATATAATGTACTGGTCTAATTTAGGGAAAAAGACACAAGAAAATGAACATAAAGGTTCAAGAATGCATAAGCCTCAAGGAAGTGAAAGAAAGACTATTTGGCCTCCTGGAGAAGGCTATTATGGGTCAAGGAAAACTTTCTCGGGATGGAACCTGGAATGAAGAAGAAGGTCAGAAGGAAGTTACCTATCTAGATGAGGGGTATTAAAGGTCATAAAAATGCTACACTCTCATGGCCATTCCTGGGCTACTAGAACAACTGTTCCTAGTCACAGGTATGTATGGAGAATTCCCAGCTTCCAGATTGATTTTCCTGAGAGCTTGTTTGGAGGTTCTAGCAGGGGAGCACAGCTACTCACATACCCTTGACCAAAGACCAGTTCTTCTCTATCGGGGATGGTAGTCCTCTTCAACCAAGCACACAGCTTTGGGAGGGACACACATGGAGGGATGAGGAAAGAAGAGGACACCTGCCTAGTCTGCCAGATCAGCTGAATCAACTCTGGCAATCAATGGGGTGACAGATGTCCCAGCCAGATTGCCCTCACATCCTAAGACAGATTTCCCAAGCTGCAAAAGCTACCAAGTCTGGATTGTCTGTAACAAGTTTTGGAAAAATACAATTCCGCTGACAGTATATTGTCCTCTGTGTAGAACATTAGATTTTATACTTTTGTTAGCTGAGTTCTAATTAAATCCCAAGGAAAGAATCTTCCCTCTCTCAGTCTATTTTAATAAAAAAAATCCCCTATAGAGGCAGTGATAGAAATAAACTTTCATTGTAGTTGGTTCAAATTTTAAAAATTATTTAGCTTTGTGACATACAACCACATATATCTCAAGTAAACATAAAGAGAACACTGGGCTCCATTCTTTGTTCAAGGAGAAAAAGTATACACAGCTAGTTTCGATATGCATATTTTTTAAGCTACAAAATTTTAAAATATATGAATTGATGCAGTTGTACAAAATTTAAAAATGGAATAAACTACAATTAATTATAAATATAAATCTACATATATTTTAAATATACATAGTGATATTCTTTACAAAATCTGAAAATATTAAAGGTGTTAATACAGTATGTGAGTCAGTAACATTTCTATTCTTAGATATTAAATTATATTGTAAATGATATTGTCTTTTTCAATGCTAAACTTCCACCAATTAACAGTATTTGGCATGAGGTAGATTCTTAATAAGTAGTAGTGCAATTGATATTGAGTGACAATAGGTGTGCTTCTTCAAATCACGTATGAAAGGCATTTTTGTAATTGTCTAGCAGGCAGTTACATTGCATGTAATATTGAGAGGCTACTATATGATTGCCTCTAATTTGTAAATGAGAGAACAAAAACATAAAGAAAGAGAGATCATCATTTATGCAGACCACCAGCAAGTCAACAACAGCATCACATTTGGAGATTTTTCGTTTGTCTTGGGTATCTGTTAACACTTACCCCCACTTCATCCTGTGGATAATAAACTTAATCCCATTTCACAGATATGCAGAATGCGACCCAGGGCAATTAGTTTGAGGATAAACTAATAATTAATAGAATGAGGTAGGGCTGTGGGACAGCAGCATTATGTGGATGTTACTCTCTTTTCATGCAGATTGCATCTTTTGACAAAGGACATTTCTCCCCTTATTCTATCCTCCCTTTTTTTTATTCTTCCCAATAATTAGTATTCTACATTCTCTGAGGACATGGGCTGCAGCTAACCAGAGCCATGTTTACTTTCTTATTTCTAGGCATAAACTGTGTAAATGGGGAGTTGTTGCTTACTGGGTTCAGAATTTCAGTTTGGAATGATTAAAACAATGATCCAGAGGTGGATGGTGGTGATGCTTGCCCAACAATGCAAATATATGAAATGCTACCAAACTGTACACTTAAAAATGGTTAAAATGGTAGATGAATAAATTATGGAGACCTAAGGAAGAGCATGGTGACAATAGTTAATGTATTGCATACTTGAATTCACTAAGAAAGTAGGTCTTATGTAGTCTCACCACAAAAAAGGTAACTTTGTGAGGTGACAGATATGTCAATTAGTTGATTATGGTCATCACGTCACAATTTATACATATATCAATCATTACATTGTGTACCTTGAATATATATGATTTCTATTTGTCAATTATGCCTCAATAAAGCTGAGTAAAATGGTAAATTTTATGCTGTTTACTATGATAAAAATATAGGCCATTATAAAAAGAACTCATTTTTATGTTCAGAACTCTACGTTACAAAGACCAGAAGATAAATTTCTAAATGCTGAAAAATTTACTTTTCAATCAGACTTACAGTATATCTACCATAATAGAGACAGAGACTAGGGTTGTGTCCAGTATCACTTTAGCTATTAGTTACAAGTTCTGTTACAACCATTCAATGACCAATGAGTGGAATTAAAATAGCCCTTCTTCTTCTGCACGTTCTCTCGAGGAATGAAGAGCTGTAGCAACAATTGAATGTGCACAGGGAAAGATACTTAGGTTTGATTTTTTCTTAGCTGGTTGATTTTTGTTTATCTTCTCGTACTCCTGAATCCCAGTTCCAAGGGTAAAATGCAGTATGCACCTTGTCTTCCCTTTCTCAGATTGGACCTTTGACCAGTGCAGCAGTCATTAACCCTCTAGCCATTCCTTTCAAGGAGGAACCTGGAGTGGGTTCTTACAGTGGCAAAGTCAACAATCATAAGTGAGTTTCAGCCCATTCTGCGTCTTTGATTTTTTTATTCAGTAGAACTGAACATAAAACAGTGATATTTCCACAGTCATTTTGTGGCAGAGAAAAAAATCAGTTCCTTTCGGTTTTATAAATGCAGCATAAAATAAAGTAATACCTCTAGCCTTCTTTCTTGCAATCTGCTTTCCACATCTTTCCTCCACATTCTTTCTAAAAAGCATATTGGCTTACATAATCCATTCATTTCTGGTAGATGGAGTCCAAATTTATCACCACAGGCTGTAAGTTCCTTCCTGCCCTGGACTCCTTCTGCCCAGCTTATGCTCTCGTGACTGCCACCATAAGGTCTCCTGTGTTCCAGGGATGCTCAGTGCAGCACAGTTACCAAAGATGCCTTACTTCCTGGAGCTTCCACTTGGCCATTGTAAATGCCATTTCCTCTGTGTTGAGTACATGGCTTCCTCTATTATGCCATTCAAGTGTGACCTCCTCTGGGAGGACAACCTGAGCACTCCAAGAAGAATCAGATGCATCCTTCTCAGTGGTTTCACATCATCTTACAGCACTTACAGCATTGCTGTCATTTGATGATGTGTCAGTTTCTCCCACTGGAAAATTGAGAATTTTTTACTTGTCTCATCAGATACATTGATTGGCACACTTCAGTGGTATTTTTTGAATGAATAAATGAATAATGAGTACATTTCCCATAGGCTGATTTTTTAATAGCAGTAGAACCAACACAGTTATTATGGATATTTCACTGTCAAATAATAAGAATGAAAACTAAAAAAAACCTGATCCAAGTCTATAACAATTGTCAAATAATTATAGCAAATGTCAAATAATTATAGCAAATCCATCACCCCTTCAGTAGATTTTTGTTGAGTGTCTGCCATTTACTGGTTCAACCAGTCACCACTCCTGAGACAGCTGGGTTTTTTCTTCATCTAGATTAAATAAGGAACACAGGCTCAGATTTAAGAGTGTACCAATGTTCTTAAGATTCTAGTAGAAAGTCAGGTAATCATGTTACAAAAACAGTTTTCTGATTTCTGAAATAGAAGCTTTGGAAAAACTGATTTTCTTTCTTTTTTTGTATAAATTTGAATTGGCTACTTGTACTCCCAAGGCTACTGCTCAATTATACTAGCCTACTTAATAGGATTAAATTGATTTGCAGAAGCCTGAAACAAATTTCAGTACCTTAATCAGACTCTCTGGTCTGACCATTTCAGCAATTCTGAGAATTTTAGCAACAGGCACTGCTTGGTTTTCTCTTGGTCTGTTTGAATTTTTTTAAGGGCAAAGACTTTGGAATAGTTTGCACACTTATATGATGTTAAAGCTGGGAAAAGTCCATTGTAACTATCTTTGCTCAGTGTCCTCATTTGAGAGCAAGGTGAGTTAGGGAACTTGCTAAAAGTCACAAAACCAGCTGGTGGCAGACATGGTTTAGGGTTCTGGTTTCCTTTCTGTAAAGCCTGTGTTATATTCATTACCCTGTGCTGCCTCTCACAAATGAATTATGACTCCATATATTCAATCCAGGGCAGTGCAAGTACATGTAGCCATGTGTACATTGAAAGCTTTCAAATTATGTCTTCAAAATTGAAGTTAGTTTAAGCACGGGCTTTGAATTTATTCACCATTTAGAAAAATAGATGTATGTGATATTCTCAACCCACCGAACCATAATCTTTCTACAAAATACTAATGAAATACATAGTGTGATCCAGCCTCTCATTTCTTTCTTCCCCCGTGAACCCTCCTTCCAACTGTAGAACTCCATTTGAAGGCAATGGCATGCATACAGCCCCTTCCAAATAACCTTCATTAAAGAATGTGCAAGACAAAGATCCCTTTGCCGTGGGAGCACTGACAAAATGATTTAAGAATAAGAATCCATTTCATAGGAGAGTTGGAATCAAATAGAAAAAAAATTCATGGAAGTTTAAAAAATTATCTTCTAGAAAGGGAGCTAAAAGAAAATGAATACACTAAAACGTACAATTTTGATTGATAGATAAAATATAAAACCTACTATGTTCCAAGGTAAAGGAGAAGACTGTAGCTGAGCAGAGACTCTTAAAACCTTGCTCATTGGAATTAAGAACAGTTTGTGTTTAATTACATAGGGAAGGGAAAGCAATAGCACATGGGAAGAGTGGGATGGTAAGGAGTCCCAGGCTGGGACTCAGGGCTAAGATTGCGCCTCATGTGCTACATAATCTAAGCCCTCAGGAAGGCTGTGACCCTCGCAGTGAGCCTGATTTTAGGAGAACTGCGGTCCAGGAGAGGCACTTACCTTTTATTCAGCTGTATGTATGTCATCTGCAAAATACTGGGGTGAAATCAAACAACCTTATAGCGTTTGTATTCTGGGCTTGTGGAGATCTTGCTTTATCTGAGTTCATACTACCAAAAAACCTGATAAAAGAAAATATGTGGGAAGTGTTGCTTTTACTTATTCCTAGTCTCAGACTGTTCTCTGCTATCTGTAAACCTTGGCCTGATGGACAGGTGATGACTGGAAATCCCAGAGAAGGATCTAGAAGAGTCTGACTCTTTTTCTATCCCATGAATGATCTAATGAAGCCCTTCTTCAACTATGGTGTGGATCTTAGTTGATGCCTGCTCAGGACTCTCAAGTCCAACTTCGTTCATTGAAATACTGAGTACACCACTTACCAGCAATGAGCCTTGAACAAGTCTTTTTGGGCCTTTTGAGGGAAGCAATTTACAATTCTAAAAACTTCTGCTTTCACAGATGACTAAAGGTCACCTACTGGTAACCACCCATTATGTTATTAAGGGCTACCAATCTTTCATCTTAGTTGAAAACTACTCCACTGCTAGTATTTACTGAGGTCCAGAATTCAAGACTGCTGAGATCCTTGTTGTAGCGCTTCCAGACACAGACACATATGCAGAAAGTGAGATGGTCTCAGATGTTAGTGGGGCAGCATCAGTATTGGCTAGTCCCAGTGGTGGTTTTCAATGGCTAGTCTTATTTTGTGTTATAAATTACCATTATATCATGAACATTTAGTTCATAGGTAGTCAATCCTTCAGTGTATGTGCCTAAGCTAAGTTTTATATATATTTGTATTGTTGTTCTCCCTTACCCAAATTTCTTTTGTTTTTAAATTATTTTTAGTTATGGGGTACATGTGCAGGACGTGCAGGTTTATTACAAAGGTAAACATGTGCCACAGTGGTTTACTGCATCTATCAACCCATCACCTAAGTATTAAGCCCAGCATGCAATAACTATCCTTTCTAATACTCTCCCTCCCCCCACATACCCCCCGACAGGCCCCAGTGTGTGTCATTCCCCTCCCTATGTCCATGTGATCCCATTGTTCAGCTCCGACTTATAAGTGATAACATACAGTGTTTGTTTTTCTGTTCTTGTGTTAATTTGTTGAGGATAATGGCTTCCAGCTTCATCTATGTTCCTGCAAAGAAAAAAGAATAATCTCATTCTTTTTTATGACTGCATAACATTCCATGGCATATATGTATTACATTTTCTTTATCCAATCTATTATTGATGGACATTTGGGTTGACTCCACAGCCTTGCTATTGTGAATAGTACCTACGTACATGTACATGTATCTTTGTACAGTAATAGAATGATTTATATGCTTTTGGATATATATCCCATAATGAGATTTCTGGGTCAAATGGTATTTCTGGTTCTAGCTCTTGAGGAATTGCCACAGCATCTTCCATAATGGTTGAACTAACTTACATTCCCGCCAACAGTGTAAACGTATTCTCCTATTTCTCCACAACCTTGCCAGCATCTGTTGTTTCTTAACTTTTTAATAATGGCCATTCTGACTGATGTGAGATGGTATCTCATTGTGATTTTGATTTCCATTTCTCTAATAACTAGTGATAAGATTTTTTTTCATACGTTCGTTGGCTGCATGAGTGTTTTCTTTCGAGAAGTATTTATTCCTGTCATTTGCCCACTTTTTAATGGGTTTTCTTCTTCTTTTTTTTTTTGCTAAATTTGTTTGAATTCCTTGTAGATTCTGGATATTAGACCTTGGTTGGATGGCTAGATTGCAAAAATTTTCTCCCATTCTGTAGGTTGCCTGTTCACTCTGACACTAGTTTCTTTTGCTGTGCAGAAGCTCTTCATTTTAATTAGGTCCCACTTGTTAACCATACCCAAATTTCTAAAGCAAACATATTCACAATGCTTTTTATACTTTGCTTCTATAGTTCACTGGCAACCAGAGGCCTGTGAATACCCTTGCAACATAGTATTGCTAAAAGAAAAACTTTAGACCAATTAAGTTTAACAGAGCTTAATTGAGCAAAGAATGATCCTTCACAAATCAAGTAACCTCTCCCACCCACCTCTGTTCCCCATCTTCCTTTCTTGCTCCTGAGAATAAATTCAGAGTGATTTCTTTGCCACCTCATAGTTGGAGAGGATTTAGGGACAGAAAAAGGAAAGTGAGGTGCAGAAAAGAGAAGTGAGGTACAAAAACAGCTGGATTAGTTACAGCTTGGAACTTGCCTTGTTTGAACAGGGTTTCTGTGATTGGCTGAAACTCAGTGATTACTGGAGTAGGTCTAGTCTATTTACACATCTAAGTAGGCTATAGGAGGATCCAAGATGGCCGTTTAGGAACAGCTCAGGATTGCAGCTCCCAGTGAAAGCGCAGAGGGTGAGTGGACGCTGCATTTTTATTGCCCACAGACTAGGAAATTCCCAGGCAGAGGTGCTCCACGGTCGCCAGTG
>NW_016107342.1:16127712-16179980 GCF_001604975.1 Cebus imitator | reverse complement strand
GAGGGACGGTGGGGGGTGGGGAGCTGGGGAGAGATAGCAAGGGGAGAAATGCCAGATGTAGGTGATGGGGAGGAAGGCAGCAAATCACACTGACACGTGTGTACCTATGCAACAATTTTGCATGTTCTTCACATGTACCCCAAAACCTAAAATGCAATAAAATAAATAAATGGGGGAAAAGAAAAGAAAAGAAAAGAAAAATAACTTACTTTGAGGGTACTAGATGTTCATTCCAAAAATGTTGATAGCTGCATAAATATATAAAGAAAGAAAATTAAAATTGCCAATAATTCCACCGTCAAGAGATAATTACTGCTAACAAAAAAAAATAATAATAAATAAATAAATAAATAAATAGGCTATAGAGAAACCTTTAGGCTGCACTCTAAATATGTAAGGGGAAGTTTTAGGCGAAACTTACCACTATCAAGGTAAGTCATAAAATTATTCAGCTAGTTTTAAGTTCAGAGACCATTGTTATTCATATAAGGTCAGTGTATATATCACTACACTCGCTTTAAATAAAAGAAGGACAATTTCTTTCTTTTTTTGGCAAAAGATTGGATAGGTTTTGCAGATCATGTGGTGTCTACCATCACTATTCAACTTTGATGTTTTAGTGCAAAACCCACTGTAGACATACATAAACAGATGGATGTGGCTATTTTAAAATTAAAGCTTTATTTACAAAATCAGATGGTGAGCCAATCAGGCCTACAGACTGTAGTTTGGTGACCCTGCATAAAAACGTAAGTGATGAGTAATTTGCGCAATGTCCTCTGAAATTCTTTTTCATGCAATTTTTTTGATCACTGGAATGTGAAAATGAGTTCAGAATTGGATCATTTGGTGCTTGCCCTATATGAGTCAGCTATGTTAAAAAAAAAATTTGAGAACCACCAGTATGCAAAAGGTAGGTTTGAGGTATTAGTGTTCTGCAAATAGCCAACTTTATTTTTTTGACCTGAATATTAGAGGTTGTGACTTGTAGAACCAATGAAAACATTTCTTTATGTATTTTTGTGGGAGAGTCACAAATAAAGGGATAGGAAGGCAGCATACTGTGCTAAATTATACTCAAATATCTGTTTATCAAAACAGAACAAGGCACTCAAAAATAATTATGGAATTTCTTAAAGGAATTGCATATTAAATAAAGATGAAATGTTATCAATTTTGTGGGCAAGAGATTGGATTAAAAACTAGTGTGTGTCTTTAAAGTGAGAATAGGGCAGAGATATTTGTTTTATTAATACAATATGATTTTTGAAAGAGAACATTTCAGTTTGTAACCCATACTTAAATCTTAAGTGTATAAAATTGTAGGTTTTACACTACTCCCATGAAAATATAAATCATATGATATTACTAGTCACTTAATGTTGCTTTAAATAGAAATAAATGCAAGCGGTTATGCTGCCTAATGTTAGGTCTTATATTAAGAAAAACACAGTATCTAATTTTGGTTGGCATAAAATGGTTTTAACCTTGAGCAACATTTATTTATAATTGATATAATAAATTAGAAAAAGACTTTTTAGAAGTTTGAACAAAAGTTAAATTTAACAGAATGGTAAGAGTCACATTTCTGGTTAAAATGTGAAACAGAAAAGTTTGAGTAAATATATTTAGAAGTGTTTCATAAAAGTAAAAAAAAAATTGTTTTATAGAATAATTTTTTTTAACTACAATATATTTGCAAGCACCTTCCAAGAGTCTTTATTATCTTTAGCAAACAGGTAAACATTTAGTTAAGAGCAAAATGCAGCCCTTATGGTGATTTTTCACAATTGGTGTTTTTAAAATAATATTACAGTTCGGCTAGGCTAGCAAATTATCCTACATGCCTTGCACATTACTTATACCCTACTGGAATTTTCATACCAATCACTGGAGAAAGTACAAGCCTAGTGTATGTATCAGTAACAATTTAGGCCCTCTGTTATAGTTGAGGCCTACAGTTCCAGAGACCAGTGATAAACGACCTCGTCTGGGAGAAGCCATAACACACCTGTACTTCAGCCAGTGAATGAGGCAACATGAAAAACACTCACCAAATTCTTTCCCCGTATAATGAATTGTTACAAAAAGGCTTTACGTTATTTTCTATGTAACAAATATGTGTCAATTACCCAATCTTTGCTTGTATCAGGCATTGTAGATTTTTTTTGATTTAAGTAAGAATTAGTGATTTAACTACGATCCTAAACAAAATTTGTTATATATGTTTATATAATCACTGCAATCTGCTTGAGGTTATTATCCTTGGTTCTTCGTTTCTTTGAACAACTCTTTATCTTGTACTATTACACGTTTTAAAAGGCTCAAGTGCCTTGGTAGCAACTGTCTAAAAACAGGAAGGACACTTAAAAAGGTTTTGCTTATGCATTTCTTATAAGTAATTAGGAAACAAAGTGCTTATACTGTATGATATCAGAATTTATTCTGATAGCCTTTATTCTTTATTTACTCTTTCCTAATCAAGTCTGTGTAGATACAAAGTGGTGGAAACTTGCTCTCACGTTGTGACTACCAGCAAATTTTCTCTGCCCTGAGTATTTAGCATTGAGTCTGCAGCACAAACATTTAGCCTCACATTTTGCCACTACCCAATTTTGTCCGGTTTTGCTTTATGGGTTAATTTTATTTTTTTTTAATTCATTGGTGAGGCTTTGTTAAAGCTAGGAATCACATCTGAGACATTTTTAGCATCTCTCAGCACATTTAGCATAACGCCATACTCACAACAAACATTGAAGACCTCTTTGTTGGTTGACAGTAATCTAAACGTAGTCAGCATTTCTAACCCATGTCTGCTTATGTATCACTGGACAAAGACAGATCATCAATTTAGCAAAGAGCCAAATAGAAATCAGGTTAGTTGACACAACCGGGTCAAATTTAAAATTTTGAATTTGACAAGTTTGAATATCTCTACTCCTACTCATTATAATCCTATTCAGGATACATTCACATTGAGGAGAGCACCTTTTCTTTCTCTCTCTCTTTCTCTCTTTTTCCCATTCTTTATTCATATCTAAATCTAGGCTTAATGACTGAGAAAAGATCATTCTTTCTCAAACCTTCACTGATAAAAACTCTCTCTCTTTCTTGATGACAATGGCTGAAAAAAATGGAAGGATTTTGGCCTGTGACATATCATAATTACTTTGGGTTATAAGAAAGAAGACTTCGTTTTTACTTTAGTTTAGCATTTAATTATTTCCCTGTTGTAGTGCACATCTAATAATTTAGCATGTCTGCCATCTCTTAATCCAGCTAACAGAGTTCCCCTTTTTATTTTGTGAAATATTTCCTCCATATTCTCAAGACTAAATTTTCCTTTGTCTTTATTCCATAAGTAGGCTCCTGACTCAGGCCTGGCCAACCAAGAGTGCCAGTTATTGGGTAGGGAAAAAGCACAGTTTTTTTTTTGTTTGTTTTTTGTTTTTTGTTTTGTCCAGTGAGAAACTGGCTTGGGTCTTCTGCTTGAACCATTTTTTTCTGGCAGGACTGCTGAAGTGGAGGATTATATGTCTGGTTAACTTGTCACCTTTATCAACACATGGAAATGTGTTTTCTGAAAATTAGTTAATACCAAAGAAAGAAGAATCAAGAAATAGCAAGAAAAATATTTTATGTGGCTTAGTTTAAACACTTTGTAATACAAGTAATAAATTCCATTTTTAGCTGAGGCTTATTTGAGTTGAATTTTTGTTTTCCAAAACTGAAAGACCTCTGCCTAATTCACATGCATTAAAAGAAACTCTTTCTCATGAAAATAACCTATTGTGTCTTGGGTTACTGTTTTTTTCCTGTTATGCTAAAAGTATCAGATTTATCCTGTCCAGGACTATAGTGGATGGGATAGACTTGGTGATTAAAAGTTCAAGTTTTGTCCCATGGCCTAGTTTTAATAAGCCTGAGTGTTAGGTTTAATATTTCTAACACTCATGCCAGGTGTAACAGTTGCTTGAGACTCAGTTTTATTTCCAAGATACTATGAATAAATTTATTACATTAAAAAGAATATGAAATTGTTGTTTCCTTACTATATTTATTTATTTATTTATATTTTAAATTTTACTTTAAATTCCCAGATACATGTGCAGAACGTGCATGTTTGCTACATAGTTATATGTGTGCCATGATGGTTTGCTGCACTTATCAACCCAACATCTAGGTTTTAAGCCCCACATGCATTAGGTATTTGTCCTAATGCTCTTTCTCCCTTTGCCCCCCATACCCCAACAGGCCCTGGAATGTGATGATCCCCTCCCTGTGTCCATGTGTTCTCATTGTTCAACTCCCTGCAAAGGACACGATCTCATTCTTTTTTATGGCTGCATAGTATTCCATAGTGTATATGTGCTACGTTTTCTTTATGCAGTTAAAAGACTTTTTTAGTGTGCACCGGTGGGTACATGTTTAGGCAACACTGCTATACTTACATAATTTGCAATGGCTATGCAAATTCTTATCACCTGGAGTAACTACCTATACTTTAAACAGATCAGTATTTTTTACCACCTTAGTGCTGCAAGAGAATAGAATTAGATGTGCTAGTTGCAGCAGTGACTAAATATTTGGTCTAATTGCACTTTCAGCTTTCTGTGTTTGCAGAAGGTCAGGTATTTTGCATCAAAGCAGTGAAGTTAAGTAAAAATATGTGACACCAAGAGATTGAATTTCTAGAAAGAGATTCTGTGGAATAGTAAATAATACAGGAGAAAACTAAGAAATGGGTATTATAAAGAGTTACCAAAAGTAAGTTTATGCAGTTCTAAAGAGAGACAAATATAACCAGGTGATAACACTTGGTCAGCACTCTTTTATAGAAATACAATGTGAAATACATATGACATTTAAAATTTTCTAGTAGCCAAGCAAGCTAAAAATAGCAAAAGAGGGAAACTAATTTTATAATATATTGTATTTTACCTACTGTTATAACTCTATTAGTCCATTTTCATGCTGCTGAGAAAGACATACCCAAGACTGGGTCATTTACAAGGAAAAAGAGGTTTAATGGACTCACAGTTCCATGTGGCTGGGGAGATCTTGCGATCATGGTGGAAAATGAAAGGCACCTCTCACATGGCAGTGGATAAGGGAAATGAACTTGTGCAGGGAAACTCCTCTTTATAAAAACATCAGATCTTGTGAGACTTATTCACTATCACAAGAATAGCATGGGAAAGATCTGCCCCTGTGATTCAATTATCTCCCACTGGGTCCCTCCCACAACACATGGGATTATGGGAGCTATAATTCAAGATGAGATTTGGGTGGGGACACAGCCAAACCAAATCACCAACATATCATCCTTTCAACATAAAATTAATATAAAAGTTGAGACACTTTACATTTCTTTTCATGTACGGTTGTCAATATTCAGCATGCATTTTGTAGTTACAGCAAATCTCCAGCTACATGGTAAGTGTTTCATAGTCACATGTAACTAATAACTGTATTGGAGAGAGCTGCATTAGAGATTGGGGAAAGATAACATTCATCCTAGTTGGTTTCTGAACTTTAAATTTCTATCTTAAAAAGGAGAGCTAGTGAGCACAGCTTTATAGCCACCCTCTCACCAACTCTAATCCTAACCTTAACTGTAGCTCAGCCCTTACCTTGCTTCCTGCCTCAGGAATGAAAGGTAGTCTGTGCATTTTAATGAGTTATTGTGCATCAAAATGCTATCAAGAAACAGATGGCACCCACATTGTGTAAATTAAGGCAAATTTAATAAAAAAGTTATTTACAAAACTATGTTGGCAGGGTGTATAGAAACCACAGGGGATAATGCGATACACAAGAAATTTAAAATAAGTGAGTCTTTACCACCACAAGCCTGAAGGGAAATGGGAGGAAGTAATCTCCAGAATCTGGAGAGGGAGAGTCATGTGAGGGGGGCCGCATGACAGAGGCTACGCCCTTTAGTCAGAGGACATTGCCCATGCATGGTAACCCTGAGGAGAGAGCAGGAAAACGAAACTGCAGACTCCACTTTCCACTCCCTCTTCAATCTCGGGTGGTTATTCCCATTGGCCAAGCCCACCTGAATGCTGGAGGGAAGGCAGCCTGTGGATGCAGCCTGCATAGTCAGTTGCTGGAGCACAGCAGGTGGGAAGTGTGATCTGAAGGGGAAAATTAAACACATCCAGAACAATTGCCAGCTTGAGGAAATTAAGAAGCAGCAAAGCAAAATTGTTGATAGAATACAAAATTAATGAGGCCTCGAAAAGAGCAAAAAAGAAAACACTAAAAGTATGTTTTTTTTTAATCTTCTGGCATTTTGGCATCTTATGTTTTGTTCCATCTTTAATAGTGTGTCGAGGTCAACAGTTTTGAAACTAAGGCCCATAGATGGGCCTTAGTTCAGGGGACTCAGAAAGTCTTTGAAATGATGTAGAATATTTTGTATATATGGTGTTTTTTCCCCCTGAGCAAAATCCATAGCTTCCTATAAATTCTTGGTTGTGGGAGCTTAAGAAACCCCGGGGATAGAGAGCAGAACATAAAACTGTCCAAATTGCTGCACATTACCCAGGGATAGTAGGGTCAGTAATTTTCTTGGGTTGAATGCCCCAAAGCAGATCTTGATTTGTTAAGAAGCTGAGCCCAGAAGAAACTCATAGGGAAGTAGGGATGCAGGACAGGGAAGGCAACGAGGCAAGTAAGGGTGTGGCTTCAGGTAGCACATCCTGAGAAGAGTGGCTTCCACCTGGCCCGGACCTTAGAGGGAACTCTGGAGGGTAAGCTACAGTTGTCATTTGTTATGTCTAAGGGCTACCCAGAAGATGTGAGTTTCTGAGCAGTTTTGGCTTTTTGTAGATGAGGCCTAGCTGCTTTTGTAGCCCAAGGGCTGTACTCTGAAGAGCCTGAGATGCTGGCAGTAGGAAGAAAAAAATCGCCCAAACTGGCAAAAGGCCACATAGACTAGGTAAGGGGTATCTGACAGTGACCACTGAAGCAGTGCATTTGGTGCCACTGAAGGTGGAGATGAGTGGCAGGTTTTTGTTTGTTAAGGCATGCAAAACTCAGCTTCTCATCAAAACATGTATATTATGCAGTGGGGAGAGGGGAGTTGAGCCGGGGTTCCACCTGATATCTGCAGCCACTAGGTCATAGATCCCTGCTTTTTACTGTCATGAAAAGGTCCCAGAGTGTTTTCCAATGCATATCCTTGCACTGATAGCATGTCATGGTTCTCTAAGTCATCAAAGTATAACATGTACACAAAGCCATGTGTTGTATCCTAACTCAAATTCTGCTCCCAGCCTCAATCCATTCAGCCACACAGTAATTGCAATCAACACAAAACGTGAAGCTATTTGTAACCCTTGCTCTTCTGATTCCCACTTTCTTGCTCTTAGTCTTTTCTATTCTTGTATAATAATGACCACAATAATAATACAATGATGATGATGACGATAGAAACTTATTAAGCACTCATTCTGTGTAGCTGCGAGCTAAGCATTTTATGTGGATTGCCTAATTTAAATAAACCACATTATAATTTTGATAGGATTATTATTTTCATTTTATAGCAGATAACACAAGCTTAACAAGTTTAATTAATATTCCCAGGTCACAGAACTGGTAGCATAAATCCAGCCTTGCTGATTTCAGAGCTCACAAACTCTGTAGTCTTGATTTTCCTAGTAACATTATGATTGTATCTTCCATAACTCTTACTCCATGTGATTCCAGGTGTGAGGATCATCTCTTGCCTTGCTCTTTCAAGTTGTCTATTTCCTCTTCTGATACTGGAACAACTCTTCCACTTTAGGGAAACCTCCCCATTCCTAGGCCATGTTGTGCAGGTAAAGCAGCTCTTCCCAAGCTCTCTTCCCTTTATAGAAGGTCAGGGCATGTGACCTAAACTGGTTAATGACAACTCTTTTCTAGGATATTTGTTAGAACCATTTGTAAAGAAGCATTTTCTCCATAAAAGACTGAGAGTACACATACAGACCTACATCTGTGGAGGGGCCATTACTGACACTTTGAGAAGAAATCACACCTGAGAGTAAAGTCAACACAGAGGAAAAGGGATCAAGGACATTGCTAGAGTCTTGATTACGTTATTTAAGCACCTGTATCCAATCACCTGGTGCATCAGCTTTTGTTGTCAATAAATTCTGCCCCACCTCCCATCACACACAATTTTTGTTTTTTACTTTTGGATAAAATTAATTTGCTAACTTAAAATTTAAATGACATAATTATATTTAGATTATGTTTCCTTGTCTATCACTTCCTCTAGATTGTGACTTTCTTGAGGACAAAGATAGTGTCTTAGTTCACATACTCCAAGTGCTTAGTATAGACTCTGCCACACAAAAGTTGCTCATATTGCTTGTGCCAAATTGAGTAGTTTGGGACCAATACAAACAGGAAATTACTCTGATATGAACTGGAAAAAATTACCAGGGAAACCAATGATAACTTTCGTTAGGTAACATAGCCTCAGTGGGAAGACTTCCTTGTCAGACATACTCAAATGTCTTCTGTACATCAGGGGACAGGCTGTATGAATGGCACAAAAACACATGTATTTGTGATTTGTGGCTGGTTTTCCTGATAGGCAATAACTCCTTAGGTATCTGTAGGTGCTCTGCTGAACACCCACTTTCCTTGTAATGTTAGTAAGCAATGCCACCCTCTCCCCTACATTGCCAGGGGGCACAGGGGTTGCTGTTATCTCTGGTGACTTGGATGGAAGAAATTGGGTTTCTCTGGAAAGATAGAGATCAACAGCAGCCACATGGTGGAGAACATTATCACATTTTGCCTCCTCAGTGGGACCTAAAGATTGGTAGTTTCAACACTTCTGGTTTTTATGTGGGAAACTATTGTCAGCATCTCCAGTATTCAGCAAAACCAGCCTTTCAGCAATTACAGCTGAGCTGCATGTGTGTCTCTTCATTTCAACACTTGTGGTTTTTATGTGGGAATCTATTGTCAGCATCTCCAGTCTTCAGCAAAACCAGCCTTTCAGCAATTACAGCTGAGCTGCATGTGTGTGCCTCTTCATATGCGCCTGGGGACTCTTCCCCTCCAAATTCTCACTCAGTCATTTAAGTTAAAGGCACTTAGTTCCTCTTGAGCACCATTTCCATGTCAGTTAGAAATAAGCATACTGCTCAAATTCCACGCAGCATATGGCAAAATGAGAGCCTGGTCCAGGCTTAGGGAAGGGAGGACTAAGCCAGAGTGGGAGGTGTTATGGTTATCTGACTGAGAGTATTTTTCTGGTGTTGTTATTCGCATTATTTTTATTCTAAACTATGAAATTATATTTCCTGTAATGTAACTGCACTGTAGCTGTGGAGTCTTCAGTTGTGCATGTCTGTGTATTCATAGCTGGCTCTACATGTAGGTAGATTAAATGTCTGCTACATAGCTTATGTTAAAATGCAAAATTACAGCCAATATATTATGGCCCACAGGACTGTCAATTCTATAGAAATTCTTCTTTATTAACATTGTTGTTTCCATGAAGACTAGTTAATTCCAGCTCAATATGCTAACTAAGAAAAGTGATCATTTGAATCGCTTCTTTAGATTTGGTACAACACTGGAAATAATATGTTCAATCCTGGGATCACTGCCTTAAGAGGAACACTTATAAAAGGAGGTGAATTCTTAATAGAATTAATCCAGAGTATTTCAGATGCAGTCTGATGGGACAAATAATATCAAATGACAAGGACAGCAAAGGAGTTTGGAGGAAATGTGGTGTTTGTGTTCCGGGAACTGAAGGACAATTTTAAATAGAGAAATATCACTTGTTTGAAATACCACTCGTTCTCATCATTGCCGTAGGGCAGAGTAGTGATCAAGGAGAAGCATCATGAAGGCAGATTTCAGCTGGACACAGGAAAGAGCCAGTCTGTTATTGAATTGCTTTGCTTTTGGTTGTAGGGGATTTCGCTGTCACTGGAGATCAGCTAGCTAGAAGCTGGATGATAATCTAGTAGAGGCGTGGTGTGGGAGTGGAAGCTGAAGGCCTCCCCAGTATCCATTCTCCTCTTCTTTCTTATCAACAGGATCTGGGATGGTTGTTTCAGATGAAAAGGTACATTTCCTAGCTCTCCTTGAAGACACATGTGAATAAAGGGGTATAAGGAGGACTTATTGGATGGAGCTTCTGGTAAAGGCTTTTTGCCCTTCCTCTCTCTCTTCTGGCTTCCTGCTGGGAATGCAGATGTGCTGGCTGTAGCTCCAGCGGTATTTAGGATGAGGATGATGATGTGACTTTGAGAATGAAAGAGACACATGTGGTGTAGTGGAGCAGAAATACAGAAGCAGACTCAGTTCCTGATGGCCAAGTCAGACTGGACTGCCTACATACTTTTGTTCATAACCAGCAGCCTAATGCAATTTCTATCACTAGCAGCCAAATGCAATTCCTATCAGATACATGTGTCAACCACCTAGTCTTGTGGTCTCTTTGAATTTTAAGCATCTACGAATCTAAGAATACATCACTTCACTTCCACCTATTATCTTTATAACTTACTCCCTAGAACAATTAAAATATCAGACGATACAATGTGAACATATTATTGAGATAATACACTAATGTATTTTTGTTCTAAATTGTCTCTGGGGCCTAAATGTCCTGTGACATTTACTCAAACACAATTATTTATTTATTTGCTTCAGGGACATCGAGAGCAAAGAGGTCATTGCTCACTCTAGTTTCAAATTGGCATTTTATGTATCCCAACCAGACAGTGTTTTCAAAGCAAGACTTTACTGAGATAGGAGAGTTTTCTAAATTCTAAAAGTATCCTTCTTCTAATAAGAACCAAGCGTGACTGACTCAGATAATAGAGCTTCTGTATAAGTCGCAGGACACAGGAGGAGAAGCAGAGGGTATAATGAAATGGAAGTGCCCTTTTCCTCAGTAATAAAAGGAAGGTCATAGTCTTTCTATGCTGGTAGAAGAATCTGTAGAGATGGGAGAGATGAAAATAAATGTCTCCTTGAGTTCTGCAGCTTCCCATTGTGTCAATTCTCCTGAACTAAGATTAAGGAAGAAATCTAGGTGAGTTAGGATCAGTCTGAGAACTGCAGTGCTAGTGTCCTTTAGAGAAAATCTCTTTTCTGGCCAGCTGCTGAGGCAAACAAGGCACAGAAATAGAGAGCAAAACTGACATAGGGAAGGGCCTAGAGGGAGTCTTGAACCATCTACCAATTCCCCAAGAACCCTGTGAGCTTACATAATTCCCCATGTGCTTCAGGGTGGGAAAGTACATTGATGCTGGGAGGCCTGTAATTTGTACCAGCAAGGCACCAAGGTGAGCACATTACCTGCTCCTTGCATTCGGACTTCATTCTGAGGAAGAAAGAAATATCTTGAGAATTCAAAAAGCAACCTTGACCTTTCAATTGAATATTTACCCAAAGAGTTTATTTACAAACTGGAAGGAATCAGGATACCTTTAATTGTCAAATCTAAGTGTGTCTCAGCATATTAGTCAGGGTTTGATCAGGACTTATGAAATAGTGGGAGTAACCTGGCAAGGCTTTTTCCTTTATACCAGATGGTAGCCCAAAGCGACTATGGGTCAGCTACTCTGGCTTACCCAGAGGGAGATCAGAACTTAAAGGTGTGAAGAGAAAAGACAAACTGGAATCTCCAAGAACCAACTGGAGCTCATGAGGACAAAGTAGAACTTGGATCTGCCTGTCTCCATTTTTAATGCACATAGTGTGGATGGCCTGCAGAAGGAGCTGGTGCCTTCACCACGGAGGTGCACACACATCCAGCCTAGCGGTTGGAGGAGTAGGAGGAGGACCTCTGGCAGGAGATGAAGGTGCTGAGACCTGGCTGATATTCCCACCAACAAGGTGAGCTACTGCCATAGGAGCCAAACTCCCAAGTGTAAACATGTCTATTCTTCTTTCTGTCCATCCAATTCTCATGAATATTTCTTGTGAGTGACCACAACCCAGAACCACACAGGCAAGAGTCTACTGGCAAACATAATTCCCATGTAACTCAAGTGACACAGTTCAGAGGCACAACAATTAGTAATAATTATTCCAGAATAACAAAGTTTGTTTCAGAAAAAGAGTTAGACATTTAGCAAATCTGAGTTGAAATATATATATTTCAACCCACTCTACGAAATTGTTTATCAGATCGTTTATTGGAAAGTAAGGCCCTTAGGAAACGGGGACAGGTCAGGAAATGTTTGGAGATTTGGAGACATCTTTGGAATGTGGTATGGTCCTGGATAAGGCACAAATAAGATGATATCAAGGTGGCTCCTAATGGAAGGTACTGGCACACGGAGGCCAACGTGATACAAACAACTGCCTTCCAGTGTCATCTAGGACTGGCAAAATATTTGTATGTGAAACCCTGACGCCACTTTCTCAGCTATACAACTGGAACAAAAGTAGGTGAGACAATGACTGCATCCTCTATTAAGCCATCTTCTATTGCACAACTTGAGGCTTCTGCTTTTTCCCTGCTCCTGGGAGGAGGTAGGGAAGGATATATGGATCTTTGTGACGAAGATTCTCATTTATAGAACTACAAGGCACCGTTTTGATCATGGAACGACACATATTTTTAAATGACTCTCATCTGGACTCTTTATACTGATGGGCTCATCCAGCTTACTGATACATTAATCATTTATCTCCTTAAATAGTCTTGAACAATCTTCAGGATTGTACATCCTTTTAAGAATAGGAACACTCCAATAATAAAAATGAGTTTCCCAGTTCATTTCCAGCCCTCTTTAATTAAAATGCCCTTTCTTGCTTGTATGGACCACTGGCCTTCTCATGCCAAATACCCACAAAGGACCTGGGTGGACTTGATTGTTTCCTCATTTATATAATATGTTATGGTATTCAGCTCTGGCTAAAATGTAACTTTTAAAAATGTGTGTGCAAACCTGGAGAAGATGAGGAAAGTCAAGTGTCTCTGGAGGCATTTATGATAATACATATGTGTGTTGGATGGGAGTGGTAAAAAGCAAGCGTGGGCTGGTCTTCCAACAGAGACCTGCATTCACTGCATCATGTACTTTCAATCAGAGGCATTTCTGCCCAGGACACTTAGAGGCTTTGACATCAAACAGGGTACCTGGCCCTCTTCCAATATGGCAAGCACACCAATACAGTCTCCTGATGATCTTCCCTCCCTTCCATCTGTCAGGATGGCCCCGATTCACTCCCCAGCCACTTGGCCCTTTCTCTTTTGACGTAGGTTCTAGGCAGGAGTTGAATTTACAGGAAAAAGTTCATAGAACCTTACTCCTTGCATACCTTTAAAATTTTTTTTGCAAGTTCCGTGGCCTTAAAAAATATCTTTTTCATTGGTGTCATAGGCTCAAATTTTGGTTCATTAACTCAAAACTTCCTCTGGGTTTCCTACTTCATCTTCCTCATTTTTTTTTCTTTTTTTGTCTGCTGGACAAATTGCTACTTGCTCACTGAGAATTATTTCTCTGAGTTGTACCTTTCCATCTCTTGTCTCTAAGCTCCTGAAAGAACTAATGAGCACTGATGCTTGGATTTTAACACTAGACATTTGCCACAGAGCTAATGTAAAATGCATGGCATGTGTCCAATGTCAGAAAACGAGAGTTTGCAGCATGAGAGGAAAAAGGAAGTGCTTTCTTTATTCTGTGCAACATAATTATCTGGAGATTTCCTTTTAAAGACACAGTTAAACCTTATGAAAAACCAGCTGTCATCAGGATGAACTTGGAGGAGAATTGACTCATGACCATGTAGTAGGTGTCTTGGAAATCATGTGGAAATTCATCAGTGATCAAGGAGAAATTTTAAAATGAAAGTTTACATACATTACGCATAGTCAGCTTAATTGCTTGGCAGACAGAGAATCTGTAGTACTAGCCCAATTTAGAGGTTTTAATTTGTATTTTCTGAAAGACATGTATTTTAGATCGTAGGAAAGAAGATTGTGATGGGCATATGAGCTGCTCCATGCCTTTTATTTGATAACATTTCAAAGTGGACCTAACAGATAACTTCTGAATGTCCTGAATCCTCTCACCGTTTTCTACCCACCTCTATGATTCTGCCAGGCTGATTCATATGGGCCACATAAATGGGTTACTTCCACTGGTGTGACTTGGCCACTTGGTGGGAGTTTGGCCAATAGGGAGTTCCAAGAGGAGGTTGGAGCTGGGAGAGAGAGGTCCTATTATTTCCTTCCCCGGTTCCTTCCTTCAGGGTCATCTTAGGTTGGCTGTAAGTGTTGACTTCTCACAATGATTCACTCTGCATTTCTTTGCTCCTCCTAATCCCAGAAACTGGCCTTCTTTAAACCCTAAAGACTTAGGGGATGATAACAAATCAGCTGCTACTAAGCCATCAGTTACAGTGGTATATCTTCTAATTTCCCTACACCTTCGATTTTTGTAAACAGTTTCATTTAAAAATGTCCACCACTATTATCCTATTATGAGTGAGGAACCCCAACTGATAGATGTATTGCAAAAAAATGAATTCTATTAATAAGTTTTATGTATTAGAAATTTTGGCTTTGTTCTATTTATTTATTTATTTAAGACAGGGTCTCACTATCTCACCCAGGCTGGAGTGAAGTGGCACAACTATAGCTCACTGCACCCCTGAACTTGTGGGCTCAAGTGAAGCTCCCACCTCTGCGTCCTGAGTAGCTAAAACTATGGGCATGTGGCATCATGCTTAATTCATTATTTTAATTTTTATTTTTTATAGAGACACAGTCTTGCTATGTTATGCAGATTGGTCTCAAGCCCTTGGCCTCAAGCCACTTTGACCTCCCAAAGCACTGCGATTACAGGTATGAGCCACCACACCCAAAGTTTTATATATATATATATATATATATCACAACCAAAGTTATATATATAAATATATATTATATATATATTATATGTATAAATATAAACAATGCTTTGGTTGATTAAATATATATAACATGATATGATAAATATATATAACAATATGATAAATATATATAACATATATGATAAATATATATAACATAAACATATATAACATATTATATAGTTATATTTGATATTATTTATATTATATATTTATATTATATATATTTAATCAACCAAAGCATTGGTTATAATAAATATAATCAAACAAAGCATTTGCTATATATATATATAATATATATTAATATATATAATATATTATGTCTATTTAATCAACCAAATAGATATTATATATTTTTAATATTATATTATATATATTTAATCAACCAAAGCACTGGAAGATGGAATAGTGCAGTGACTAAGAACAAACCCAAGAACCAGCCCACCTGGTTGTGACTCCTATAGGGTTGTGATAAAACTTCAATTAGTTTATCTATGTAAATGTCTGGCATTTAATGAGTAACATGTAAGTACAAGTTATTAGTATTATTACAACTAGTATGCTTTAAAAAAAAAGGAATTTCACAGAGGGTTAGGAAGACTTTATTGGGGGTTTCTGTTTGTAAGTACACATTATCAAGATAAAGCATCATACAGTTAACAATGGGAAGCATTGATTAAGAGTTTGCTGTGCCAAGCATTGTGTTATTAGGTACCTAGCAACACTATATTCAGACTTCTGCCCTTAAGAAGGTTAGCTGAGTTTAATAAAATAGAAAATAATATTATACAAAATGAAAAGACAAGTAAGGAGTTAGGCTTTGATGAAGGAGGAGAACCAGTAGGGATCTATCTGTCTATCTATCTATCTATCTATCTATCTATCTATCTATCTATCTGTCTGTCTCTACTTGCCTACCTCCTAATATGGTCTGAATGTTTGTGTCCTTCCAAAATTTATGTTGAAACCTAGTCTCTAATGCAATACTATGAGGAGGTGATGCCTTTGGAAAGTGATAAGTCATGAGGGCTCTACTCTCGTGAGGTTATTGCCATTGAAGAAGAGACCTGAGGGAACTTGTCTGCTACTCTGCCATGCAAGGATACAGAAGGCACCATCTATGAGGAACAGCCCGTCACCAGACACTGAATCTTCTGACCCCTAGATCTTGGATTTCCCAGCTTTAGAACTGTGAGCCATAGTTTCTGTTGTTTCTAAGTTATCTAGTCTAAGGTATGTTTTTATAGCAGTCTGAACAGCTTAAGATACTATCTGGCTGTCTATCATCTATCTGCAGATTTACTATAGGACTTTGGCCTTCATGACTATGTGGATTGGCTAAATAATCATTGGAAAGCTGATTCTTTGTGTTGGGATCCTGAGGTCTGAGCATGGACAGTCAGAAATTGAAGATGGATGTGAAGTGAGGAAAGCAAGGACAGACTAGAACTGGTGAAGATGGGAGCAAACCCACAGCAATGGGTTGGGACCTGCACCATTCCCCCACCATCTCCATCTAAGCTCCATCCTTTACAGTGGAGAGTGTCTCGCAAGAGAATCTTGTGCCCTTTGCCATGAAGCTAAACACACCCTGATCACAAAGTTAGAAAAGCTGAAAAAGCATCTGAAAGGAGCTGGAATTGTGAAGGGCTCAAGCACTGCCTCATGCCAACAAAATGAGCCAGCAGATAAGCAACTATGTGCCTGAGTAGAGAAAGTATCTTGTGGCCTGTTCTGACTTTTCCCTGTGTGAAAAGGAGAAGAAGCCTCTACATGCCTTCTGCCTTCAGTCACTTACAGAAGATTTCTTGCGGCCCATGCTCATTAGAAGCCATGCTGTGAAGGGTACTCTGGTAAATACAGTGCCAGCTTTGCTAAATTCTCACAAAACAAATTCACCAAGAGGAGTTAGACAGATTTACAGGATTCTACAGATGGAAAGAACCTAACACTCCACGGTTAGAGGTGAGGAAACTGAAGCCAGAAAACACAAAACAAAGATTATACTCTAATGGAAGTGTCTGTATCCCTGCTCTACTTGAAATCATCATGAGCATACATAATTTTAGTTTACAGAAATCTTAATGAGTTTAAGTAAACATATTGTACAATCTGTAGACATGTGGGTATCAAAGTGTGATAAGAGGAGTATGGGGTTAATATATTCAAGACAGAAGCTTGTTGTTTGTTGGCACATACAACAAAGATGGTTATTGAGAACTTTTTAAAAAAGAGTTGGGTCAGCTGCCAAATTGGAAGGGGAGGTTTGTGCAGGTACATGAGAAAGTTTCGAGTCATCCATCATGATCCCCATTTCCACACTTGATTCCACACATCATCCCTTTGGGCTGGATGCAGTGACCCCAAGACGTGGCCTTCTTGTCTGTTTCTTCCCACAGGCCCTGTAAGGCTGGTTGGCTTCTAAGAAAGGGGATATGGTGCCAGTCCTGAAGGAGGATCGCTCCAATTCATTTCCCTCTCACTCCATTATTAAGAAAGAGATTGACTGAAAACTTGGCGTTCTTCTGAGTAAAGAGGAATTGCGTTTCCTGAATTTCCATGGGACTGATAAATGTATCCCTTGTCTCCAAAAAAGAGGGCTGAATCCTAATCTTGGTTTAAGCACTGTCTTGCTGTGTAAATTTGAGCAATTCACTTAATCTCAGGGTGTACAATCTGTATTCAACTTACTTTACTGGATTGTTATCCAGAAACCTTTCCCAGGTCTCTCTGGCCATGAATATTGAGACTCTCCTCAAGCCCAAACCTGCTCCCTAGCTTTCTTTTTCTTGCAACTGATTTATTATCAGCCATCATACCTCACCATTCGTTCTGCTTTTCAGGATGCCTCTCATGCCAAGTGTCACTAGACACCAGACACAGAGATCTCCATTTTATTTTTTTCCAAGATAATTAACAGATAAAGTCTCATCACTGGAAGGTTTTAATGCCAAGCACTTTTGATTCTAGCTGATACTCACTTAGCTCTTTCCATTTTCCCAGCGCACCTAACATTTGTCATCTTCATAGCAATTTTATGATATAGGTACCATTATTGTCCCCTTTTTACTACAAGGAAACTGAGCTTTGTGGTGATATTGCAAAACTTAGAGCTTTGGTCCTTTGCCTTTATTTCCCAATTTATTTGGTAAGAGGTTAAAATGAAAGTGTCACCAGGATTATACCTTCAGTTTTTATTTCAAAGGATGGGAATTTTCAACATTGGGTACACTGTTTTTAAAATGTGTGTTAATAAAGACTATGTCTTTTTGCCATGATGACATCACCTTACAGCCTGAAAAATAAAATAAATGCATAAAAATAGTGTGCTTCCTAAACGCCCACAGGAGAAAGCAAGGAAGTTCTAAAACTGACACCCTAACATCACAATTATAAGAACTAGAGAAGCAAGAGCAAATAAATTTAAAAGCTAGCAGAAGACAAGAAATAAGTAAGATCAGAGCAGAACTGAGGGAGATAAAGACACAAAAAACTCTTCAAAAAAATCAATGAATTCAGGAGCTGGTTTTTTGAAAAGATTAACAAAATAGATAGATGGCCAGCCAGACTAATAAAGAAGAAAAGAGAGAAGAATCAAACAGACTTAACAAAAAATAATAAAGGGGATATCACTACCGATCCCATAGCAATACGAACTACTATCAGAGAATACTATAAACATCTCTATGCAAATAAACCAGAAAATCTAGAGGAAATAGGCAAATTCCTGGACACCTACATCCGCCCAAGACTAAACAGGTAGAAGTTGAACCTCTTAATAGACCAATAACAAGTTCTGAAATTGAGGCAGTAATTAATATCTTGCTGACCAAAAAAAGCCCAGGACCAGATGGATTCACAGCTGAAATCTACCAGAGGGACAAAGAAACTATTTCAAACAGTAGAAATGGGGGACTCCTTCCTACCTCATTTTATGAGGCCAGCATCATCTTGATACCAAAACCTGGCAGAGACACATACACAAAAAAGAAAATTTCAGGCCAATATCTCTGATAAACATGAGTGCAAAAATCCTCAATAAAATACTGGCAAATTCAATCCAGCAGCACGTTAAAAATCTTATCCACCATGATCAAGTTGGCTTCATCCCTGGGATGCAAGGCTGGTTTAACATATGCAAACCAATAAGAGTACTCCATTACACAAACAGAACCAATGATAGAAACCACATGATTATCTCAATAGATGCAGATTATCTCTTTTACACCTTCCCTTTTCTTTTGTTTCCTCAATTTAGACTCCGAATGTTTATTGTTCTGTGACTTCTCTCATACCTGTGACTCTGACGTGATCCCTTCTGTGCTAGTAACAAATGGACATATCAGGCCACATTGGAATCATTTGTTAGCACGTGCTGTTCTACATCAACTTCTTGAGAATAGAGGCCTTGTCTCATTCATGTTGGACTTTTAGTATCTACCTCTGTATCTGGCCAATAGCAGTCACTTGGTCAGTTTGTATTGAATGGGCCAAAATCAGTGTCAAAGATCTGGAAGTTTAAATAAGGTAAACCTGATCTTCAGTCTCTCAGGAGACCTTACTTATGCAATAATCTCGTTTGTGATCAGCTTTGTGCATAGTTCCTTTGAGTTGACTTACGCAACAGAGAACTGGGCCAGGTTTCAGTAAGAAACTTATCACTTGTGAAACATTGGGACAAAATTCATCAACAGTTTCTTCCTAAACTGACCTCTAGAGCAAACAGACCTAGGCATGGCCAATAAGAAGTTTCTTCATATTAGTAGTTATCTTTGAGCGTTTAAATTATCAGAGAAGCTGTATTATTTCTTTCTTATTGTATGTTTCTTTCCAAAAATTATCCTACCCTTTCAGTAAATCTATTTGCATAAGCCCATAAGTTAAAATAGGATGAAATGGAAAGGATATAATCTAAAACAGGAAAGTCGGGAAGTATTACGTAAGACATTTTCTCAAAGGTTTTTCTCATAGGTTAGAAGTTGATAGACTTAGGGATTAAAATATTTTTGCTAAGCTTCAGGAAATAGAACTGAGACAGAGTGACATCATAAGCTATATATATAGTTTCTAGGAGTAGGAAAGATAATACTACCGTATTTGTTTAATTAAAAGATATGGTAAGTAGAGTGTTACACAAGATTTGAGAAAGACAACAGTGAGAATGGGAAAGCCACAGTTACAAAGAACAGAAGTTGCCAGTAAAGAAGAAGAGAGACAAAAAATTTTAAAATGAGGATAGCTAATGTACTGAATTATACAAATACTTAACAGACTACATAAAAAGATAACTAAAAATTAAACAATAAAATAATTTAAAAAGAATGTAATGGAAATAAAATGTGTATATATTGCTTGAGAACAGAAGGATTATAAATAGAGATACCATGCTCATTATAAAACCTTTGAGAATCAAATGTTACACTTCAATGTTTTGGAACATAAGGACTATAAAGACATATTTGTATTAAAATAACAACATTGAACATATTGTCGTCAAAACTATCTTGATCTATGAAAACATAGCAGAAGTGTAAAGAGGTCATCTTAAGTTGAAAACTACTGATCAAATCTTTATGCGTAAAATTTGGGCATTGCTTTTTTCTTTTTTTTTTTTTAAGTGCCTTTTAATAAAAAGATTCCAAAGTTCAGATGAAAGAAAATGTTTTATTTATTTAAGACATTTTTTCTTTGTTGACTTCCAGAGTGCTTTCTTTACCAAAGACACACTAAACATTAGGAAAAGATTGGCACCCAGAAAAGTGCAAAAAAAAAAAAAAAAAACCCACCCTGAAAGAGAATGAATGTTATAAAAATCCTTTATGTTTGCAGGTCACAGAAATATTCACTTCATATGCCATGATAGAGTGCCTATGATGAAAGTGATTGAATTCTAGGTGCTGGAGGAACAGCAATAAGGAGATCAAACATCTCTACTCTCATGGAATTTACAGTTCCATGAGAACTGATGGAACTTTATCACTACCTCTCACCAATTTACAGTGGTGAGAGGTAGTGATAAAGACAAAAAAATTCAAGCAGGAAGGAGCTAGGGAGATGCTGGTTGGTTCTGCCATTTGTAATAGGGTATCTGGAGCATATCTCACTAAGATGACATTTGAACAAAGATGGAAGAAGTGAGGGACCAAATCTTGTGCCTATTTGGAAAAAGATCATTCTAGTTGGTGAGAAGATGGAGATCCTGTTTGGAATGTTTGAGGAATACCAAGGGGCCACAATGGCTAGCAGGAAGTGAAGGAGGAGGATGAGAGCAGATGAGATTCAAAGACCAACAGCTCCAAACTGAGAATAAGGGTTTTATTTCTGGGCATCCTTCCTCCAAATTTTAAGATAATAGCTCCTCATTGTTCTTTATGATATGTGTCATGTTAGAGAGAACTCTGAGAAGAATTAATCTGAGGGCACTGGTGAATGATATGTATTAGGTGTGTAACCTTTTGTGATGGTGACCTCTTTTCAGCTGAGCTTGACAGAATGCCTTACCTATTCTCATGATACTGGTGTGCATCATAAAACAAAAAGTCATACCCATTGGCCTCCACTACATTCCCAGTGAAAGTGTGGGGTCTCTCTACATGTAGGCAGAAGGATGAGGAATGGTGCCAGTTACTTGTAAAGGCATAGTTCAATGTCCAGGGGTTGAAATTCTCCCAAAACATTTTTGCAGCTCTATTGTACCTTGTCAGGTATCTTCCAAATTTCTGATGTTAACTCCATTTTTGATTCAGTACTTTGTTTTTACTGGGTACATAAAGATCAAGAATAAAAGATAATGAAAAGTTAAGTTTTTTGGGGGTTTTCCAATGACTCCCAAATACACAGCTCAAAATTTGGATACATAGAGAATTGAAGCATATAATTTTGTGTTTTGGTTAGTATCTTTTTCTGTCTGTTTTAAATCCTCTACATGTTGAACCATGCCAACATTATCCACGCTAGATTCTAAATCCCTTCTAATCAGAGACTATGCTTGTCTATATCTCTCTGTAGCAGCATTTGTTAGTGATCATAGTTATCAAAAAGTTACCTTTATGTATACAGAAAGCCATGTCATTTCATCAGCTTAGCAGACCATAGAGCCTTCCACAAATAGCTTTGAGCCCCAAGGCCAGTCCAACTATTGGTTAATGCAAATAAGCATAGCAAATATTTCTGCTCTGCCTCAGTAACCTCAATCCCATTTGAAATAGAGTTATGTATTATGGCATTACTAGGCAGACCCCTTCAAGCAAGGCGGGAGCTGCATGCAGTTATAGAATGTTCAAATTGGTTTCTCTTTAAATAGAGGAAGTTGGGTTTGCTGATCAAATCAATTAGAGTATTTTTCCCTGGTTCACTCTCAGAATGGGAAATTGCCTTTTGAAGCATTGGAGAAAAACAAGGACCTCAGACAAAAAGTCCAAAGAGTTTAGGTATACATGTGTGGGAAATCAACCTGGGGTCTATTTGTATGAAGAATATCTATTCATAGCTTGATCCATTTATTTATCTCAAAATTTTAATGACTTTATTGAAGTATAATTTATACACAGCAAAATGTACAGATTATGAGAACACTTAGATGACTTTTGTCAAATGTGTATACTCACATTATCAGCATCATATTTAAGATATACAGTACTTCCATCATACCAAAATGTCTCCTGCATCCCTCTTTGCAGGAAATTCCTATATCCCCAGTCATTGTTCTGAGACAGTCTGATTACTTTTACCATAGCTTTGTTTTTAGTGTTCTAGATCTTTGTAAAAATTAAGCTTCCTTCCCCATAGCTGGCAACCTCCTTGCCTGCCACCCGCAGCTGAGGAGTCCAGGCCACTGGACACACCCTCTGCATGGGCACAGATGGCTCACAGATGCTGCCTGAGATCTTGGAGCTGCACTAGATCGAGGTGGAAACTATCTCGGTGAAGACCATTGAGACGATGATGGCGGGCAAGGAGGAGGATAACAACAATAAAGTCGGTGGCAGAGGTGGCCACAGGCAGGCCAGCCACCACCACTACCACTACCACCCACACCACCTGCCAAGGATCTTCTGTGGCCACTCCTCACGATGACCCGACCCAGGTGTACCACCACCAGGAGGTGATCCTGGAGCAGGCATACCAGGAGGCGGTGGGTGGCGATGACTCAGATGGGGGACCAGATACTCATCCTACTGCCACGACCGCCTTGAGCAGGCTCTTGTTACCATGGTGGAGGCTGACAAGGGTGGCTTTGACATTATCTCAGGTAACAAGCAGTGGAGGCAGAAGCGGGTGCAGATCAAGAACCTGGAGGGTGAGTTCTTTGTCACCGTGAGGTCCTCGGATAAAAACAAAAAGATATTAACCGTAAAATAGTGGTTGAGAAACAGATCACCGGAGAGAACTCACCTCCTGATTAGTCAGAGTATACGAGAGGAAAGAAAATTCCTCCTGGAGGAATACATGGCATTGGCCTCTCAGATCCCAAACAACTGCAGAATTCGCCAGAATGAAGCCAAGACAAATGTAAAAGATGATGCTCCATGAACAATAGCTGGTGCTCGCCAAGGCTACACACAGATGTTCAAGGATAACTGCCAGGAGAAAACATCTGCACATACATCATCACGGAGTCCACTTTTGTGCAGAACGTAGCAGAGCTGTTGTTGAGAGCTCAGAACTAAGACCACATCAACTGGTTCACACTGGAGAGAAGCTGTTTCAGTGTACATTTGAAGACCGTGGGGAATGCTTTTCACTGGACTTCAATTTGCACACACATAAATTTTTAAAAGGCTTTAGAAGATGTTTTATCTTTCTCTGTAATCTTGTTTCAAAAGCATTGTGTTTCTGTAAAGCCTGTTCCCAATAGGAGGACAATTCATGAACTTCCCATCAACAGACAATTCTTTTTTAAAAATTAAATTTAATGAAATTTCAAGTTCCAGGGTATATGTTCAAGATATGCAGGTGTGTTACATAGGTAAATGTGTCCCATGGTGGTTTACTGCATCTACCAACCAATCACCTAAGTATTAAGGCCAGAATGCTTTAGTTATTTTTCCTGATGATCTTTCTCCTCCTGTCCCACATCACCCCTACAACTGACAGGACCCACTCTGTGTTGTTCCCCTCCCAATGTCCAGGTGTTCTCATTTTCATCTTCTACTTATAAGTGAGAACATGCACTGTTTGATTTTCTGCTCCTGCATTAGTCTGCTGAGGATAATGGCTTCCAGCTCCATCCATGTCTCTGTAGAGGATATGGTCTCATTCCTTTAAATGGCTGCATAGTGTGCCATGGCATATATATACCACATTTTCTTTATTCAGTCTATCATTGATGGGCATTTGTGTTTATTCCATGCCTTTGCTATTGTGAAATAGTGCTGCAATGAACATACTCATGCATGTATCTTTATAATAGAACAGTTCGTATTCCTTTGGGTATATACCCAGTAACGGGATTGCTGGGTCAAATGGTATTTCTGCCTCTATGTCTTTGAAGAATTGCCACATTGTCTTCCACAATGTTTGAACCAATTTACACTCCTACCAACAGTGTAAAAATGTTCCTTTTCCTCCGCAGCCTTACAAGCGTCTGTTTTTTCTTGACTTTTTAAATCATTGCCATTCTGGTTGGCATGAGATGGTATCTCATTGTAGTTTCCATTTGCATTTCTTTAATGATCAGTGATGTTGAGCTTTTTTTCATATGTGTGTTGGTCACATAAATAAATGGCTTCTTTTGAGAGGTGTCTGTTCATGTTCTTTGCCCACTTTTTAAAATGAATATTATCTTGGAATTTTGATGAAAATCAATCGATCCTATATATGTGGCTCTACTTCTAGAGTATATTCCATTCAGTCAATTTATTTTTTTTATCTGTATGCCTATGTGACTTGTTTTAACTATTGTAGCTTTAGAATAAGTTTTAGAGTAAGCTACTGTATCTCCAGCAACATTTTCCTGATTGTTTTAACTCTGAGTTTTTTTTTTTTTTTAAATGAATTTGAATCAGCTGGACATTTTGTAGGAACATTCCTGTAGGATTTTTGTCTGGCATTGTTTCTGAGTTTATATAGCTACATAGAGACAAATAAAATCTTAATACTGAAAGTTTCAATTCAATTATTTAGGTCTTCTTAAATTTCTTTCAATATTTTTGTAGCTTGAGCATACAGGTTCTACAGATTTTTGTGAAAGTTATTTCTATGAATATTGTAATAGGATGCTATCACAAATAATATTTAAATTTTGTGCCACTGTAAATGGTATTGTTTATTTTCCAGTTTTTACATGATTAGTATATAGAATCACAAATAATTTTTGGACTTTCAGCTTCTGATCTCTCTAGTTTTATTTATTAATTCTAATAATTTATTTGATAGATATTTTATTAACTCTAGTAATTTATTTGATAGATATTTTATGACTATCTATGTAGTCAAACTATGTGCAAATAATGAAAGTTTTTGCTTCTTCCTTTCCAATCTTCATGCCTTTTTTTCTTGTCTGTTGCTCTGGTATAATGAACAGAAATGGTAAGAGCAGATATTCTTGCCTCGCTCACTTGATCTTGGGAAGAAGAGTTCAATGTTTCAACATTAAATATTATATTAGCTGTAGGTTTTTCATACATGCCCTTTATCAGGCTTGTTGAGTATTGTCACATATTTTTGCTGCATCAGTTGAATAACTTATACTTTTTCTAACGTTTTGTTAATGTAAAGAATCCCAACCATTAATTTTTGAATGTTAAGACAAAATTGCATCTTGGGATAAACTCTACTGGGTCATTATGAATTATCTTTTTTATATATCATTGGATTTTATTTCTTAATATTTTATTTAAAAATTTCTTTATTATGATTGTGCTCCATAATTTTTTCTTGTAATACCTTTATTAGATTTTGTTATCAGGGTTATGCTAGTCTTATGAAATGAATTAGGAAGCATTAATTATTTTTACACATTTAATAAAGCTTATCATTGAAGACATCTGGACCTTTAGTTTTCAATTTTTTTTGTGGGAAAATTTTATTGTGATTTCTTTAGCAGATAAGTATCTATTTTACTTTTTTCTTTTCTTGTGTGTCAATTTTACAAAGTGTATTTTGCAATAACTATCCAATACATAATGTTTCACATTCCTTCGATTAAAGTTTTTCTGTAACATTTCATTGTTTTTTAATGTGTCTTGAATACATAATGATATGCTATCCTTTATTCTTTGCATTGATAATATATGTTTCCTTTTTTAAAATCTCTTGGGTCATTTAACTAAACATATGTCCACTTTTTAATCCTTTTGAAATTAATATTTGCCTTTTTATTTCTGATGCTATTTTTTCTGGTATATTAATTTCTGCTCTTCTATTTGTTACTTCTTTCTCTCTGCTTATTTCATGTTTAATTTACACTTATTCATGCTTCTTAAGTGGAAAATATAGATGGTTGATTTCACATCTTTCTGCTTTTCTTTATTAAAAGTGATAGAATTTTACTTTTAGAACTGTTTTAGCCACGCCCTGTCCATTTCGTCTTTTGTGTTATCATTAGCTTCATGTTGGAAGAATTCTAGACTCAATTTGATTTCTTCTTTGATCCACAGGCTATTTAAAAGAGTGTTATTTTCCATAATTTTAAGATTTTCTGTATATCTCAATGTTACTGATTTTTAATTTAATTTTATTGTGTAAGAGAACAAATATAATTTAAATAATTTCTACCTTTTGAAATTTCCAGAGGCTTATGATACATACAGCATAGGGTATATTTTAGTGGATGTTCCATGTGATTTGTAAAGAATGTATATTTTGGTCTTGTTTGGGTATAACATTCTATGAATATCAAATTGTGTTGATCTGTTTATTCAAATATTCTTACTAACTCATTCTGTATGTGTATGTGTCCTTATCATTTCAAGTACTAAGAGATGCATAAATACCATTTCCCTGCTATCAATTTCTGCTTCATGCATTTTGAAGCTTTTTAAATTATATGTATTTAAGATACACATTATGATTATTTTGACTCTTATCATTTTGAAATGACTCACTACTTTCCTTGAAGTCTAATTTGTCTGACATTATTACAGATTCACAGGATATCTTATGGTTAGAGTTTGTGTGGCATATTTTGTTCATTTTCTTTTACTTTACTTTTCTTTTCCAGTATGCTGTCAAAGTCTTTATTTAAGTCATTAGTAAAAATATACAGGCCAGGAACAGTGGCTTGTTCCTGTAATCTTAGCGCTGTGGGAAGCCGAGGTGGGTGGATTACTTGAGACCAGGAGTTCGAGACCAATCTGGCTAACATTGCAAAACCCTGTCTCTACTAAAAATACAAAAATTAGCCAGGCATGATGGTGCACACCTGTGGTCCCAGCTGCTCAGGAGGCTGAGGCATGAGAATTGTTTGAATCCGGGAGGTGGAAACTACAGTGAGCCGAGACTGTGCCACTGTACTCCAGCCTGGATGACAGTGACTCTGTCTCAAAAAAAGTTTAACTGTAGTAAATGTCTTATTATTCCATCCTCATTTCTTCATTTATTTCCTCCAATTATTGACTTTTTCCCTCACATTCATACAATGCTAGATTAATGCCAAGGATATTAGAGGCACTAAATATTTATAGATTTAAAAGACAAAAGATTTTATATGTTTTTATATATTTAGCTTTTGTGGTATTTTGTATTCCTTCCTGTAGATTCAATTTTCCATCTGGTGTAATTTTCCTTCATCATGAAGAACCTGCTCAGCATGTTTTAAATGTCGCATCTGTGTTGGCAATAGTCTCCCAGTTTTCCTGTATTTAGAATTCTGACTTAATAATTTTCTTCTATTCATCTTTTAAGATGTTGTTTTATTATCTTCTTGTCTCTTTTGTCTATGATGGGAAATCATCACTCACTTATATAATTTATAATCTGTATTAGTCTGTCTTTGGTTATTTTTGTGAGTTTTTTCTTTATCTTTGTTTAAAGCCATTTTACTATATTCTTAGCGGTGTGTAAGTGTGTGTGTTTCAATTTATCATGCTTGGTGTTTATTGGCTGTTTAAACTTCTGAATTGATATTCTTGATCAGTTTTAGAAAGTTTTTATTCATTATTTTATCTAATTTTTTTCATTATTTCTAAAATGCAATACTACATATTTGACTACTTAATACTGTTACACTTCAATCATTATTTTAAATATTTTTCTGTCTGTGCTTTAGTTTGAGTGATTTTTACCGTCCTGTTTTGTGTCCAATATGCTCATAAACACATTCAGGAATACTTTATTTCTTGTATCTAATTTTTAGTGTCGGGATTCTATTTTGGTTTTCTTTTACAGTTTGGAAATACGTCCAAAATTTCTTTGCTCATTATACTTATCATTTTGTATAGATTCCAGTACAAGTTTATCAGTCATTTCTATGTTCTTATTTTATAATTCTGGCATTCAAACTTTGTCTCTATTTTTATTAACTGATTTTCCTCTTGATTATTGGTCTAGAACACATTTTATTGCTTCTTCACATATCTTATAATTTTTTATTGAAACCTGGACATTATGTATAAAGAAAAGTAAAGACTGAAGTGGACTATATGTTGCAGGAGTGGAATTCCATAAAACTTTAAAACTGAGAGACAGCGAGCATACAAAACACAGGGCCATTCACATTGAACCTGCACATAGAATGCCCATATAATTTTTAAAAGTCACAGTATTGAGGCTTGTCTTATGCTAGCTTAATGATTTCTAAAATTTCAGTTAAGTAACAAATTTATCCTTACATTTTCACCTAAAGCAGCGTCTAATGAAGAAGGAACTTATCTTGAGTGAAGAAAGAGTTGACATGAATGACTTAATGAGTAGTTATCTATAGTCATGCATTGCACAATGATGGGGATATATTCTAAGAAATGCATTCAGAATAAATGAACCCTTCTGAGTTTGATATCTCAAATTAGTTGCCTATTTTTCCACATATGAAAAATAGAAGAACTGTATGCCATTGTGATTGTACTCCTCATTAGACATGAACCAGAGATTTTTGGATTAAAAAATACTATCATGAATTTATTGTGTTCCATGACTAGTGTAACTTGAAAAAAAGAATGAATACAGAGCCTGGAAAAAAAAAGGCTAGATCTTCTTACTCTACCACACAGACATTGAAACTTTTTGTAGTGATTTGCTTATTCTTGACAATATGATGATTAGAGCACATAATCAAACTGCCAAGATGCATGTTTTGTTGATGGCAGGAAAACACTGAATTATTTCTCTGGAAGAAAAATCAGGAAAAGAATGAACTGCTGCAGTTGCAAATGCCATCACTTAGGGAGAGCCAGGGAAAAGTGTTCAAAGTGGTCATAAAGCCAACGTACCAATTAAATAAATATCTTCAGGTGAAGAAGTAAATGGAGACTAAAAGACGGGGACGTATGAGAAGCAGGCCATGTGCACTTAGGAAACATTGGGCAACGCAGTTTCATCATTTGTTTACTCTTGCCTCAGTCTTAAACTTTAAAGAATTCAATTGTAAATTCTCTTTTAGACTATTGGGATATAAAATTAATTACTAATGTAAAAATGTATATCTTTACCATGTACAATGTATTTTGAATTATGTAAACATTGTGGACTGGCTAAATAGAACTAATTAACATATGTGTTATTTCAGATTACATATTTTTTTTTTGTGGTAGAAAACAGAATCTACTCTCTTAGCTATTTTTAAGAGTATAACACATTGTTGTTAACTATAATCACCACTTATTCCTCCTATCAAACTGAAATTTTATATACTTTGACAAACGTCTCTCTGACTCACTCCCCATCCCCTACCCAGCCCCAGATAATCACCATTTTACTCTCTGATGCTATGAGCTCCACTTAAAAAAATTACACATATAAGTGAGACTATGTGATATTTGTCTTTTTGTGCCTGGCTTATTGAGGTTAACATAAGGTCGTCCAAGTTTATCCATGTTGTTGCAAATGACAGAATTTCCTTCTTTTCTGAACGCCGAATTGTGTTCTATTGCGTACATACACACCACATTTTCTTTATCCATTCTTATGTAGAGAGACACTTATTTTGATTCCATACCTTGGCTATTGTAAATAACGCTTCACATCACTTACAAAAGATCTGCTCTTTCAGCTGTTTCTCTATTACCAGTAGAAAAAGCCTCAGCTTATTGTTCCGTACCTTCTTGCCTAGTGCCTGAGGCATATATTTGCAGGAAATGTACCAAGGTTTAAGAAGAAATTTTTGGTTTCTGTAAAATAGTTTTTGGTACTTACATAAAATGTGTCAATGAACTACCTTTAATGAGCATTTACTCAACTCTGAGTCTATCTTTTGCACTGTCCTCAAGTCTGTTAAACTGGACATAACTCAGGATTCCCCTTTTTGATGCCTATGGTGGCCTTACTGAGATTAATATTGAATATTAAAATACCTTGCTCTGGATATCTGAGAAAAAAAATTCTGAACTTCTTTATAAATAAAAATTACAAAACTTTATATAGATATTTTGCCTGCATTGTGCAGAAAATCAGAAGAGGGTAACAACAAAGGCTCAAGTTTATTAATGAAGCTAAATGTGTTTGTGATGAAAGTCAACCGTTCAGCCAGAATTGACGCTGGAAATAGAACTAGTGTTGAAGTGAGAGATAGAGCTGAAAATAATATTGTGACTTGTGCTACTACTTCTCATAATGTAATGAAGAGGACCCAATGAAATAACCAGTTTAATAACCTGCTGAAAGAATGGACTATATTATAATTATAATAGAAAGAGAATCATATGCAGTTTTCTTTAGACTCCTTAAATCAGAAAAATTACCACCTCAGCTGGACATTTCCCCAAGGTCTATGAGTTTTTTCATTGCCTAATCAAAATTTCTCTTGCTGAAGTTTAACATAATATACCTTATAGGTAAAATCAGAACTACGGAGACACAGTTTCTGGGTCCATATCCTGGCTCTTTCATTTATTAGCTGAGTGTTCCAGCTCTGCAATTTCTCTGTTTTATTTTTAATGGAATTTTAAGACAACATAAAATGTTTTTATTTTATTTTTATGGCATTTGAAAACAACTTTAAAGGGTTGCTAAAAAACCAGATTAATATATACATGTAAATTACTTGTAACTCTCCCTGGCATGTATACATATATCAAGGGCTTTGTCAGTGCTTATATTTTTATTGCACATTTTTTTTCCAGGTGAAAGAATTCAACATTTTATTCCCAAGTTCTCATATAATATCACCTTTAAGTAAACGCTATCTTTTATTAAAAGGTCAAATTTTAACGAGTCTGAGGAGAATGACTTCTTAATTCTTGGAGATTGTTTACCTTCCCTTGGTAGCAATTCCATTAAATGGAACATATGCCATCTCTTTGACAGACAAGAGCTGAAAGAACGAACATCCTGTGGAATACAACACAAGGGTTTTGTTAACAGTTAAATAAGAATCTCTCAAAGCAAATAGAATAGAAAGAAAGGGAGAAATTTATGAGAAGTTGAAAACATAAAAGAAAGATGAGACATTTTTGGAAGAGTAGAGAAAAAGACCAAGTTTGTGTGTGTGTGTGTGTGTGTGTGTGCGCATATGTTCGATCATTAGGTTGCTAGTTTATAACATTGCTTTTTCCTTTGAGAATAGTTTCCTAAATATATAATGAATTTCCAGCATGGCTTCATTTTGTGGAGTATATTTATACACAGAGAAAAACTCTACTTCAGCATTTGTTTTACTTGCTCAAAGTCTTATTCTCCGAAATCAGAATGTAGGATATTGGTGTGGCATTCCTGTGTTACAAATCCATCCTGGCCAGTGGGTTATAATTTCCTCTGTTCCATTTGCTCCATGACTCCCTTGTGTCACAGGAAGGTAATGTTTGAAATGCATCACCTTGATGGTGCAGTCCATCACCTTGCAGCAAAACTTTTCACCCAAAGATAGACACTTAATTCATATGTTCTTTCCAATCAATTTAAGCTTTCAAAAAATCAAATATTGTTTTGCACGACACAGGTGATATTCATGAACTTATCACCCCTCTCAAAGGCCATTTCTCTTGGCAGCTGCTTTACACTGAATAAAGATGAGGCTTCTTCGCTCTATCAGTTGAGACTAACATCAGTGCAGCTGTGTCCTATTGAGGCTGAAAGAAGCAAAAATGAGATTAATTTTTCAGTGAGTTAGATCCATCTATAGAGAACATAGGGACAATTTGAGCCAGACAACTTTATTTTAGACGGTTTCATACCTCTAAACTATTAACAAAGTTGCTTCCATCCTTAACTTTAATTTTGACTAAACTCATAGGGTTAGACACTTTTTTTTTTCTTATTAGTATTGGTGATCTGGGTAGCACAGGGCAGTCAGCTCAGTTGATTTTTACTTAGTGCCAATTACATTTGGTCTAAGGCCATGAATCTCACCCTGGCAGTACATTAGAATCACCTGGGGAATAGAAAAGGCGTAAACAAACTCAGGAAACATTGTCAATGTGTTTATTTTTTTATATTCATACCTCTCTCTGAATGCATGTTTATGCAATGACATATTCATTTCTCAGAGCCAGATTTAGGCAGACACTGGAAATTAAAATAAAATAGGACAGATTTCTTGGTTTTAAGAACCTTACAGTTGATTGACAGGGAAACTAATAAAAAGGCAATTTCAATGCATGGTTCTTCTTAAGGTATGTGAGAAATAAGGAGATCTTCTAATCTGGTGGCACAAGACATAAATTTGGGGAGGAGGGAGGCTTACTGAAGGAAGTGTCCACTGAACTGAGTACCATAGAATGAAAAAAAGTGAGCAGGATGAAGTAGAGTAAAGGAAATTTCATAAACAAATCACACAGCTGGGGCATGAATAAGTCTTTTTCACATACTGAAGCAAAACAGTTTGATTTTGCTAGAATACCAAGTACAAGGAGATGAGTAACAAGAGGTGAGACTGAAGAAGCAGGCAGGATTCAAGTTCCTATGTACCTTCCATGCCAGACTTAGGAGGACAGATATATCCTATAAGTGACAGAAAGCATGTAAAAGATTTTGGGTTTTCACTTTAGATGGTTCCTTCATGCTTCTGACAACACCAAGGGAAACCAAACAAATGCAAATATATAAAGCAAATTGGATGATACAGATTAACATATATCAGACATGGTAGACCCCGGTGGAAAAAAAAGCACTTGCCATCAATCAGCAATCTAAATTAAGTACACAGCCACAATATAGAGCCTTATAAGCCATAGAAGTGGCCAAGATGGTCATTCCATTAAGGTTGACACAAAGGAAAAGTCACTTCTGGTTGAAGAGTTTAGAGATGGTATATTAGACTATTTTCATGCTGCTGATAAAGACATAGCCAAGCCTGGGCAATTTACAAAAAGAAGAGGTTTAATTGGACTTACAGTTCCATGTGGCTGGGGAAGCCTCACAATCAAGGTGGAAGGCAAGGAGGAGCAAGTCACATCTTACATGGATGGCAGCAGGCAAAGAGAAAGCTTGTGTAGGGCAACTCCTGTTTTTAAAACCATTGGATCTTGTGAGACCCATTTGCTATCATGAAAACAGCATGGGAAAGACCCACCCACATAATCTAATAATCTCTTACTGGGTCCCTCTCACAGCACATGGGAATTATGGAAGCTACAAGATGAGATTTGGGTGGGACACAGAGCTAACCCATACCATTCTGCCCCTGGCCTCTCCCAAATCTCACATCTTCATATTTCAAAACCAATCATGCCTTTCCAACAGTCCCCCAAAGTCTCAACTCATTTCAGCAATAGCTCAAAAGTCCATAGCCCAAAGTCTCATCCAAGACCCTTCTGCCCATGAGCCTGTAAAATCAAAAGTAGGTTAGTTACTTCCTAGATACAATGGAAGTACAGGCATTGGGTAAATGCATCCATTCCAAATAGGAGAAATTGGCCAAAACAAAGGGGCTACAGGCCCCACCCAAGTCCAAAATCCACTGGGCCAGTAAAATCTTAAAGTTCCAAAATGATCTCCTTTGACTCCATGTTTCACATCCAAGTCACACTGATGCAAGATGTAGGTTCCCATAGTCTTGGGCAGTTCTGCTTTTGTGGCTTTGCAGGGTACAGCCTCCCTCCCAGCTGCTTTCATGGGCTGGCATTGAGTGCTTGTGGCTTTTCCGGGCACACAGTGCAAGCTGTCAGTGGATCTACCATTCTGGGTTCTGGAGGACAGTGGCTTTCTTCTCACAGCTCCACTAGGCAGTGCCCCAGTAAGGACTCTGTGTGGGGGCTCCCATCCCACATTTCCCTTCTGCACTGCCTTAGCAGAGGTTCTCCATGAGGACCTCACCCCTTTATCAATCTCCTGTCTGGGCATCTGGGCGTTTCCATCTTCTGAAATCTAGGCTGTTTTAAAACCTCAATTCTTGACTTCTGTGCACTCACAGGCTCAACACCACATCTTACACGGATAGCAGCAGGCAAAGAGAGAACTTGTGTAGGGCAATTCCCATTTTTAGAACCATCAGATCTTGTGAGACCTATTTACTATCATGAGAACAGCTTGGGAAAGACCCACACCCTTAATTCAATAATCTCCCACTGGGTCTTTCTCACAACACGTAGGAATTATGGCAGCTACAAGATGAGATTTGGATGGGGACACAGAGCCAAACCATATCAGATGGGCGATAGAGTACAGTAAAATTTTGATAAGTAGAATTCTAGAAAGAAGGAAAGAATGACATGAATGAACAGCTACAAACGTGAGGTCCTTGTTGTTATGACTGACAAAATGGTCAGAACATGGGTATTCTTAAAGTATTAGGAACGGAAAATGCTGTGAAGTTATGCAGAAGCCCAACCATAGCAGGTTTCTTGAATGCCAAACCCACAATTTGGAGATTTATAGAAAAATGTGATTCAGGGAAAGTTTCTAAGCAAGGGAGAAGCATTTTTAATATCAGGTACTATGAAGTTTGACTTAGTATCTGAGTTCCTTATTGAATTAAAAAAGTACAATTAATAATCTGAATTAGTATGGTAGGAAGCAGAAACAGAAGAAATCTAGGAGCAATGAGACTACCTACATGCCTACTTCTGATCTATTGGCCAAAAACATTTTTATCAAGGCCATTGTGTGATTCTGAACTGCATCTGGAATTGAAAGCAATGACTTTGGTGATATCCTCAATACCCACAGTCATGAGGACTAAATTTTTCACTGGGAGTTGGAGCTAACTACACAGCATGTGGAACATGAAGAAATTCAGTTATTAAGCCAGTGCTCCCCAACTTTCCTGTTGTTAATTTGTTTATAGACCCCACCAAATTTACAGAATCAGATGCTCCAGGGGAGCATGTGGGCTGAAGCCCTGTCCTACTATCAGACAAGCTGGTGAACCTAGATCCAGGGAAAATGTTACTTTAAAGCACCGAAGTAATTGATGGGCTATAAAGGCCTGTGTTGACAACATTTGCATAGCAATTTTTAAAGTGTAATGGTCATTAGTTTTCCCAGGTCCCCAGAAATTAAAGTCATAACCCAAATCTGACTATTTCCCATTGGCTCCTCTACTATCACTCTATTTTGATCTACCACCGTCCCCTTCCAGGGCCGCTCTAATAGCATCCTGACTGGTCTGTTTCCATGCTTTCTCAGATATAGTATGTTTCCAATACGGGAGATGGAATAATTTTTTAAATACAAATCTCAGATCATGCCATTCCCCATAGCCTTGCTCTACACCATCAGTGGTTTCTATTTACGTATTTTAAAAATCCGAACTTCTTTCTTTCTTTCTTTCTTTTTTTTTTTTTTGAGACAGAGTTTCACTCTTGTTACCCAGGCTGGAGTGCAATGACGCGATCTCGGCTCACCGCAACCTCCGCCTCCTGGGTTCAAGCAATTCTCCTGCCTCAGCCTCCCGAGTAGCTGGGATTACAGGCACGCGCCACCATGCCCAGCTAATTTTTGTATTTTTAGTAGAGACGGGGTTTCACCATGTTGACCAGGATGGTCTCGATCTCTTGACCTCATGATCCACCCGCCTCGGCCTCCCAAAGTGCTGGGATTATAGGCGTGAGCCACCGCNCAGCTAATTTTTGTATTTTTAGTAGAGACGGGGTTTCACCATGTTGACCAGGATGGTCTCGATCTCTTGACCTCATGATCCACCCGCCTCGGCCTCCCAAAGTGCTGGGATTACAAGCCTGAGCCACCGTGCCCGGCCAAAATCCGAACTTCTTAATGTGGTCTCCAATGCCCCACAGGGGCTGTCCCCTGCCCATCTGTCTTGTTTCAGCTTCTACCACTCTACTTTGCTCATGCAGGCTTGTTTCCTGTTCCCTAAGCATCCAAAGCTTGTCAATCTCTTTGAGTTTGTCTCTCATTATTCTTACTTCTAGGGACTATCTTTCTCCAGGTATTCACTGGACTTGTTCTACAGTGTCATTCAGAAAGGCCCTCCCAACCCCAATATAGAAGAGCTTCTATGTACCAAAGTGACCTCTTCATACTCTAGTTTAACCCTTATCCTGATTTATTTCACCTGAAAAGTCCTATTGCTACCTATGCATAAATATGTTTCCCTCTGTTTTCTCCACTAAAATGTATGTGCCTTAGGATTGTGCATTCTGTCTAGTTCACCATATTCCCCAGTGCTGAGAATGCTGTCTAACATTTAGTTGATGCTCAGTAAGCATGTCTTGGATGGGTGGGTGAATGAATGATGTACTCATTATGCAATAGGAGTTATTTGGTGTATATGCCTCTTGAATCGGTGCCTTTTTCTGTGCTACCGTCTCTATAATTCAGCCTTTAATTGTCTGAACTACATACTCTTTGTAATCTTTTCTCATATTTTCATGCTTACACACCAGATGACCTGTTTTTGTGTGTGTGATATTGTTATTTATTTATGCCATATTTTATTACATAAATTGGGAGAGATTTCTATCAGGCACAATTAGGCTACGAAAAACATTCCAATCTTTACTGATCTCTTGATACTTCTTTCTTCTCATACTTGATTTTACCCTGGGTGTTTAAGCATCCTACTCACATGCCTGAGGAGGGAGACCACCTAGTGAAGGCCAGGCCTCTGTCCAAGGGCTTTATCTAGGATCAGGTGGTCCTTGGTTTATCTGACCTTCCTTCTCATCTTTATCTGTTAGAAGCAGTCTCCTGGACTGAGAGTCAGAGACAAGCTCTTAGAAAAGGTTGTTGCTTTTAGTGAAGGTGTATGTAGGTGCAGATTTGGGACATTACTAGTATTTAGAGGGCTTGGACTCTATTAGCCCCAGAAAAGTCTGATGCCCAGGTAGGCAAAAGCTCCTGTAAAATACATTATTTAGTGTGACCAAATTTACATTCCCCAGTTTGTTTTAAAGACATGAGATTTAGAGCAACATTGCTCCAGGCCATTGATTTGGCCTTTATTGTGTCTATCTCATTGGCATTAAGTCAGTCATAATTATCTAATTAGCTCTTGCATGGTCTGTTTATTTGAGACTTTCTAATTTCTAAATTCGCTTCACAGAATAAGCTAACCAATGGACAATTCCCAATGAGGTTTACCAAACAGACTTAGGATCTCTTATAATCAGTGCTATCTCTAATCTATTTCACCTGTTGAAATTCAGGAATATAAAATTTGTTGTTATTGTGGCAATTTTAAATATCCCACCAGCTATATGCTTTCTTTTTCATATTTGATTGCTATGTCCTCCCTAAAAAGAAATTCACCTGAAATCATAGGTTGTGAACTCAAGATAAGATGGTAAGAATCATTAACCGGGTTGCATATGGATGACACAACTGCATGCCAACAAAACTCTCATAAATACATGCACAGAGATGTATCAGCTGCATTTACACCTTTTCCAAGCAGCACACACATTGCATTCTTCCTTTTATCTTTTCAGAGCAAGATAGGTCAGCAGTTGCCTCAGAGTCTAAATCAGTACTTCATTAAAATAAATTGTTTTTCTTCTAGAAACATTGTTACACTGACAGCATGTTGAGAGGAGCCTAAGGCTGGGCCTCCACAGTTTAGCTCCATGCCCAGTGGTCCTGCCTGCCTCACTCTGACCTGCCTTCGAAGACATGCTGAGGAAGTTTCCTGACTAGGAGCTTTAGTCCCCGTGGCTTTTGCCTTATTTTCTAGGCAGGCAAGAACTGTTGCCTGTCTGGTAAGCTTTCTCGTGGAGGACTTGCCTGGAGGCAGATCTGTCTAGTTATCTCCTTGCCTTTTGAAGCTATACTGCACACAGCTGCTTTTGCCTCATCTCAACTCCTATCTGCCTGGAAGAGAGTTTGCCTGAGAAGTCCTGACCAGGGGGCCTGAAGAGTTATTTACGTGGGATAGGAATCGCTCCACAGGAACCCAGAGAGTCGATTTGCACACCATGCTTTTCATCATTGAAGGCAATTTTTTTTTCCTTTTGGTTCAGATGTCTAGAGCTAAAAGAGAAAAATATTTTCCTAGTTGAAGAAACATCCCTTTCCAAATTTGACAAGGGTAAGACTCTTATCACAGGTAACTGGCATGAAAACTGGTAATACACGGTATTAAATAGCATGAAAAAAGGAGAGTGACTGCTATATGTTAAAGTGGCTGTGAAATTGAGTAATGAAATATTTTTGGGGAAAATGTATGTGGCTCTTAAAAAATGAGTAAATTTAAATTAATTCTGAGAGATTTCATATTTTCTAAGTTACTCATAATCATTTAATTATATGACTTTTGTCTAAATTTTAATATTCTGGAGGAAAGAGATCTAAATCCTTTAGGGCAAGTCACTGAAGTTGCTTGAAGGCTGATTTGCTTCCCAGTAACTGCTGCCTTCTACCTGTAGGGGAAGTGCTTCCTCTGGAGGGGATGCAGCACCCGTTGCAGTCATGTCAGGCCTGCCCACCCCCATCTTCTTGCAGGCAAAATCTGATTGAAGTGGCGGGGTTTCATACCTAGGTGGAAGGTTAACAGACGCAGCAAGCCATCATGGCACACATTAACCTATATAACAAACATGCACGTCCTGTGCATGTATCCCAGAACTTAAAATAAAATGAAATACATAAAATTAATTTTTAAAAAGTCTGGTTAAAGTGAATGCCAAAGCAGCGGGGGTGGGGTGGGGTGTCACACTTGGATTGAATTAGGGGGCGTGGCTGCCTGCAGTGCCTTGGAGGTGGACAGGAAAGGGATTCTTGCACCTGCCTTTGCTGCTTTATGTAGTCCTGATTTCTGGGACTTCCTCTAGCTTTCTCCCTGAACCTATAGGCATTGGCATAGTTCAGGTTTCCTGGGTTCCCAAATTAGGGTCAAAGTGGGAAGAACAAGCAAAGCATCAATAGAAATGCCTTGGGCTCCCCTTTGACCAGAAAAAAAAAGCTTCCCTCACTGCACAGCCATGTCTGGTGGTGACTGAGCAGTTTGCAGAGGCTGATGCAGACTGCCACAGTATGCTTTCAGGGCCGATAGAGGTTAGGAACCAAGACTGCAGAGCTGGATCAGCCTACTGTGGATCCTGGCTCTGACACTTAATTGCCAGGTGAACTTGGGCAAGTGATTTGAATTTCCTGAGACATGGTTTTCTTATAAGAAGTGAGGATACTAAACCCCACTTTGTAGGAGTCCTATGTATTCAATGAAATAATGTTTGTTAAGTGTTCAGTATAGCATGGCTCATTGTAAAGGCTCAATCAAGAGCAACTTTTGGGGGAAGTTTTGCACATGTGCTTAGACACTTTTCCTGTTATAGCTATTCTCACCTCAGTATAATCAATGCTTAGTAACTAATAGGTGAAACTTCCACTCCGTGTGGCTCATTGATAGCAGGTTTAAAATCCCAGCCTCGTTATCCTCTCATATTCAGTATGCTTGCTCTCAGCAGTTGTTATTTTGCAAAGTGCTCTAAAGTAACCTAAAGTAAGACAACTAAAGAAAAATAAATCACAATTATACTTCCAAACCAATTTTATTTGCTCTAGACCAGGGTCAGCAAACTTTTTCTGGAAAGACCGAGATAAGTAAATATTTTAGGCTTTGTGGGCATAAGGTCTCCGTCTAACTACTAAATGCTGCCATTGTTATGTGAAAGCAGCCATAGGCAATTCTTTAAAAATGAGAGTGACTGTGTTCCAATACATCTTTATTTATAAAAGCAGATGGTGGGCCAGATTTGTCCTGCAGGCTCAGATTTACCAGCCTTTTATTAGGATATGATGATTGTGTTCAATCTTAGGTCATTTTGCTTTGGTTTTTGTTTGTCTGTTTAACAAGAAAAAGATCCAAGAAAAAGCGATGACACAGAAAGTGATGCGTGGACCTCTGGAGTACAGTGTCCTAGTCTCAGCACTGATGCTAACACACTGAGTCACATAAGAATTACATGGGACTTCTCTGAAATTTTTCAAAATGAAAGATTTTCATTTTAAAAATCTTGGGTTGGGCATAGGTCTTTGAAAACATATATATTTTTTTACAGTTCTATGACCTATAATGTGCCTTAGATGTCCTTTTCACACACACCACTTATCAAGTCAAGATCATCAGACACTGGTTATAAGCCATCAATATTCAGGCACTGTCCCCATAATTTAACTCTGCGCCGTCTAATATGTACAGTGAATTTTTACCAGCAGGATGCTCAACCAGTGTCTAGAGGTTATATTAAGTGAGATAGAAATAAGTGGGCTAAACAGAAAGAATGCTTTCAAACAGTAAAGTGCCATCCTAAATGAGTCACCCAGCTGTGGATTGCTTAGGAACAGCAGGATCAGCCAGACAAGACTGGCTTTCAGCTTGCAGGTCAAGGGATAATGCATTCGACCTTCTGTGCACCCATGAATAAATGTTGCTGGCTGTAACACTGCCTCATCCATGTAGCCAGGGTTTGTCTCCATGGGGCCAGAAGGCCATTCGACTAGGCCTTCCTCACAGTCAGCACGGCTCACATTTAGACTTTCAGCATTGTCCCCAAATGAGGTCATACATACTATCACAGAGAGACATGACAGGATGGAAAAAATATGTTGTAAAATATGGAACATATGTCTCATTACCATGCCACAGTGCTTCCAGGACACGACACATTAATATTTTAGATTAACTTGGCAAAATATATAATGTAGAACAAATGATATGCCTTTTGTGTTATGTGTTTTACAAGTGTTAATTTGTTAAATGTAAACAATTCAAATAAAACACAGTTTTTTGATAACCATGTTTAGGCATATCTTTATTTTTTAATGCCCTAGAGACCTTTGAAAATGCAAGCGGAACAGGCTTCTTGCTCCATGGCTCCACCACAGGTGCAGTCACAGTGAACATGAGATCAGACGCCAGGGATCTGATAGTAATGCATTTATTAATTTATTTGATACCTGTACAATCTGTGAGTATCCAAGCTTTTAGATGTGTACTTAAGTGAGAGTGCTACTTTAAAGGCCCAAAGATGACCACTCACTGAAGCCCTTCTGGAGATTTCCCATAGCTCCTAGGGTAATGCCCAATGTCTAGAAACTGCCCAGTCTTCAGGCTCATTTTATACCATCCTCCCTCTTCTTTCTTTCCATTCCAACCACGTTGTTTATCTTTCATTTCATTCCTTGCCATGTTCTCGCTCTCACCCTTGATCGTTGCACATGATATTCTTTCTGGGAACCTTCTTCCTTCCTTGTTCCCTGAATGACTGCCATTGTTCCCAGGTCCCAGCTTAAAGGACGTTAGGATCCCCTAAAATTTCCAACTCCTACGCCAGCTCACATCCTTTGTTTTAAGCTATGACAACCTCTATCATAACCACCATCAGAGATGACTGGAATTGCTTACACAATTTTATATCTCCCCTGTAAGACTGCACAATTTATGAGGTTAGAGAGTGTGTCTGTCTTGTTCAAAGCTATAATGTCTCCCTGCACATTGCTCAATAAATATCTGTTGCATGAAAAACCTTTACCAATGGTCGGAGGTTTTTATTTTTTTCTCTAGAAAAGATAGTGCTATGGCTTCCACTTGTTTCATTGAAGGAGTTCAGGACATGCCACCCAAAAATATACTACCATGGCATATTGACCGTTTTGAGCTGAAGGCACTTGAGAAACAACAGATACAGGAAGGGCTTTCTGAACTCCTCTTTTCCACCTAAAAAACAGGCTATAAAATTTACCAAAGGAAGGTGCCCTTCCCGTACAAGGAAGAGAACATCCTTATTAGCAGAGACTGGAAATCAATGCTGAAGTGCATCTGTACAAACAACCTTACTAAAATCACCCTTATCTTCCATTAGTTTTCCCCAATATGTCTCTTAATCAGTACCCGACAATTTACTGTTCCTAGCCCAACCACCTGTGTCTTGTCATTTATTCACAAATCTTCCATTGCTTTGTTTAAATGGTATATAAGCTTTCTGCTCTGATCACTTCTTTGAGGCTTCACTTTGTTGTGAGGACTCCAGTTACATGCAAAACTCAAGTAAGACTGGTATACTGTTCTCTTGCTAATCTGTCTTATGTCAGTTTAATTCGTAAGTCCAGTCGGAGGCAAAATAGATTTTGGAGGCAAAATAGATTTTTTTCCGTCTCCTACAGCGTGAGCTTAGTGGTAACCTTTGAATAGAAAGAGAACTGTATTATTTGCATTTTTATACATGTGGACATGTAAAAGTTGGCTAAGAGAGGTAATTAGTAAATTGGGTCTGTGTGAACAAGTCAATTCTCAATCTAATGCTGTGAACACTTAATAGTCATAAAAAAGTACTGTGGTACATAAAAAGGTTATTCATAACCGCGTTGAAATACACAATTCAGTGTTGAGGATTAGAGCTTGTAAAGGAATACAAGTTTTCATTCAGTCTGCCTATTACAGCTTTTGGACAGGCTAAAAGTCTTAATTGAGGACACTCCTTAAGCCAGAGGTTACTGATCCCAAGGCCAACAGGGACCAGGCATTGATGTCAAGAAAAGGGTCGGGTGGAGACTGGGGCAAACTGGGATTCAGACTAGGTAATTGTTTCCGTATGGAAGTGTGAGCTTGGACAGGTGTTTTGATTTTTGAAGAGAAATAGAAAATCCATAGAGTTGATATGAAATAATGATTCTTAAAAATGTTGGTAAATAATTTCAAAAATTTAAAATATCTTTCTTACTAGAAAAACATGTCTGCCGGGCCACCATCTTGCCAGCTGTGAATTTAAAACTTAATCATTGGGTTGTGATCAGAGTTACTGAGACAAACAATTAAGTTGCTGATGCATGAATAAATGATGCATGGATATTTAACTAAATGAACAACTGACACATAAATAATAAATCAAAGAATTTTAGAATGAGACAGGACATTAGAATCACCTGGGAACAGCTTTCTCTATGATAAAGATGAAAAATCTCAGGTCCACAGAAATTAAATTCTGGGGCTTAAACTCAGATGCCCAAATTGAATAACATGGACTTGAATTCAAGTGTTTTGATTCTTGGCTTTTCCCACATCTCCAAGCAACTGTGGGGTGTGTGTGTGTGTGTGTGTGTGTGTGTGTGTGTGTGCATATTCTGCTGTAATAAAAATGTAAATGAAATGATATATGGTGACCAATGTTAGTACATCTCAAATTTTACTGAGCATGTGAATCAATTGAGGATCTTGTAAAAATGAAAATTTTGATTCAGTAGGTCTGGAATGGGATCCAAATCTTTTCAGTTTCTAAAATGTCCCAGCTGATGCTGATCCCAGGACCAAATTTGGTTAGTAAGGACCTACCTTATTAACAATTGTCCTGGATGCCTGGACTGCCCTAAGCATCTCAGAATAGAATATGTTCTTTGCTCTTTTCTGTGCCAATCAACCCTCTCACATTGTTCTTCTCTCATTCTGAATCTTCGATAAGTAAAATATATCAAATTAAATGCTAAATCTATTTAACAGGAAAAGTAGATGAGTAAATGACTGGAAACAAGTGGTAGGTAAGCTATACGAATCAAAAATCTCTGTGATGTGAAACATATGAGTCTTCTCATGTCTTGTTTTATAGATAGGTATTAGTTCTGATTAGTTCTTGGGGACCTCTCAAATCATTTTGTAATTAATAGTAACAAAAATGACATTCTTGACAATAAAGGAGAAAAAGGTATTTCAGAATGTAACAGCAAACATTCCACAAGATGGCAGTAAATTCCTATGGTTAACATTTTCCTTAACTGTAACCTTTTACAGAATATACTTTTCATCAGTGGAAATTTTTCAGACTGAGAATTACACATTGCTTTTTGTAAAGACAAAACAATACTTAAGAAAAGTTATATTTTTCACAGTCCCAAAACTAATGACGATATATCTATATTTTCTTCTTCATATGAGTATGACAGTAACGCCATTCTTTTAACTTGTACTTAGTCTTTCAGGTTCTCATTGAAGACTAAGTGGAATATACTTCGGTGAAATATTGCAAAATTTATTTAAAAATAGATTGGTGATTAAGAGATTTTTTAAAATAAAAATTAAATAAATGACCAAAAATAAGAACCAGAAAATGTGTTTAAAACCTTGAATATAATCATCTCTTTTCCATAAATTTCACAATATTCCAGCAAAAATTGTTTTTTTATCAACCTAAAAATACTGGTAATTACATTTTAATACATATTGCATTATAAGACTATAAACATGAAAGAAATCACACTCCTAAGACTTGTCTATAAGCTCTGCATTCTCTCTAAGCCTGTCTCAGGAGATTACAGAAGCATGGATTAAGAAAAAAATATAACAACTGAGTGTTTTCTAAAAAGCTTTTCTTGTGTGAAGAAGAAGAAATGGCTAACTTATTGACCTACAGATAGTGATGTACGTATGTAGAGATACCACCCTTTATAGTGCAGTAGTGATGGCAAAATTGGGTAATATCCTCTTTCATCACCAGACCTGTGCATGACCTAAAACCACTCATGTAATGGCTTTGGGATTCAGTTCCTTTTAGTATAAAATAAGGTATATAGATTAGTTGATGTCATTTCCAACTCTGTAACATTTCATGCTTCTCAGGAGAAAATATAATTAAGTAAGGTAAGCGTAAACTTTGAGAAAGACCATGGTGAGTAGAGGTTACTGGAACCTTTGGAGTGTGGCTACACCATATCATTTTTCTTTTTTCTAGGTTGCTCATAGAGAGAGTCCCGGAACTGTATTTGTTTTTTTGTTTTTTTTTTTTTTTTGAGACAGAGTTTCGCTCTTGTTACCCAGGCTGGAGTGCAATGGCGCAATCTCGGCTCACTGCAACCTCCGCCTCCCGGGTTCAGGCAATTCTCCTGCCCCAGCCTCCTGAGTCGCTGGGATTACAGGCACGCGCCACCATGCCCAGCTAATTTTTTGTATTTTTAGTAGAGACGGGGTTTCACCATGTTGACCAGGATGGTCTCGATCTCTTGACCTCGTGATCCACCTGCCTCAGCCTCCCAAAGTGTTGGGATTATAGGCGTGAGCCACCGTGCCTGGCCTGCAGAGAGTGTTTTTATATATTAGAGGGCACCAGGAACATAAGGGAGCTATGTCAGTTTTGGGATTGGGATGCCCTCCGGTAGCTTTGCCCCCTTCCTGGGCAGTAGTGGCTCTTCTCCTCCTGCCTCCCTGACTCTCCCACTCTTCCCCTTCCACCTTTTCTCTCTTCTCTACTCTCTGCTCTCCTTTCTTCCTCACCATCATCGTCTCCAGGCCCGTGTTTCCCAGGCCCATCCCATTCCATCCACAACTCCTCAGGCACTCGTCCTCCTGCAGATGTGGTCACACAGAGCGTCTGGTGGTGCATCACCCCTGTTTGCCATTGGGACCATTGAGTCAGGGTGGTGATTTGCTTCAGGCATGTAATTCCATTCCTAGCTCAGCGGAGGATGGGGATATAGTACAGTAACCCTTCTTAGTCTACAGGGGACATGTTCCAAGACCCTCAGTGGATGGCTGAAACTACAGATAGCATCCAACCCTGTATATACTGTTTTTTTTCTATATGAACATACTCAGGATAAAGTTTTATTTATAGTAGACACAGTAAGATGTTAAAAACAATAACCAGTAATCAATTAGAACAATATAGTGTAATAAAGCTTGTGTAAATATGGTCTCTGTCTCCTGTCTCCCTCTTTTCCAAAATACCTTATCTTGTACTCACCTATTTTTGGACTGCAGTTTATCTGGGGTAACTGAAACTATGGAAAAGCAAGACTGAGGATAAGGGGAGACTAGTACATCGCTTCATCTCTAATCGAATGGAGATTCCTCGTTTGCTTCCAAATGAGGTTTTTTTTTTTTTTTCCTTACAAACATAAGTTTCGTTGAATATGGTCCACAGTTGTATTTCACATTATCTCATGGAGCAGGGCCCCTGGGTAGGGGCTCCTGTGTAGTAATTGGCGGGGGTGCGTGTAGCCAGGGGAGAGGGAGCAGTATAGCTGGTCAAGCCCAGAAGGGGAGAAAGAGAGCTGGGGTCTCTTTAAAACCTACTGAGGGGCCGGGCCTGTTGGTTTATGCCTGTAATCCTAACACTTGGGGAGGCCGAGGCAGGCGGATCACCTGAGGCCAGGAGTTTGAGACTAGCCTGGCTAACCATGGTGACACCCTGTCTCTACTAAAAATAAAAAAAAATTAGCCAGGTGTGATGGAGCACCTGCAGTCCCAGCTACCTGGGAGGCTGAGGGAGGAGAATCGCCTGAGCCCAGGAGGTGGCGGTGCAGTGAGCCAAGATCGCGCCACTACTGAGGCCACAGTGGTGGGTGTTAGCATGAGGAGGTGGTCAGGATTAGCCTCAGTAACTCAGACTTCCACTCCCTTGTACAGGCCTCACTTTCCCCACCAGGCTCCAAGGCAGGTCTGAGGGTATGAGGTCTGTTGATCTGAGGATCCTAGGGATATCCAGCCACATGGGAGCCTGAGATATTTAGCATGGTGGCCAGGCCCCCTTTCCCAGGGACTCATTTCCCAGCAATGTCTCCATTGTCTCCACCCCATTCTGCAAAAAAAAAAAAAAAAAAAAAAAAAAAAAAAAGTGTTTTTCTTTGGTAACTTTTGCAGGTACAGAAACAACAACTGATCAGCTGACAAAAGGGGGAAGAGGCGAGGCAAGCGAAAACCTTCGAGGACCAGTTACTTCCAAGCCCAGGTCTCTTCTTCCCAGCACAGCTCTGCCCGTAGTCTGGACATGCCAGCAGGAACCCTCACCCTACACATATTGGGATATGGCCTTGAACCCCTTCCCCTACAGCCCATTGGCTCATGCCCACCTGGCTGGCACACTTGTTTGTACCCATCTGGAGGCTGATGGTCGAGTGGTCCATGGGAGGCAGATTGTGGTTCTTGGGGTCATAGAGATGCCTCCTTGTGCTGTAAGCGATCATGCCTGACTGGCTGGTGCATTTGTTGGTGCCCATCTGCAGCCCAATGACACACTGGCTGGCCTTCATGCCTTCATGGTGGCGTTGTCGAAGTTCTGCTCCTGCTTCTCTGGGTACTTGACGCCCATGTCCACCCAGCTCTGCAGCCCCTTAGTCTTGGCCTTCCCCACCAGGGCAAAAAGAGACACCTGCATGTGCGTCATGTTCCCACCTTCAAAGAGGTCGTCGGCCTTGAACAGGTCCACAGGGTTCACGCCGTAGCTGACCACGGCCTTGATGAAGTTGGAGAGGTTTTCTAGCTGGTGCCACTTCTGCATGGAGTGGTTGATTTGAGGACTGAGTCTAGCTGTAGCTTGTTCATGAGTGTACATAAGATAATCCTGTCCTTCAGGCTCTTCTGAAGTCGGGGCCGATGGAAAGGCCGGTGAGTCCCTCCTTCCAGCTGCGGAGCTCTGCCTCCTTCTGGGGATCATTCATGGACAGGAGCATGTTCTTTACCTTGACTGATAGCTGGTATGAGAGGCCCTTGTTGAACTGCTTAGTGTTCATGGCTGGTGGGCACAGCTGCGGGAAGGGACCAGACGGGGGACAAAGGAGTTTTTTAAGAAACTGGCTAAAAGCACCATTGTGTTAGATGGAGCCACCTAATACCATTAAGCTCATAAGCATGTGTCAGTTGGTAAGTAACATAAATGTTGAATGGTTGGGCTTCAATTGAGTGCCTGCTGACCCAGCTCTAATGCTAAAATTTTCTTCATATATCTTTCATACATACACTACATTTATGACTCCTGATCTCCGAAGCACATTAAGGACATTCTACAGGAAACACAAAGTCAGCTTTATCTCAGGATCTGGAGTTTGAGACTGTCAGGCACTTCCAAATATGTACCCCATGATCTATGATGTGTTTCACACTTGGCACTCATTAGAATTGGCTTAAAGATTATATCTAAAAAAAGTATCAAAACCAATATAAAATATGTAATAAATGTTTTGCTTTCCCCTGCTCCACAATTTAAGCCTCAACCAATTGTATGCAAACCTTGTCTCTTCTCCCCCGTGATATTATCTTTAAGTTCTGTCAGAGTTGACCTAGTCCTTGGGAAAATATAAAATGGGAAAAGATTGTCTTTAGAATTTCTTTACCTTCCCCTCCGAGATCCCATAAAGTCTTGCTGCTTAGCTTTCTGGCCTCCTGGCTGCCATGCTGTCCTGGTTTCCCTAGGAGCCTACCAATGGTTCAAACAGGACGTTGAACCCAGAGAATTATTTTTCACAGCCTGACAGTGATGTTTCTCTCTTCTGACCTCTTGTTAAGTGTAAGCAGTGGGTTCCAGGAGCTGAGCCTTAGAGTATGAAGTAGGTGGAAGCATGCTTATTGTGGTCAAGTGGACAGTTCTGTCATCACCACACACTGGGGTTTAATCTTCTCAGTTCAGTTACTTTTAGGATAATTTCACAGCAATGGACTAGAATCATTTTTAGACAGTATGATTTAATAACCAGAATGACTATGGTACTTGGATACCCAAACTGGCCTTATCAGGTTGGTAGTTTTAGAGATCATATCAGATGAACCCTTCAGCAACTATACCAATTGCCTACTAGCCAAACAAGCTCCTTTGTGGCTAATTGTTTAAGGTGTAGATACAAAGATGCATTTCCTGTCTTTCAGAAGCAGACAGTATCTGGGAGACACTAACCTTTACCAATGGGACAAACAGGTTGTATCCCCAGAAGACAATGTTCAAAGTAGATGGCAAGAGAAAAACAGTATTGCTTGGATTTAGGGAAGAATGGTTATATTGTGTTTATATTTAGACAAACTTGCAAGATGTAGTCACAAAAAAACAGTGGTAAACATAAAGAAGCAATTTGATCCCTGTTGATTTCACTATCAATTACAAAATGATATCCTATGTTATGAAATCTTTCATTTATTCATTTGTTCAAGGATAACTTCATTCTTTGAACAATGTTTATTGAGAGCTTAATATTTATGAGGCACACAACCTGGATTAAACTGAGCTTGATTCAAAACATATGAAGCATGTAACAGATGAACAAAGATAAAGAAAAATTAATGTTTTTTTAATAATAAATGTAGAAGGTCTTATGTGTTACATAGTGATTTTAGTCTATTCTCCAGCTTCAGGATCTAGGGGTTAAGTTATTTGCCCAGACACCTAAATTCTGCATATCTTCATTACCTTTCTAGTGCACTTTACCTATTGAACACTAGCATTACAGTCATTGATCCTTCAAACAACCCTTCAATCAGGCCTTAAACCTTGGCTTTAGGCTCCAACTCTGGCTCTTTTTATGAGGTCACCCTGAGCTTCTAACCTATGCTCTCAACTCCTTTCCCAAGAAGCAGGCAGTTTCTGCATTCCCCAGCCTGCAGCTGTGGCAAACACACAAACACATGCACGATGAAACAAACAAAAGCCCCGTCTTTTCCTTTCCTGAGATAATCAGGAGAATTATAAAATATATACCCAATTTTGGAGTTAGTAGGTTTGTGCTCAAAATTCAGTTCTGCCCCAGGTGACCTTGGCTAGGTGCTGCCAACTCTGTCACTGAAGCCAGCAGTTTACCTGATTGACTTTACATTTATTTCATCTACTATCTTCATGTTAGGAAGCTGCAGCCTCACAGATGCTCAGGAAATAAACACTACTTTTTTTTATAGCTCAACAGCTTTCTGACGGAATTTGAAGGGGGGGGCTACTGTTTTTGTGCCAATTATTCTGTTTTACTAAGCTCCACCATCATTTTGGCATTAATACGCAATGTAAACAAAGACCTTTACTATTTGCCTGAACCCAAATAAATGGCGAATTGTATTTTTAAGTCTATAGACCTCACGAGACAACAACTGTACCTTTATGCATGTGCTTGTTATTGATCATTGCAGAAAGTATTTAACTCTCTAGAACAGTCCCAGAATTACAGTAGTTGGTGTTTCTCAGCAAATTTGTCTTTTGATGTAAAATGTCATTGTCAAAACTCAAAGTTATAATTAGATTCTGCACAAAGCACTCTAAATTACATTCCTCAGAATAACCGGAGAAAGTATTATTCAGTAGCAATGCAAAGCACTAATGGTAATATTTCAAAGGAAACCTTTCATTTTTTCAAAACTTGTAAGTCTATTAATCCTAGAATTATGATTCACTGTGAGAATATTTTAACACAAGCTCAAAAATATAATATAATGTTCTATAATATAATTAGTAATCTAATAAAATATTTTGCTCTAAATTACTTAATAAATGTAGTATGTGGGTAATAATATTCTTAAAATGAATTCTAGGAAAATTCTTCAGGTTCTTCTTTCGAGATAATTGCATATGATTCTAAAAAATTTATTGGCGTTCAAAAGACTGCAGCCTTTATTTTCTTGAATTAGACAGCACACAGGCTAACGGTAATCCATAATGAAAGTGCTAGGTGTCGAGGTAAAAAGTGATAAAGGATGAAACTTAAAGCTTCCAGAAATTCAGCTGAGAGAAAATCCAGAGATTGGGCCTTTTGGTCACTGTTTTACCACTACTAATAGAGAAGCCGCAAATCTGATTCTTTTGTTTGTTTCCCATCACTGTCAAGCTGCCAGTTTAATTCCTCATTAAATAGATAAACATGTTTCTAAGCTTACATGGCAAAGTCTCATCAACATCCAATACCCAGGAATCTATTAATGTTGCTAAGGTTCTTTTATTTTTACGGTGATTTATTTTGTCTGCTCATCCTCCTAGCTCAATGTGGAAACTGTATAAGCTTTTCTATCCGAAAATCCTCAAAGAAGGGCAAAAACCAAAACAAAACACAACAACAACAAAACAAACAAACAAACAAAAAACTATGTCATGGTGAGAGGGAGTGGAAGTCTTTCTACATGACAGAGAATGTAGGAGCATTCATTTTATCTGACTTCATAGCTCTAGAGAATTATCTGCTTTGTTTCATGAGGCATCACTACTTATGTAAAAAAGGGATGCAATTTGAGGAATTTAACATAAATACTGGTCAGCCTTTTGCTGGTGACATTTTAGTGCCCATCTTTTAGACATTCCTTTTAATGCTGTCAATATTTACAATGGAACATCACAAGCATAATTTCACCACTGAAAATCAATTTCATGTAAATGCCATTCTCTTGTAGGGCTGGTGATGAAAGACCCCTCTCCAAAGTCTCCCTCCTTGCCTATTATGCTGTTTTGCTTTGCAGTTTATTTTCTGTGCCTTCAGCCCCACAGACACTTGGAAGAGGGAGAAGAAGAATGATTTGGTGTGCCAATTAGTTTCAGAAAATCATTTCTTTAAGACTGCTTATAAGTGTTGGGAATTAACATATTTAAGAGATTCCTAACATGGGCTCAGCTTTTTATTGCTGACCTTGTATGCTCACACAAAGTTTAATGTGGTTCAAGTTCTTGTGACCCTGCTATTTCTTGCCAAATTACTTCATTTTATTCAGCATCATATGTGTTCTATTCTTAGCAGGCCACTCCCCTTACTCTGAGACATGTAATGTTGACTTGACTTCCTAACTTCCTTCCTTCCTTCCTTCCTTCCATTTTGTTTCTTGGTCATAAATTTCCCTTCTTGAAAACCAGTTTTCTTAAATATTAACTGTTCTTTAATGGCCAGCTCTGGCTTATTTTTCACTGTGACCCTCTTGAATTACTCATGAAGAATAATGAGCCCTAACACAATGTTAGCTCACAGGTGCCCTTTGATAAATAGGTGATGCTAGGGCTCTTACTATATGGAAGGTAGGAACTGGTTATGAGCTAATGAGCTTATGCAAAAGCACTGGCTATGATTATCAACCCACAATTTCAGATATGGGAGAAGTACAAATTTCATTCTCTCTTGTAGTTAGTGAATTTCTGTTTTTTTTTTTTTTTTTTTTTTTTTTTTTTTTTTTTTTTTTTTTTTTGAGACGGAGTTTCGCTCTTGTTACCCAGCAGGTGCGATCTCGGCTCACCGCAACGTCCGCCTCCCGGGTT
>NW_016107342.1:16034288-16127612 GCF_001604975.1 Cebus imitator | reverse complement strand
AGTGCTGGGATTACAGGCTTGAGCCACCGCGCCTGGCCGTGAATTTCTGTTTTTATCACCTCCATCTCACTGGAATGATCAACAGGCATTCCAGTGAGGATTTATGCTATCTCCTTTCCCACCAAGTTATCCACATTCCAGCGGACTTGATACCAAAGCCATGGAAAAAAATTTGGTGGATGTTGGGTCATTACTCAGTGCTGTTGTCAAAACTTGAGTCTACTAAGATATTCTACGCTCTCCCAAGTCACTTGCTCATTCATCCACTTTAGGTGCTTTTCAATATGGTTTTCACAGGTCCATTGCTCTCTCTGCTGTCTTTAGGTCATTCTTGGATAAATGGCCACCATTCTGTGCTCGTGAACCATTAAGTATAGGAAATCCCAGTGAAGCTGTTTAAGACCTTGCTTCCCTATGGGCAGCATGTGGCTGTTCCTCTCCCGATGTCTTTATCTGAGAAGGAGTCTTACAGTCTCCCTGTGACTTCTTCTGGGAAGTGAGCCACAGATTTCCTGCTCTCTGATCCCAAAGCCTTCCTTATTATTTTCCTAATTTTTTAAAATGCATGTGACAGTGTTCTTTTTCAGTCCCGGGGATTCTATTCCAATCTGAATGAATGAGAATTAAGAACAGTGAAGCCTTGGTCTTATTTGTGATGTTTCCTTGGATTCTCTTGCCTACGCATAGATCTTTTGTATTCTCCCAAGTACTAATTTTTTAAAAATTCAAAGACTAGGAATAAATTAATTTTTTCCTCTACTTCATGTTCTTACATCTTGTAAGTAAGGTGAAAATCATAGGTCTTTAAACTCAGCTAAATATTAAAATATGGAGGACAAGTTTGAGAGAAGGGAGAAATGGTGGGATAATGCATGAAATACTCACAAATACATTTAAAAAACCCTATTATTTAGTATGCTGAAAATATTTTAATACATTAATTTTCACATCTTGTACTATAGTAAGTTTCTTGAAGAAGGAGTGGAGGTTTTAGAATTGCAGAATCTCCTGTAATGCCCAGGAACATTACACATATTTGGTAGGTGAATTAGTATATTCTCACACCAAGAACTACTTGAGCTGGGTAATGTATAAAGGAAAGAGGTTTAATTGACTCACAGTGCCTCAGGCTGTACAGGGGGCATGGCTGGGGCAGCCTCAGCAAAGTTACAATCATAGCAGAAGTGCAAAGTGAAAGCAAGTATGCCTTCACATGGTAGCAGGTGAGAGAGAGCGAATGGGGAGGTGCTACACACTTTCAAACAACCAGATCTCATGGGATCTCACTCATCATCATGAGAACAGCAAGGGGGAAATCTGCCCCCATCATCGAATCATCTGCCACCAAGTCTATCCCCCAACATTGGGCATTACAATACAACATGAGATTTAGGTGAGGACACAGAACCAAACTGTATCAATAGGGATTTGTTAAATTTTTGCTAAATGATGGATTGATGGTGAGTCATTTGTGGTTTAATAAATGTAGCTCATTGCTAAATTACCAGAAGGATGTGCATTTTGTAATTAGACTTCCTTATCTTTTATGATGTTTCTTTATATAACACAAAGTTATGCAGAATTAAACATCATACTGAGTGTGCTGAACTTGTTTGCTGTTTTGGGAAATTTATAAGCTTTTGAAATATGTATTGTCTTTGCCATGTGCAGTGAAATTGAGCTTAAGAAACTTTACATGCAAGAACTCTACAATCAAGAAAACTGGAGGGGACAAGGGCCAAGATGACCAACTAGAAATTGTCGATTGGAGGCTCCCATCAAAAAGAACCATAATAAGTATACGAATTCTTCACCAACAACCAAGGTATCCAGGGTCCCTCATCAGAACTGACTAGGCAGCTCGCATGACCCACAGAGAGGAAAGAAGAGTAGTGTGGTGCAACAGCCCACCTGAAAGTCACATGGGGCAGGGGAGCCCTCAACCCCAGCCAAGGAGGTGGCGAGTGTGTATGCTACCCAGCCAGGAGACCGTGCGTTTTCCATGGAACTGTGCAACCGATGGATCAGAAGATGCCACTTGTGAACCCATGCCACTGGGGCCTAGAGTCCCAAGCCTGGAGCTGCACAGACTCTCCAGAGCCTCTGAGCTAGAATCTGCTTAAGCATTTGGAACTCCCTGGGAACAAGGGGCGACCAATACTGGCTGCAATTTTGGCTGCCCACTGTCTAAGCCATTTGGGTTCCCTGGGAAAGGAACAGCAGCCAGCATGGCGGCTCACAACTGCCTAACATGCTAATCTCCCTCGGCGGGGGAAGGATGGCATCCATCTCTAAAGCTCCATACCATACTTTTCTCCTGCTGGAGCCAAAAAGACTGAATGAATGGCTTGGTCCCAAGAAATGTCCCCCAGAGCCCAACACACCAGCTGTGGCAAACTGTGGCCAGAGTGCCTCTTCAGGCCTGACCTTGAGCCATACCTCCTTACTGAGCAGGGCTTCCCTGCAGGAACTCCAATAAATCCAGCCAGAGGCTCAGGGACAGAATATGGATCTCCTTGGGCCTGAGCCACCTAGAGGGAGGGGTGGCCGCAGTCTCTGTAGACCAGCAGACTTAGCCTTTCCTCCTGGTAATTCTGAGGAATCTGGGCAGCCCAAATGAGTGGGTTTCCCCCAGTGAAGCACACCCCTTCCACCATGGAACAATAGGTCCTCTTCCCCCTGCTACCCAACTGAGTAAGACCCTCCAACAGGGTTTGTCAGACACCCTATACAGAAGCATTTCTACTGGTGTCAGGCTGTTGCCCCTGGAGATCAGAGATCTCAGAAGAAGGAGCAAACACCCATCTTTGCTTTCCTCCCGTCTCCTTGAGTGATATTTCCAGATTAGCAAGCTAGAATGATCTCAAATTGACACCCTAACATCACAATTAAAAGAGGTAGAGAGGCAAGAGCAAACTAATCCAAAGCTAGTAGAAGACAAGAAATAACCAAGATCAGAGCAGAACTGAAAACCCTCCCAAAAAATCAATGAATGCAGAAGGTGATGTTTTGAAAAAAAAAATTAACAAAATAGACCACTGGCTAGGCTAATAAGAAAGAAAAGTGAGAAGAATCAAATAGACACAATAAAAATGAATAAAGGGAATATCACCACAGACCCCCATAGAAATACAAGCTACCATTAGAGAATGCTATAAGCACTTCTATGCAAATAAACTAGAAAATCTAGAAGAAATGGATAAGTCCCTAGACATATATGTCCTCTCAAAACTAAACCAGCAAAAAGTTGAATCCATGAACAGTCCAATAACAAGTTCTGAAATTAAGGCAGTAATTAATAACCTACCAACCAAAAAAAGCCCAGGACCAGAGGGATTCGTAGTCGAGTTATACCAGGTACAAATAGGAGCTAGTACCATTCCTTCTGAAACCATTTCAAATGACTGAAAGGAGAGGTTCCTCACTAGCTCATTTTATGAAACTAGCATCATCCTGATATCCAAACCAGGAAGAGATACAACAACAAAAAAGAAAACTTGAGGCCAATATCCCTGATGAACATCAATGTGAAAAGCCTCAATAAAATACTGGCAAACTGAATCCAGCAGCACATCAAAAAACTTATCCACCATAATCAAGTTTCCTTCATTCCTGGGATGCATAGCTGGTTCAACATAAACAAATCAATAAACGTAATCCATCACACAAACAGAACCAATGATAAAAACCACATGATTATCTCAATAGATGCAGAAAAAGCCTTTGATAAAATTCAACATCCCTTTATGTTAAAAGCTCTCAATAAACTTGGTATTGATGGAATATATCTCAAAATAATAAGAGCTATTTATGACAAACCCACAGCCAATATCATATTGAATGGGCAAAAGCTGGAAGCATTCCCTTTGAAAACTGGTATAAGACAAAGATGACCTCTCTCACCACTCCTATTCAACATACTGTTGGAAGTTCTGGCTAGGGCAATCAGGCAAGGGGAAGAAATAAAGGGTACTCAAATAAGCAGAAAGGAAGTCAAATTGTCTGTTTGCAGGCAACATAATTTTATATTTAGAAAACCCCATTACCTCAGCTCCCAAACCTCCTGAACTGATAAGCAACTTCAGCAGAGTCTCAGGATACAAAATCAATGTGCAAAAATCACAAGCATTCCTTTACACTAACAATAGATAAGCAGAGAGCCAAACAATGATTGAACTCCCATTCACAATTGCTACAAAGAGAATAAAATAGCTAGCAATATAGCTAACAAGGGATATGAAGGACCTCTTCAAGGAAAACTATAAACCACTGCTCAAGGAAATAAGAGAGTACACAAACAAGTGGAAAAACGTTTCATTTTCATGGATAAGAAGAATCAATATCATAAAAATTGCCATACTGCTCAAAATAATTTATAGATTCAATACTATTTTCATCAAACTACCATTGAAATTTTTCACAGAATTAGAAAAAACTAAATTTTATATAGAATCAAGGAAGACCCTACACAGCCAAGACAATCCTAAGCAAAAAGACCAAAGCTGGAGGCATTTTGCTACCTGACTTCAAATTATACTACAAGGCTCCAGTAACCAAAACAGTGTGGTATTGGTACCAAAACAGAGATATAGACCAATGGAATGGAACAGAGATCTCAGAAATAACACCACACATCTACATCTGATATTCGACAAACCTGACAAAAGCAAGCAATGGTGAAAGAATCTCCTATTCAAAAAATGGTGCTGGGAAAACTGGGTAGCCATATGCAGAAAACTGAAACTGGACTCCTTTCTTACATCTTAAACAAAAATTAACTCAAGATGAATTAAAGACTTAAGTGTAAAAACCCAAAACCATAAAACCCTAGGAAAAAACCTAGGCAATACCATTCAGGATACAGGCATGGGCAAAGACTTCATGATGAAAACACCAAAAGCAATTGCAAGAAAAGCCAAAATTGACAAATGGGATCTAATTAAACTAAAGAGCTTCTGCACAGCAAAACAAACTATCATCCAAGTCAGCAGGCAGCCTACAGAATGGGAGAAAATTTTTGTAATCTACCCATCCGACAAAGGTCTAATATTCAGAATTTACAAGAAAAAAACAACGCCATGAAAAAATAGGAAAAGGATACGAACAGACACTTCTCAAAAGAAGGTATTTACATAACCAGCAAATATATGAAAAAAAGCTGAACATTACTGATCACTAGAGAAGTGCAAATCAAAAACGGAGGAATATTAATGGAAATTAAAGGTAAAAATTTGAGTAGTCTCTAGCTGTGATAAAGCAACAAAATGTACTTAGGACTTACATGCGAACTTTGCATAAATGAGTTCTCAACACTTTGAGTTACAAACAAACAATTTTTTCCTAAGTTCAGGAAACTTTTCCTTCATATAAAAAAAAAAATTGCTGCAGATAATCATTATGAAGATTCCACTCCCCAAATTGTGAAATCAGATCTATTCACACCACAGATCATTAGGCAAGGTAGTAATAGATATTTTATCCCTTCAGCAACCTTGAATGTTACTTTTTGGGGCAATCATGATGTAGTGATTAGGGAGACTTTAATGAGAGAAATGCCTCTGACACTAACTGAAATCTCCCCTAATGTTGGTGTCTGTTTAATTACTGACAATGAACAGCAAGGTAGCCTCTAGATATTTAATTAAGTTGTTGGATTTTAATATGCTAACACACTTTTCATAGGGTTCTTTGATAATGCTGGTTGCTTATTTTAGTTATGTCAACCTCACTTCTAAGCAAGGACTCATTTGTAGGTTTGATCCCTGTATTGACCACTTAGGTGAACTGTGTTCTGTAGCCAGAGGGCACACAATTAAACACTAGCAACCATCTCCTTTAGTCCTGCTACTGGCAATCAGCAGCACACAAAAGAACACAGATAAACCAGGCATACCTACCTTCCCTCTGTTGAAACAATCCTAGAAGCAAGGGTAGGGGTGGTGGGTTATTAGGATCATTATACAGAAAAGATAATCTGTATTTATATTAAATAATTGTAAGTCACTAGTGCATGCATACAGTAGTTCAGTCCTTAATACAGGACACACAGTCATTCATCCCATTCGTACCAAATAATGAATTTCCAAAAGTAAAAACTAAGATGCTTAATGCTGCAGAGATGATCCTTCATAAGAGATATTAATATCTGTGTTATTCCCTCATGAGCTATCTCATTTTATTTTGCATTCTGTACATTTTATTGTTTTGCTCACCATGGCTTCTGAAAGTTTAGCGCTCTGCATATATCTTCAATAATAGATCCAAAATTTGAAAGTATAATAATGCTACCTAACAGATATCAAAAATATACATCAAAGGAAAAATATCAAAGCATTTTCATGAATAGCTATAGATATTAAGAAAATAAACATGAGTAAATATATGAATGCTTTACAGACCTTATTATATGTAATTTCAGCCTGTGCTAGGAGTTCAGAGAAGTTTACATAGCAAAGCATTTTCTATGTCCTCAGGATTTCCAGGAAGAATTTGTAAAGAAATTATCGGCAAGAATGATGTTTAGATACCATTTCTGTGACAATACCTACCTCTTTGTATCACCTTTTAGATTAAATAAGATGATGCATGTGATGGGTGGAACTTGTAGTCTACACATAGCCATTAACCCTGGAAATGTTAGTGCTTTGTCTTCCTTTTCTTTGTTATCTTATTATTTGGGATGCTCCTTCTTTATTACTAGTTTTTAGGAATGAATTTCCTGCCTTCACCATCCCCGCCATGAAGACTCTTTCTACCTCTTTCTCCCCAAATCATTGTCCTTTTCTTTGGTTCCTGTCAAAGGTCATACACGTCATAGTCTAAGAGGAAGAAGGTTTGCCAGGAATGGCTTGATCCAAGTGTTTGTAGGTCATTGGGCCTCAAGATATGGTCTTCCTCTTTCACAATTTAACCAATAAGATAATCTAAACCAAGAATGGTTCTGATACTCTGCATTGTCCTATGCTGTGTAGTAATTCCCTTTTCCTCTTTTTAGTTTTTTCGGAATAGGGGATAAGCCTACTGATTTTCCCTTCCCTTAGGGCAGTGATCTTTAAACTGGTTTGAGAACCTCTTTCTACTGTTAAAAATTATTAAAGACCACAAAGAGCCTTTTTTTTTAAAAATGTGGGTTTTATCTATTGACAGTTACCATATTAGAAATCAAAATAAAAACATTTAAAAATGTTTATTTTATTAAAACGTCATTACATAGTATAAATATCATATTATTATGAAAAATTAACTATTTTCAAAAACAAAAAATTGTGAAAGAAATGCCATTTTTTACATCTTTCAAGTCTCTTTGATGGCTGCATTAGTAGACAGAAATCAAATGGACTTCTCATTCTTATATCTCCCACTGCTTTTAATGTGTTGGATTCTGTTACTTAGGTGAAGCATAAGAAGAAAATTTGGTCTCATGTAGATGTATATTTGAAAAAAGGAGTAATATTTTCATGCCTTCTCAAATAATTGCAGATATTCTTTGTTGATACAACATTGAAATTTTGCAAGTGGTAGTTCCCCATAGGTTAGTTGAAGTGTGGCATCTGAAATGTTAAAAATGTACTTTTCATCCTCTGTTAAATCACGTTCCGCTAGTCTATCCTGTACTTTGAATGGATCATTCATTGATCATTTTTTCTAAATGCTGACAAACTTCATTATCCAAAAAAATCCATATTTCTTAACATTATCACTGATATCCTCAGAAAAGTCTTAAGTATCGGGAAGCTGTCAAGCTCAGAGTGCCTATACAAGTTTTTCAAAAATCATACTATTCACTTGAAAGTAAAAGTTTTCTCATTGGAAATACACAGTGTTAGTTGTTTTCCTTGACATGAAAAGCTTACTTCATTCATTTTATTGCCAAATGCACAAATCTGAATAACTGTAGTTGTCTGTCAGTTGTTCTTTCAAGTAGAAATCATTTTACATGAAATAATCAACAAGAACAGCTCACAGCTCATGCACACCAGTGCTTTTACTTGAGATCGCCGTTGTGCTTAAAAAGGCAGCATAAGTACTTTACGTGTACTTCTCATTTTATCACACAAATAAGTGAAAAATATATATTCAAGGGTCAAGCTTTAATGAAATTAATTATTAGTACTCAATCAAGGGAGCTCTTAAGTGAAGGCAGCATTTATTCTTATTTCTTTCTGCAACTGTCAGGCAGAGAATAATATGCCTACTAGGACAGCAAGTACCACTGACATGATTCTTGCTCAGGCTGCAGCTGGTTTACCCATTATTGCTTCTGTACCATCAATACATAATCAACACAATGTTACAGACAAGTAACTTCTTAGTGTTATTATGAAAATCATTTCGATCTTATAGCCCCCCTGAAGGAGTCTCTGGAACCCTCAAGAGTACATGGACCAAACTTGGATCCCAGGTTTTCCTCTTTGGAATAAAAAAAGATTCTTTCACTAAAAGCAGTAGCACCTTATAGCTGGGTGTCTGTGTTCCAATGTAAAGACCATATGCGATTATTAGACTATTCAATACTGAGTGCTCTTGGAGAAATAAAATACAACTGTAGTCTCAATAGCTAAGAAAAGTGCTTGGATGAACTGAACCTTTAATAACTTCAAGATTTGGATTGTGTCAAAAGATGTGGGTACATTTATTCGTTTAAGTCTTCCCACATCATGCCATTCTCTGTTTATTATTCAAGCTAATTGGAAACACAGTACTAGTAGTAGCTTCAGGTAACTTTATGATCTTCTTCTGGGTAGGATTTATACTCCTTGGTGCAGTGGATGCCATGGAAACCACTTTCAAAGGTTGTAGAGGAAATATTGTGCCCCCCACCGCTGCCCTGCTTAGTCCTGCAGAAGGGGTTCCCCAGCAGGATTCAGTCTTTTCTCATTCTCTCAGTATCTCCTCCAGAATCAACTCATTGTTTACTTTTTACTTGTGCTGGAGATTATTTACTTGGAAAATATTCACCTTTGCATTTTACATTTTTTGCAGATATAGTTGAAAATATGCCCTTTTAACAGAATTTTTGTCTCATCTCCTACTGATAATGATGCATAATGACAAGAGCTAGGTTCAGTGAGAAACTGTCCTGACAGGGACAGACAGAGCTCATGTCAGCATGCTGCACTGCCCCTGCAGCTCTCATGACTCTCTGGGATCCCAGTTTAGGCTTTGGCTTTCTGATCTGTAGATATGAAAAGTCACATAGGGAATATAGACCTGTAATAACTTCTGTGTTGCTGACAAAAAGCTGAATCAGATACCCTCCTGGACACTTACTACCCCTTTAAAGAGTCAACAAGCCAAAAATATTATCTACAGCCACTTTGCTATGTTCTATAAAAAAGGAACTCATTCTCCCCACTCTCTCTAGTCTCTTAGGAATATCACCAGCCTTGAGCAGTGTTTTATTATTGACTTACTTGGGGGCAGGTATTCTCCATCACTCCTGGAGTCCAGATGGCTTTGTGGTCCTTGTTCCCATAATATACCCATCAATCCAACCAAAACAGCCAATGCACAAATCTTCTGGTGCGAGATAATAAGCTGAGATGAGTTAGACTCTGGTTGAAAGACTGTATTTGAAACTATGCCCAATTTCCTGTATTTTTTTCTGCTCCAGGAAATCATAATTTTGTGAATCAGTCATAATTTAAAGACTGGAGCTTTTTTCCTGAGAAGATAAGCTCCAAGAGATGATGTCTATTTAGCTCATGAATATAGAACAGCACGGAAATGGATTATAGTGACTGCAAAGGAGGCAACAGAGCTCATTTGGTTAGATTTGTGTCATCCATACCACACTCGAACCAGAGCAAATTGACCTCGAAGCTGTAGGTGAAATTTCCTCTGCAGACACTTGAGATGCAGGGCAGCCTTGCAGACTGGATGGAGCAGAAGATGGTGGCTGATTTCTATACCCTACACAGTTCCATCCTCTTACTGAAAAGTTTTAGCATTCTTAAGGAGCACAATTCTCAGAAACCTCTAATGGATACCATAAACTTGAATTCTTGAATATTTAAGGGGGAAAGCCCCTCAGTTTTATAGATGTACATTGTCTATGGTGGCTAGAGTTACAACTTTTCAATCCACTCTAAAAGCAAAGCAGGAAACAATTACAACAAGGTCACACAAGTCAGTCACCAGGTGACTGGCCACTTCCTGAAAGAGGACCCTAACTTTGTTCTCACCCCTTTCAGGGTTAAACAGTTTTGTTGTTTCATAGGTATGCATGAGCACATCAAGTTACATTTAAATTACTTAATGGACTTCTCTTAGAATCTTCCAATGTTGCCTGGAAATAATTCATATGTAATAAATATGTATATATTTAATATTCCTGGGTTACAATGTCAGTTCCCATTTCAAGTCCATTCTTTTCTCTAATTGAATCTAAGAATTTTATTAAAAATCAAGATTTTAGCCAAGTGCAGTGGCTTACACCTATAATCTCAGCACTTTGGGAGGCCAACACAGGAGGAACAGGCCAGTAGTTTGAGACCAGCTTAGGCACCTGCCCCTACAAAAAATCAAAACATTAGCCAGGCATGGGGGCACACATCTGTAGCCCCAGCTACTTGGGAGGCTGAGGCAGGAAGATCCCTTGAGCCCAGTAGTTCGAGGCGTCAGTTAGCCATGATTATACCACTACATTCAAGACTGGACAGCCAAGTGAAACCCTGACTCAAAAAAATTTTTTTCTAGGACCTCCTGCAGGTATCCTGATTTAGAAAGGTTAGAGGTAGAGCTAATGAGTTATGAGTTCCAGGCAAGGGATTCTTGAACTCTGGTCTGCAGAAAGCCAATTGGACAGTTAAGAATGGTCATATGAACTTGATCACCAACCGTTAGGGTGCACGCCACTTTTGATATTATTCTTGGCTATGAATCTCCAGTTCAAGTTTTATGCTTCTTCTGTCCTGGAATCTGATGTTTCTTCTGCTGTTCAGATGCAATTTATGGCTTTTATGGCAAAACTCAAGCAATTTCACTTATTTCTCATAATCCTTGGGCCCAGAGCAGAGACCTTCTTACATTAGCACTCACTAAATGAGTAAAGATAGCAAAAAGAGTGACATTGATTTCAAGTGAGTCCATTATTTCTTTGATCAAAAATCTTGGCAAGTTTCTGGCACTGTCAAAAATCTTCTAGGCCTGCCAGGCAGTGAAAGAAGGAAGATTTAGAATTACCATTATTCAAGTGGAATTTGAGGTGAAAATTCAGAGAAACAGTTCCAGTGAAAAATCATGCAACAGAACTCCATCCAAATATATTAAAAGACATCAAAGAGAAAGTGTTTTCTCTTGTGATTTTCCCTTCACTGCTAACAGAACACTTGTAAAATTGATGGTGATGTATCTTGCCAGCCACCTAGAATGCTCTGTACACTGGAGAAAACAAAATTACTTGAATATTTTTGAAGGTTTATTTACTTTGTAAGATGTGTCTGGGGAGCTTATTAAGTTCATTAGGAAACTGGAAGAAATTTAAAAGTACTTCTAAGGGCTCTTTTCTTCCTTTCTCAAACTACTTTTGCATTTTTAGATAGGAGCATGACTAGATAACAGGAGAGCCTAGCTAAAACAAATAAAAATTGATATGTATTTTTTTAAGGAGCATGTTAGGAGGAAATGAGCCTATTTATTAATTTTCCTGTAGCTGCACCTGTCCTACCCCAGGGCCTATATTCAATCCTGATTTGCAGTAGAAGGTTCTTAAGGAAAAAAACAGTCATATATATTGAGGTTCAGCCTCTTTCCCTGTATTGCTGGAAAATCCTTATTGTTGACTTTAGGTCAATGATAATGGTATCTTATTATGAACAGTAATAGTTAATAACTTTCATTATTTCATATGCTGGGCAAAACACACAGGCATTTGCTTATTGAATTCTCACAACCTCCCAGGAAGTCAGCACTAACCATATATCCCACATGATCATAATCAAGAATATTAAAAAAGAATATCTCCCTGAGACACTCGGCTAGTCAGGGTTGAAGTAGTCAGCCTAAGACTGGAGAACCCCTGCTCTGCTTCTAGGCTGGGAGATTTTGATATAGGCAGCGTTGGGTCCCTGGGCTTCCAGTAATAAGCTCAAAAAGCTTTTCTCCGTTAATATGGAGTAGAGGTGGGTTTAGGGGAGGTGAAACAAAACAGAAGCTTTTTTGTTTTCTCTTTTCCTATTATTATATAAGGCTATATTTTTATTCAAAATCAAATAAAATGTTGCGTAAAGGCCACATCTTCGCTGGGCCTTTTACAACCACAAAGCACTGAGGCCACTTCCCTAGCAACTTGCTAGACTTCATTTGGCAAGCCAGTTTCCATTTTGACCCATCCTGATTACCTGTAATACTAACAAATGGGCCACTTTTGGGCTGCAAACCAAAGTATCTCCTTTGGGTGATAAAATTAAACCACAGACTTGGTGATGCAGCTGGATCTCTGGACTCAAACATTTCCTTGAGGTTTCTGGCAGATCTCAAATTGGATTCCACTTCTAGAACTTACATCCTGAGGTAGAACGGTCTAGGAGTGTGTGCTCAACTGGCAAGTCCCTGCGATTATTTCTGGCAGCAAAGGAGGATATAGATATTAGCAGGGAGCTGAGACAAGTATCACTTGCTCTTCAGATTCACCTTACACTTGACCTGGAGGAGATGTTTTTCCCAGCTGAAATTTAAATGAATATGCAGGCATTTTGAAGGGCTTTCTTCCTTGAGGTTGCTTCCAGAGAATCAAAATCTTGTTAGAATTATTCTGGGCATTGATTCAAAGTGTGAGAGGCTAAAATATTGCCAACATGGTAATTTACACAATATAATAGCAGGGGAAAATAAATTATCCACAACTTACAGCAATGCCCTGTGAGCAGAAATCCTCTTGGAGCACACAAAAATTATATCTACAATATATCAGCAACATAAAGCTCAAGATTATAAGAATAAGATTCAAGTTCTTGAAAAATTAGTGGAAATTCCATTTCTCCATCACTTTAGAAATTGAAAAGTAGTAACAAATGGGCACAGCCAGGCTGAGGCACAACGGATGGAATTACATATTCCATCCTATTTGTTATTTAGCACCTCACATCCTCAGAGGGCTTTGTCCTCATGCTTCAAGTATGGAAACTTGGTATCATTCCCATTTTGTTTACAAAAAAATGGAAACACTGGAAAGTGTGTTTCCTTCAAGGTCACTTTATTGATCTGAGAAAATATAGTAATGGAATTGGGAGCTCTCAAGTCTCTATGTCCTGGGGCTGTCAAGGACTGTGGCTTAAGCCAGATTTTCAGAGCCAAGGAAGATCAAAGAATAAAGACAACTGTATGTACTGGGGATTCAGACCTCTAGTGATCTTTTCATGGAAATCACTGCTCTCCTTACCAACCATTTGTTTTCTAGTTTTTTACATAAATGTTTCCCCTTGCTGTGTAGCTTCTTTGTCATCACTGTTGGGAGCTAAATATTCCCTTGCTGTGCTCTATATTATGTACCTGTCTATTCCTAAGAAGATTTTACTTGAGAACATAGCTGAGAATGATTAGGCAATATGATCCTCAGCTGAATAATATGTGAACAGGGCAATTACATGAGACTTTTGTGTAATCCAGGGAACAGGAAAAAGAGAGTTAACAGAATAATGATGGCAAAGAAGAAAGAGCAAATTGTGTAATCTTAAGAACAGAGAGAGTGGATGGGGGGGAAATATTTTGGTGCAGGAAGATTTCACAACCAGTAGGAGATGGAATTCATCATGGATTCTCTCTCTCCCTGTTATCTGTGTTGAGTCATCAAAACCAATGTCCACGGCTGTTCCTCTCTTTCTGTAGCTTCTGCTTCTGGGCTATGTGAAAAGTAATGCATGTCATCTATGTTTCAGGTATCAAAAGGGACTTGGTCAGAAAGCTAAACAAGTTTCTTTTTTCTTCCATTTAACTTCCTGCAGCAGGCTTTTAAGTGCCTTTCCATTGGTGGTTACCTCCTATTCCAGTTCTACCTGTATACCACTGCTCTGGATTAGTCATTTTAACCAAAATTTTAATCATGTTACTTCCTGGCTGAAACATTTGCTCACCCTCTCCTTACCTTATCCCTCAATGTAAAGTCAACTGATTAAAGTTCCAATTCTCACGTCTCTTCACCATCTGGGCAAGCCTTGCACAGCCTCTTTCAGTTTCCTATAGCTATTCACACGAAAGTAAAACATTACTCGCTTTCTGAGCATATCTCAAAGTTTTCTGCATCCACTTTGCTATCCATTATCTTCTTCCTGTGGAGAATGCTATCCATCTTTCTTCCCTGATCCATCTCTGCATCTGTTGACCTCCTACTTGTCCTTCAAGGCTTGCCTTCAGAGGTGCCTCTCAACTGTCTATTTCTGTACTTATTAAAGATAATCTTGTATAATGGCGTTTTTCTGATCCATCTCCCTTGCTGTATTACAAGTTTGGTAAGGTTAAAAACTGTGTCTTAGTTATCATTGGATTTTCCTTCCTGTCTTTTCCACCAAGGACCTGGCACAATATTGTGCTCATAGAAACAGCTAAATGAATGAATAACAAGCAAATTTATGACCAAATGAAAGAGCAAGTGATATATGTGCTCTAGAGAAATTAACAGATACAGAATAAAATCTCTGTATTTTAAAAAGATAATATAGCCTATATATTTGAAATGTAAAAAGTTATGCTTGTTTATATTGTTACATGAGTTTATGAGTTCTCTAGAACAAATGTACTACAAAGTGCAGCTGGAAGAGGAGATTACCCCAGACTGAGATCAATGACTTCTTAGAGAAGTTGAGACTTGAGCTGAGTCAGATGCATGCATATAACTAAACAAGACATCGAGGAAACCATGTTTATTTTACTATAATTTTCTGAACTACTTTTTATAATTAATTGTGTATGCATTCATTCATGCAACTGGAAACTTGTAGAAGAGGCACTTTTTTGTTGCTGTTTTTCAGTAATATATGCATCTCCTGTAGTACCTACCATGTGCCTGACTTATAGAACACATTTAATAAAAGTGTGATAATGGAGAATATTGAACATTTCAGGCAAAACAAGTAAGGTAAGAAAAATAACAGATTGGAATTCACATGAGATATTTGGAAAACAGTGAGGAGAATGTTTCCATTGGTTTCCAAAATACCTAAGAGGGAGGATAATTTGATAAAATTAGAACAAAGAGAGCTAAATTACAAAGATGTTCAATGTTACACTGAATTTGCTTTGTAGTGGAAACCATAGAAGGGTTTTGAAATGTGAAATCATTTCCCATGTATGTGTTTGAAGACTAATTCCTTGGCAGCTCTGTATGTGAGAATGTATTACTGTGACATACACTTGGTTGGTTACTCACAAAGCCCTGCCCTTTTACTTTTGTTTGGAACTGTTCAGAAATTCTCTAATCTCAAGGAGGCCAGGCCCAGACCCAGGTTTAGGAGTAAAATATGCTGTGGTTTGAATGTGTCCCCCTAAGCATGGGTTGGAAACTTAATCCTCAATGCAACAGTGTGGGGATGTGGGCTCTAATGAGACATGGTTATACTGGGAGTAGGTTTGTTATAAGAAACCTACTCTCTCTCTTTCTCCTCCTTTTTTTCTTTTTACTCTCTCTCTTCTTCTTTGTGCCCTTCTGCCAGGGGATGGCACAGAAAGAAGATGCTTCTCAGATGCTGGCCATGATCTTGGATCTTCCAGGCTTCAAAACCATGGCCAATAAGTTTTTGTTCATTATACCCAATTATTATTGGGTAATTACCCAGTCTGAAGTATTCTGTGACAGCAGCGCAAAGCCAACTAAGATAGCATATAACTTAGCTGTAGCCAAAAAGGTGTAACTGAAAGCTTGGCAGGGGACCCCTGAGGAAGTGCTTCTGTTTCACCCCTACTTCCTGTTGCATCCGTCTTGGTACTGTACCGTATGGCTAAGAGTATTGTAGAGATGCTGACTCAGGCCCTCCTCAGCTGAAAGCCACTAAGTCACACTAATAATTGCCTACCATTATGGGAGGAAAAAGACCAAATATATCTTTATGTACTGTTAGTTTAGCTTTCTTACAAAAACTTTCCTATTTCTGTCTCTTTTTTCTCTCTCCTCTCTCTCATCTCACAGACAGACAGACACATACACACACAGAGAGATTACTATAGATTGAGTAGTAGCAGGGAGCCCACATACAGTGGAGTAGAGGAGGGTGAACAATCACTGCCTTAGACATAATGTAGTTTAACGCACTAATTTCGCAGATTAGGACACTGAAGCCCAGCAAGGAAAGCTGGCTTTCTCATAGGAACACAGCAATCGATTTCTGAGCAGAACACACGTTTCCTTACTCCTAGATGAAGGTTTTTCTCCATTTCTTTCTGTGTAGCTTGGCCTTAAGGATCCGTAAAGTCGTAAGAAATTTAGCTTGCAAAATTCCTGCTTCACTATATACTTATGAGAGTTTTAACTTTTGAGTCAGCAGAACAGGGTTCAAATCTGGAGCTTGAGTTTGAGGGTTTTTTTGTAAATTGGGCCAGTTACTTACTTTTTCTGTATCTTGACTTCCTGATCTGTAAAACAGAAATTATTAAATAGGACTTGCCTCCTAGCTTTCTTGATGAAAAAACACAAGTGAATGTATGTGAAGTGCTGAGTACAGTGCCTGGTACAGACTAACTACTAAGAATGTTGGCTATCACTCAAATTCCTACTGGGACCTCAGGACATTCATCCCAGCCACTCCTCATGGCACTTACTCAAACCTCGTCTAGTCATCAAAGGTATTGTAGATAAAATATGTCAGCAACTAAGAGGAGAACATGGCATCCTTTTCTAAATATATGATGTATTGATTTTGTTACTAGAAATGTAGGGAAGATAGAATCTGCAAAAACTCAGAGGATGGATGGAATGTAATAAGAAAAATGAAATAAGGCATTTGAGAAAATAGTATTTTTAAAAAACCATTTAGATCAGAATCATAATTTTAGATGCAATGTGATGAGAGGTTAGATGAAAGTTGCTAGTAGATGAAATGGGAGGAACAGATATGAGAGGTACATCATGACGAAAACAAATGACTGGACCTGACAATACACTTTATGGGCTGTGAAGGGTGGTAGAGTGCTAGATGACAGAAGATGTCAAGTTATAGCTAATCATTAATTCTCCTTGCTGCTACCAGTGTTCATGAACTTTTCATGCTGTGGTGAGAGACACAATGTATCTTGTATGTACTGAGAGGGCATGATTCCAGTGATGATTGTAGCTGAATTTAAGGTGGGTTTTACCGTCCTTTTATAATAAGAAGCATGCATGGACATTTCCCAGAATTTAAAACCAAAGTTAATTAGATTACTTAATTTTTGAGGACAATTTCTGAAAAACGTTCAGAAAGTCAAAGTTTTCCCAACGAGCCTTCATGATGAAGGTTAAGGGACCTGAGTGGAATGTTAACATTCTATTAAGATTTTAGCTGGAAAACCAAAGAACGAGCCTGCTGAAGGGCTTGAAGAAGACCCTCATGTCTGCACTGTTTGTGTTTCAGTTGCTCTTGATGATTTTTCTTTTATTGTCAGTTTACAGTGTTGTGTTTTTCAAACCTGCAGGGCTTTAAATGGAGAACTCACATTGAGTTTACTGTATAATTTTCCTTCAAAGCCACTCTTGAGAGGTTCTGGTCAGTTATTATTTTGACAAGAATGCTTGTGTACATGTGTGTAATGTGGAAAATGCTTCACTCAAAATCCACAGAGACCTCAAGCTTATGCACACAAGTTGCTCCTGTGAATCATTGGGTCTTTTGTTAGACCCAAAGGGTATGCTGGAAGGACTTAGCAAATAATAATGTAGAACACAGAATCTGAAACTCAGCCTAGATTTCAGTCAAATCATGGTATCAGCTTGCTAGGGCTGCTGTGAAAAATACCGCAAATTGGGTGGCTTAAACAGCAGAAATTTATATTCTCATAGTACTGGAGGCTACAAGTCCAAGATCAAGATATCAGCAGGTTTGGTTTCTTCAAAACCTCTCTCCTTGGCTTGCAGTTGGCCACCTTTTCACTGCATTCACACATGGTCTTTCCTCTCTGTGTTCCCCTTTCCCCCCAACCCTGTTTATCTGTATGTTATAATCTTCTCTTCTTATGTCTGTGACTTCCCACCAGTCACGTTGGATTAGGTCCTATCCTAAAGGCCTTATCTTCACTTAATTACCTCTTCAAAAGCCCCGTATCCACATATAGTCACATTCTAAGGTAGCGGGGCTAGAGTTTCAATATATTTTCAGGGGACACAAAGCAGTCTGTAACACTCCACCCTTGGGACCTTCAAAATTCATGTCCTTTCATAAGCAAAATACATTCACTCCCATCTCAATGGCCCCAAAGTCTTAACCCATTCCAGCCTCAAGTCTACATCTAAAGTCTTACCCATATATCATCTAAATCAGGTATGGGTAATATTCAAGGTATGATTTATCTTGATGCAAAATTCCTTTCAGCTGTGAACCTGTCAAACCATACAAGTTATCTATTTCCAAAATACAATGATAGGAGAGGCATGGAATAGACATTCCAATTTCAAAGCAGGGAATCAGACAGAAGAAAGAGGTCATGGGTTTCAAGCAAGCCTAAAACCTAGCAGGGCAAATTCCATTAGATTTTAAAGCAGGAGAATAACCTTTTTGGTTTGATGTTGTTTTCCAGGCTGGCCCACTGGGATGGCAGCATTGTCCCTGTGTCCACAAACTGTGTCCATAGCCCTGCCCCTGAGGTTCTGAGTGAGCAGCCCTACCTTTGAGGTTCCAAGTAGCCTTTCCTTGAGGTCCCAAATGGGCAGCCCTGACTCTGAGGTCCCAAGTGGGTAGCCTCTCATCTAAGGGCCTGAGTGAGCAGCCAGCCCCTGAGATCCCAAGTGGGCAGCCCTGCCTCCCAGGTCCCAAGTGGCCACTCCTCTGAGATCCCGAGTGAGCAGCCTAACCTGCTAAAATGGAGGAAGTGGTGCTATCCTCTGAAACCAAGTATATACAGCTTCAGTTCTCCTAGCATTCCCTATGACTTCTGGACTCACTGTGAGAGTACAGCCTTGCTTATTTCTGAATTACCTTTAGGATCATTTCTTGAATGATAATGCATGTTCACAGCCGGATTGCTGTATTGTCCCATCCTGTAAAATCTAAGAAGTCCAAATGCCTTCTTTTATTTTGTACCATCTCTGTCCCTTTCATTCCAAGCTGTCAGAGTTTCTGCTGAGGTGTTTGATTAGATCTATGACTCATATTCTTACTAATCCCTTTACCAAATGGTTGTCCAGCAAAATCCTGGATGTTCTCTTCAGAACATGTTTTATCTTTTTTCCCCAAATCTTCAAGTTCTGATTCCTTTTTGCGTAACAATTTCTTCTTCATCTTTCTCCTCTTGCCTTTTACTATAAGCAGCGAAAAGAAACTAGGCCACACCTTTAGCACTTTGTTTAGACATCTCTGCTATTAAATATCCAAGCTCATCACTCACAGGTTCTAACTTCCACACACACTAGAACACAACTCAGCCAAGTTGCTTGTCATTTTATAATAAGGACTGTCTTTCATCAAGCATCAAATAATATGTTCCTCATTTACATCTGCACCAACAGAAACTTTAGAGTCCATATTTCTACCAACAGTCTTTTTAAAGCAATCTAGGCTTTTTGTAACATTTGCCCTAAAACTTTTCCAGCTTCTAACCATTATCCTGTTTCAAAGCCATTTCCACGTTATTAGGCATATACTACAGTAGCACCTTGCTTCACTGTACCAAAATCTGTATTAACTTTCTAGGGCTGCCATAACAAAATGTCACAAACTGGGTAGGTGCCTTAAAAAGCAGTAACTAATTTCCTCATAATTATGGAGGGCATGAGTCTAAGATCAATATATTGACCGATTTTTTTTTTTTTTTTTAGTCTTCTACAGATAGCTATCTTCTGTGACTTATTCTGTGTGTGTATCTCTCTGTGTGTCTTAATCTTCCCTTCCTATAAAGACAGCAGGCATATTCGATTGGTGCCCACCCTACTGGCCTCATTTTAACTTAATTACTATAAAAACCCTGTCTCCAAATAGAGTCACATTCTATGGTACTGGGGAGAGGCTTCAACATACAAATTTTGGAAGGACACATTCAGCCCATAACAAATCCCTACATATTTTTCTGGGTAAATATGTGAGTAAAATGCCTCATGGTTTATAACTTTTTCTGAAATATTTCAGATATCATTGAATACATTCTTACTGGGTGCCTTTTAAATTTGTGATGATCCCACCTGATCTCTAGTCTTGAAGTGACTATAGGGAAAAGGAGAACAAAATTCCAGTGACTCACTCCCACCAGCTGGTTTGTAATTGCAGCCTCTCCAATTACATACTCCTTTATGATTCAAAAGTTGGGGGGTGTCTTGGGGTGTGTGACAATTACCAAATTCTAATTCAAGTGGGATCTTGGCTGTCTGGTAAAGGCCGTAATTACTTCTGAACCTGTTCCCAGTACGCTGGGACTTTGTTTACTCGACAGCCAAATCAGTTACTGATTGGATTCCCATTTCTCTTTTTCTGCTTCAGCTATCTCAGAACCAGTACTACAGGGTGTGTTAGTCTCCTAGGGTGACCTTAAATTATCATAAACTGGATGGCTTTAAAACAACAGAAGTTTATTCTCTCACAGTTGTGGAGGCTAGAAGTCTAAAATCAAGATTCAGCAAGATTAGTTCCTCCTGGAGGCTCTGAGGAAGAAATTTTCTTTGCCCCTCTTCTAGTTTCTGGTGGTGATTGTCAATCTTTAGTGTTCCTTGGCTTACAGCTGTATCACATCAATCTCTGCTTCTGTCATCACATGGCATCCATTCTCCCTGTGTTCCTCTGTGTCCCTGTGTCTTTACATGAACTGACCTTCTTGCAGGGTTAACAGTCATTGAATTTAGTGCCTACTTTAATTCAGTATAGCCTCATTTTCACTTGAGTACAACTTCAAAGACCCTATTTCCAAATAAGGTCACCATCAGAGCTTCCAGGAATTATGACTTCAACATATATTTTAAGGGGACACAATTACACCTACCACACAGTGCCTTTCTGTCCCTTTTTCTTTATGGTTGATATTGCTAGGCATGGTATGGAATTCACAATTTTAGTATTCTATAAAGGTTTTCCATTTTTTGTGCAATCAACATTACAATGACAGAATTGACAGGACATAGAGACTGACCTGAAAAAGGTGGAGGTAATAAATGAAGAAGCCGATGCTTCCAGCTATGGTGACCACCCTGAAAGCCCAGCCAATCTCTGAAACAGGCTTGAAAAAGGGACTATTAGCCAATTCCTCAGACAGACTTGAAGAATGAATTATATGCAGGGTACATTGGTAAGGCTTTAACTTCAACAACTCCTATATTCAAGCAAAGAACTATGTTAGGGCTAAGTGACCCTTGCCTTCAAATGTAAAATTAAAGTTACTATGGTCTACTAAGTTCCTAAATGAGTTACTTTTATCTACTTCTCCATATTCAATTATCTTACCTCTTTTTCCCTGTGACAAATTGCCTGCTGTATAAAATATACATTTCTTTTTCTCTCTTGGTAAAAAAGGAAACATGTTTTTTAGTTTCCTTCTGGGATTTCTCAGTCTCTCTTATACTTAGTCATTTGATTTTTTTCTGGTCAATGGAATAGATATTAAAGTGTTGTGTTCACTTCCAGAAATTACCCCTAAAAAAACGAAGTCGATTTTTTGTTATTTCTTCCATCTGCCCATAATTGGAATTCAGCTGTGAGGGCTGGAGCTCTTGTGGCTATTATGGAAGTAACCTGGATTTCTGATGGCTTTGTGAAGTTGCCCTTTCAATTCGAGACTGACGATTTCTATTTAAGATACTGTTACTTTGTAGTTTTTGGTATTTGAAGTTGAACCAAATCCTAACTTATATTCTTACACAGACTATTCTTTAATCACATTGTTTTTGAAACCATCAAACACAATTCTAACTTAGAAATTTATTCTTGCTGCCACCTATGCCTGAAGTACCTTCTTCTGGTTTTCATGGTTGCCCAGCTTTCTTCTGGTCTTTTTTGCTGGCCTTTCCTCATCTATCACCTCTTGAAAGAGGCTTTGGCTTATGCCACTGATCCCACCTTCATTGTGACTTTGAACTCTCCTCATCTCATTAGCCCTTCTTTGCTTTGGAGCTTCTCCTCTGTTACTCTCTATCTGACGGTAGCTCATTTGTTCACTTGCTTGTCAGTCTTTTGCACAGAATATAATCCCTATCACCCTCATCACCTTGTGTATCTTTTTATCATTGTATCCTGGGGCCTAGAACAAGGTGCAATAGTAAGCACTCAAATCCTATGGGAACAAATGGATGAAATCTTCTTCTTAGCCCTCTCTCAGCTTGAGAAAGGTACAAGATTTTTATTAGCTTTTTCTTCTGTCTTTGTTTTTTATTTCTGTGACCCATGGCTACATAGGAGAAGATGTTAGAATAATAATTGATATTTTGACTTTGCACACTTCCTTCCTGAAACCTCTTTGCATGAGCCAGTGACTCACAAAATTGTTTTTACTATTTAAAAAGAAATAATACATAATTTAGCCCTATTGTGGCTAATACATTTATTCAATAGAATGGTCTGGCTTTAGTGCAGAATTAGCTACATACATTTTTAGTCAATTATCTTTTAGGTTATATCTAAAATATTTAAAGTTGTTTATGCATCAATACTCAAAACATACCCTGAGTGTGTGTTTAGTTAGACTTCTTAGTAGAAAATATGAAATTTCTATGCATAAAGCTATGCTAAATGTAGATATAGTCAGCATGATGAAGTATATAGAGCATGCACTTGGGTCAAGACTGAGTTCAGCTTTGGCTCTGCTTTCACTGGTTATGTGGCCCTGAGCAAACTCCTGGACCTCCCTGAGCCCTCAAATGGAGAATATGGTAAGTCCTTAAGAGGTTTATTGTTAGAAAAGATTATACATATAAATTGCTCAGTTTGAACCAGTCATTGTTAAGCCCCTTTCCTCTGTTTAGAGAAAATTGCTTCACAAAAACAAAAACAAAATGACTCATTCTTGTGAAGTCTTTTTTGTGTGAAATATAAAACACAAACTACATAGCTTAATAGATTAACTATTGGTGACTGACAAGATAGCTTAATAGGAACAGCTCCAGTCTGCAGCTCCCAAAGAGATAAATGCACAAGGCTGGTGATTTCTGCAATTCCAACTGAGGAACCCAGCTCATCTCACTGGGACTGGTTAGACAGTGGGTGCAGCCCACGGAGGGTGAGCCGAAGGACAGCGGGGGTTTGCCTCATCCAGGAAGTGCAAGAGGTTTAGGAATTCCCTCCCCTAGCAAAGGGAAGCCATGAGGGACTGTCCTGTGAGGAATGGTGGATTCTGGCCCAGATACTATGCTTTTCCCATGGTCTTGGCAGGTGCCTATGCCACCAGGACCCTGAGTTTCAAGCACAAAACTGGGTGGCCATTTGGGCAGACACCAAGCTAGCCACAAGAGTTTCCCTTAATACCTCAGTGGCACCTGGAATGCCAGCAAGACAGAATCATTCACTGTCCTGGAAAGGGGGCAGAAGTGGAGTGGTCTAGCTCCGTGGATCCCACCCCCATGGAGCCTAACAAGCTAAGATCCACTGGCTAGAAATTCTTGCTGCCAGTACAGCAGTCTGAAGTTGACCTGAGATGATCAAGCTTGGTGGGAGGAGGGGCATCCACCATTACTGGGGCTTAAGTAGGCAGTTTTCCCCTCGTAGTGTAAACAAAGCCACTGGGAAGTTCAAACTGGGCAGAGCCCATCGCAGCTTGGCAAAGCCACTGTAGCCAGACTGGGCAGGGCATTTCTGAAAGAAAGGCAGTAGCCACAGTCAGGGGCTTATAGATAAAACTCCAATCTCCTTGAAACAGAGCACCGGGGGGAAAGGGCAGCTGTGGGCACAGCTTCATCAGACTTAAATGTTCCTGCCTGCCAGCTCTGAAGAGAGAAGCAGATCTCCTAGCATAGTGCTCAACCTCTGCTAAGGGGCAGACTTCCTCCTCATGTGGGTCCCTGACCCCCATGCCTCCTGACTGGGAGGGGTCCAAAGACACCTCATACAGGAGAGCTCCAGCTGGCATCTGGCAGGAGCCCCTCTGGGATGAAGCTTCCAAAGGAAGAAACAGGTAGCAATCTTTGCTATTCTGCTGCCTCTGCTGGTGACACCTGAGAAAACAGGTTCCGGAGTGGACCTCTAGCAAACTCCAGCAGATCTACAGCTAAGGGGCCTGTTAGAAGGAAAACTAATAAATAGAAAGTAATAGCATCAACATCAACAACAACAACAACAAAAGTCCACACAAAAACCCCATCCAAAGGTCATCACATCAAAGACCAAAGGTAGATAAATCCACAAAGACGAGGAAAAACCAGCACAAAAAGGCTGAAAATTCCGAAAACCAAAGGCCTCTTCTCCTCCAAGGAGAAGAGCTGGCTTGTAGGGTTTCTGTAAAGAGGTCCACTGCAGACCCACTTTGATCCAAGGAATCACAACTCTTCACCAGCAGGGAAACTAAACTGGATAGAGAATGAATTTGAGTTCATGTCCTTTGCAGTGACATGGACGAAGCTGGAAACCATCATTCTCAGCAAACTAACACAGGAAGAGAAAACCAAATGCTGCATGTTCTCACTCACAGGTGAAAGTTGAATAATTAAAATACATGGACACAGGGAGGGGAACATCACACCCTGGGGCCTATCAGGGGGTGGAGGGCTAGGGGAGGGATAGCATTAGGAGAAATACCTAATGTAGATGATGGGTTGATGGGTGCAGCAAACCACCATGGCACATGTATAACTATGTAACAAACTTGCATGTTCTGCATATGTATCCCAGAACTTAAAATATAATTTCAAAGAACCCAGTGAATAACTATACAATAGAGTAGTTGTTGCCCAATAGGTTAATATGTTGAACACTATGTCCAGAAATTATATTATTGGTGCTCCCAAACCCTGTCCTCTGAAGACCTCCTCCCAACCACAGTTCCTGCTCACCACAGAGTGCAACCACTCTTTTGATTTCTCTGGTAATTTTACCCATCCTCTTCTGGGAGTTTAAAATTTAAGAATCAAAGTCTTCACAGTATAATTAACTTTTGGATTTTTTGAATAAAATCCCATAGTATGTATTTTTTGCTGTCCAGTTTCTTTTACTCAAAATTTTATATTTGGGAGTTTATCCATGTTTTTGTAAACGTCTGCAGTTATTCTTTTTAATTGCATGTAGTAACCCAGATTATAAACATATTTATAGGTTATCTAGTTTATTCTTGATAACCTTTTTTTCCCAATGTGGGGTTATTATGAATAACACTATTTTCATTCTTATTCTTATGCATGTTCCTTGGAGCACATGTGTACTTATTTCTTTAGGGGATATCCTAGGAGTAAATATGCATATCATGCACGTGAACTTTACTAGATAATCTTAAAATGTTTCCAAAGTGGCCTTAACAATTTGTATTTCCACCAGCAGTTTAGGTGAGTTCTTCTGGTTTCACGTCTTCACATGATTTCTTTTTTCACAACAAAGTTTGTGCAAAGCAAATTGGCTTTCTTTATATTGAAAATAAAACAATGCCAGGAAAAAAAAGGTAATAAGTCACTTAAGGGAAACAAAAACACTGTTATTTTATTGAAATGAATTTAAGAAATGTGACATAATAGCTGCCGGTATTATAGAAAGATAATCACCCTTTCCCCTTTCTTCTTCCCTGAGTCCTGAAGAGACCCAGTGTATCTGATTACCTTCAATACCCAAGGGCAGTAATTATTCCATGTAACAGCACTGAGGCACCCAGAGTGTTGTTATCAATTTCCTCTTAGCACTATAGCTAAATGCATTAAGTGAGGACTTTGTCAACCATGTGGTCCATGGGGATTAATCTGCCTTTTTCAGTATATAACTGACAGTCAAAATGTTATTGGAATCTATTTTACATTATTTTCCTCAAGGTTCCAGGAAAAATTTCTTGTTATAGGAGGACCAAAGATATATAAAAGAGGATTTCATTGAATGACAAATGAAACTGAAATTCATAAATGTCTTTCCAAAACGATTGCTGGAGAAGGTTAAAAAAATTTCTATTTTCCTATTATATCTGCATTCCTAGAGTTGAAATGCTGCCCAAACAAATGCAAAGACCTCTATCAATATTTTTCTTTTAAAAATGATTGTTGGGTGATTACCTAAAAGCAGAATGTTGAAATGTATTTAAACATGTGTATTTCAATATTTTACTTATATGTCTTTACAATTACTTATTAATTTGTCATTACTATTATTTTTTATGAGCTGGGGTCTTACTCTGTCACGCAGGATGGAGTTCAGTGGCACAATCAGAGTTCACCGCAACCTTTAACTCCTGGGCTCAAGCAATCCTCCCACCTCTCAGTTAATTTTAAAAAACTTGTTAGAGGCAAGGTCTCCTGCATTAACCAGGCTCGTCTTGGCCTCCTTGCCTTGATGGTGGCGGTAAATCTGTATATGTCTGCCACAACCTCAATTCTTGCCTCCTCAGAAGAAAGAATTTGACTGAGGGCATGAGTCAAAAGGACAAACCAAGGCAAGTTTTAGAGCAGGAGTGAAAGTTTATTAAAAAGCTTTAGAGTAGGAACAAAAAGAAGGAAACTATACTTGGAAAAGGGCCAAGTGGGCAACTTGAAAGGCAAGTGCATGGTCTGACCTTTTGACTTGGGGTTTTATATGTTGGCATACTTTTGGGGTTTTGTGCTCCTTCTCCCCTGATTCTTCTCTTGGCAGGCACTGTCTTCAGGTGCAATGGCCTGCTAGTGTTTGGGAGGGGAGCATGTGCAGTGTATTTACTGGAGTTCTGAGCATCTCCCTTGAGGTGTTTTGCCCTTACCAATCTAGCATTCCTAGAAGAAGGTCATATACTGATTACACTTCACCATTTTGCATCTTAGTGCACATGCTTGAGCTTACTTGCCCAGCTCCTGAGAGCTTACTGAGAAGCTGCTGATTACCAGTTTCAGGTGTTTTTCTACCTACAGGGAGACTGCCTTTCTCTCGCTCTGACTGCAGCCTATTATTATTTTAGAGAAACGGAGTAACAATTGCCTGACCATCACCTGATGGTTGCCTGATATTCCTGGTTGGGGGCAGCCCTCTCCTATGTCTGACTAGCTGCGTGCTGTAACAGCCTCAAGGGATCCTTCTGCTTCAGACTCAAGACTTGCTGGGATTACAGGCCATCTTATAGTTATAATATAGAACCTTATGAACAAGCCATTTTTTTCCTACCTTCTTCGATTTTCTTTTCTCCGATAATTTTCACTTACACAGACACTGTTTTCTCCTTAGTTTATTATATATAACTTTGTCATTATGAAAATATTAATAATAGCTACCAATTATTGAGTCTTAACTAGTCACCGACATTGTGCAGAATGTTTAGTATAGATTGTCAATTTCTGATGTAGAGTCTAAGAGACGGGCATAATTATTTCCACAATTCAAATGAAGATACAAAGTTCAGAGAAGTCACAGTAACTTGGTCTAGATCACACAGCCAGATTTACAGTTACCTCTGTCTGGATCCTAAGACAGCATTTGTTCCACTGCATTCCACTGGCCCCCTGAAATGCTTGTTTTTCTTGGTTATTTCTCACTAGGAGAAGCATTGGCCTTTGGGCTGTGTACTCCTTGCTTATTTGAAAGTGTTCCATGCATTGCAGTGTTTAGCATTAGAACTCCTACCCTACTTTGAACTCTTGCAAGGGACACGGATGATGGTACACCTACTCTCTGTGGTTCATAGTGGACCAAGGTGGTCCAATAGGATCATGGACTGATTATCTCTGGACTCATTTATTTTCCCTATAGAGCTGTAAGCCCTTCAGAGGCAATGACTACATAATATACATCTTGTTCCTTTTGAATGTTTATACACAAAAAAGGAAATGTAATGAACATTTATTGAATGGTTACTGAATATTAATGTTGAAAAACAGCACCAACACCAACAAAAAACAATGTCCAGTGATGAGATCCTGTCTCACTGCAACCTCTGCATCCTAGGTTCAAGCAATCCTTCTGCCTCAGCTACTCAAGTAGCTGGGACTACAGGCATGTGCCACCATGCCAGACTAATTTTTGTATTTTTAGTAGAGATGGGGTTTCACTATGTTGGCCAGGCTGTCCTTGAACTCCTGATATTAGATGATCCACTCACCTCGGCCACCCACAGTGCTGGGAGTTACAGGCATGAGCCACTATGCCAGCCTTCCACTCAATTACTTTTACAGAAGTAAATACCATGGAGAAAAGATTACCATTGTTTGAGAAGTCTTAACTACATGAGGTGTTATTCTGGCATTAAAGAATAAAGGTTACACTGTCATTATCCCGGACCCAGTATTGGCACCTTAATTATCTCTCTCTTTCTCTCTCTGTCTTATTTTGTCCTTATTTTTAGCCTGTGTTGACGGAGTACAACATACTGTCCATTGTCTGAACTATGAATTGTGTAATATGTATTATCTTATTGAACAATTTAATAAGGTTATTCACATGGTATAGATGAGGACAGTAAGATTTGAGAGACATAAACTTACCCATAGTCATGCAACTGGTAAGTGACAAACCCAGGGTTTGAATTCAGGCATGTCTGAGAGTAGAGTTTACATTCTCAGAAATTAAACTGTAGTTTTGGGGTCCTGGGGGAACTGAAGCTCCCAAAGGAATGTACCTTGATTATGTTTTAGCACCGCCTTTGCTACAGATGGTGACCTGCAGCTAATTCTGTTAAGCTCTGTTTAGTTCTCCCTAAAAGAGGTGCTGTTGGACTTCCCTTTCTAAATTACCAGCTCTCCTCTAGGTTTAAATAATCCATTTTAATCTGGGAACCACCTCAGAAGTTCACGAGGGATTGTCCACATGGGGGAGGAGTTTTGAGAAACAAGCAGTTTCTCAGGGCACAAACAGCTTGACAGCCTCCCTGTCCAATAAGCAGCAATGCTGTCTAAGGAACATCCTCTCTAAAGCCAACAGAAAGTAAGGCTCCCAAAACCCTGGGTGCAGGTGATATACTTTACCACAGCAGGAGTGCAGCAGTCGGCAAGCAGTGAGTGACCACCTGGAGGCATGGAGTCCCAGTGCTCAAATAGGATGTGAATTTGCTTCTCTACAGAGTCAGCTCAGGTCTTACCCCTTCTTGGCTGGGATAATGTCTTACTTTCTCATGCCCCAGTCAACTGTCCTCATCATCTCAAACATGAAAAAAATAATTCTTTTTTTTTAACCTCTTGAGGCAGGAAGCTTTTCTCTTTCTGATCACTTCGTTCTTTACGTGCTGTAAATCTTTTCTTTCCCTTTAACTCTTTTCTTCATCATTTTGGTTGTCATCACTTTCTTTATGCAAGGAATGCTCAAGTTACTGAGTGAAGGAAAAAGTACACAGGTAGAAGGAAATAACCTGGAAACAAACATATAATGCAAAATACTGTGACAATAATCTATCTACTGACACACAGAGCCAAATATAGGAGTTTACTTTCTCATCTGGAATGTATTGAATTATCTGCTGATGGATGGCAGACAGGAACTCTGTCTTTCTCTGTGTCCTGGAAGAAACAGAATGTGAAGTGTGGAATTTACTAGGTGATATGGTTTGACTCTGTGTCCCCACGCAAATCTCATGTTGAATCGTACTCTCCAGTATTGGAGGTGGGGCCTGGTGGGAGGTGATTGGATTGTGGGGGTTGCTTTCTAATGGGTCAACACCATTCCCCTAGTGCTGTTTTTTTGTTGTTGTTGTTGTTGTTGTTGTTTTTTTTTTGATGGAGTCTCCACTCTGTGGCCCAGGCTGAAGGGCAGTGGTGCGATCTCAGCTCACTGCAACCTCCACCTCCTAGGTTTAAGCGATTCTCCTACCTGAGTCTTCTAAGTAGCTGGGATTACAGGCCAGCTGGAATTATGCCACCACGCCTGGCTACTTTTTTTGTATTTTTAGTAGAGACAGGCTTTCACCATGTTGGTCAGGCTGGTCTCGAACTCCTGACCTCAGGTGATTTGCCTGCCTCGGCATCCCAAAGGGCTGAGATTACCACCTCGTGCTGTCTCATCATAGAGTTCTCAGGAGGTTTGGTTATTTAAGAGTGTGAAGGACTTCCCCCTTCTCTCTCTTCCTCCTGCTATGGTCTTATAAGATGTGCCGGTTTCCCCTTCGCCTTCTGCCATGATTGTGTTTCCTGGGGCCTCCCCAACCATGCTTCCTGTACAGCCTGTAGGAGTGTGAGCTAGTTAAACCTCTTTTCTTTATAAATTATGCAGTGTCAGGTAGTTCTTTATAGCAATGTGTGAATGGACTAATACAGTAGGTTTCAACTAGAGAATCGTCTAAGAGCACCCTATGTTAGGATTTCCAATTTTAGCAAATAAAAATATAGGAATCCCAGTTAAATTTGAATTTTACATAAAACAATAGTTTTTTAAGTATATCTCACAGAGCATTTGAGACATACTTATGTTGCTTTATGTTGGGTATCTAAAAGTCAAATTAATTTTGGCATCCTGTATCTTATCTGGCAATGCTAACTTGAGTTAATCTGGTTAAAAATGAGTTTATTGGTCCAGTTTATTAACGGCATAACCAGTTATTATCAACAATAGCTCAGAGCAATTATAGGTATGGAGTGTTTGTCCTTGACTGCTCCAAGTTGGGCAGGACTCACAAGTCAGGGTGTGTAAGGCCTCTCTGGAAGTTGCCTGGGTGTTTACCACTGGAGAGGACAAGGTACTACTGCCAGGAGAATTGTCTGTTGCCACCTGCTTCTGAAGCCCAGTCCTATACTAACCCAATCAAACCCAGACCAGTCCCAGCTGCCAACACCTGTTCCAAACAAAGAAAAAAGTTAGTTTGATTTATTATGCTGCTATTGACTTAGATTTCTTATTATTTGGTTGACATCAGTCTAATCAAATTCCAAGACTGCCCTGGGTCCCTGAATCTGCTTGCTTTCTGATTTAATGTAATTATATATTAGAAACCATTTCTGAACTAATTACAGCTGCCATCTGAGCCCCACAGTTATTCACAAGCTGAGCGAGTGTTCACCTGGCTATCCATGCTACACCTGTATTTCACTGGCCTCAGACCTGTCTGAATACTCCTCTGTCAACATGACTCAACTAAATGTTGTCACAGATGGAGTGGTTTGGAAATTATGACACAAGTGCATCAGTTATCTATTGACACAAGAATGCTGAGCAACAATCAACCACAAAATCTCAGTGGCATGCAACAATAAAATATCATTTAACTCATGCGTCTGTGGGATTCAGCTAATCTAGTCTACTCCTGAAGATCCATGCTGTGCTTGCTCATGTGTCTGTGGTCTGCTGTGCTTCTGCAAGGCAGAACTGTTATGTTAGTTGGCTGTGGGCTGAACTAGGACAGTTTGGTTTCACCTGGGAAAACTGACCTGTCTCCTACTTTTCATCTTTTAGTAGGCAGGTCAGGGCATGCTCTTATGGTACCAGGAGTGGGCGAGATTGAGCAGAAATGCATGGGCACTTTTCAAGCTTTCTTAAGTTATACTTGTTAATGTTCCATTGGCTGATGGAAATCACAGTGTCAGTCCAAATTTCAAGAAGTGGGAAAATAATTTCTGCCATTTTGCTAAGAGAGTCTTGGAAGAAGATCACAGTGGCCAAAGATAAGATTAGGTTTGGGGAGTGGGTATGTAGAGGGAGATGAGATTCCAGAATTTGGAAGGGACAGTACAGGACTTACCAGTTTTGTTTTGTTTTTTGCTTGTTTTTTTTTTTTTTTAAAGAACTTCTTAGCAAATCCTTCTTAACTTGTAGTCATCTTACCATCTCTTAGTGGTTTTGTCACTTGTCATTTCTGAATATTACCTTTTCCAATTGTAAAATGAGGGAAATGAATTAAATAAAAAGTTAATAAATTTGAGATTGATCCGGCTAACAAATATAGATTTTTTTTTTTTTTTTTTTAGCCAAAATGGTGTTAATTAGGAGGTATTTGGCTTTCTGTTCCTGGGTTAGTTTGCTTAGTTTAATGACTTTTATATTTTTGATGTAGTTCTTAAGGTATTTGAATGGGCAAGTCCACAGTTAGGATATTTTTAATTTTTCTTTCAGTTCTTTGTTTTTCATTATTAGAGAAGCATGCATATAAATTTGGGAGGCATTCATTAGAGAGACAAAATAGGAGAAGTGAAAAAATATTTTACATAATCCCTATGAAAATATCAGTGGATCAAGAACAGTTTCAGGCTGGCAATGGAACAACTAAGATAAGTTGCTTAATTAAGGGAGGCAACATTATTGCGGCCAAGATGACAATGGATTCTTGTCTATTTACCTGTCCCAGGAGAACAAAATACTGTTAAGTGAGAAGAATGTAAGTGAATGAGGCGTGTGGAAATTACAACTAACTCTAACTGAGAGTACTATAGGCCCAGGATTAGGAAATGTTCTTTTCCTCTACTTTTCATTTAAACATAATATTTCTCTTTTAATTTAAATCTAACTTTTATTTTTTTTAAGTTCTTTTTTGTAGTCTTTTTTAGTCTGTTTTTACACTTCTATGAAGATACTACTCAATACTGGATAATTTACAAACAAAAGTGGTTTAATTGACTCACAGTTCTGCATATTTGGGGAGGCCTCAGGAGACTTAGAATCATGGTGGAAGGGGTAGCAGGAACCTTCTTCACAAGGTGGGAGGAGAGAGAAGTGTGTGCAGGAGGAACTGCCAAATACTTATAAAACCAGCAGTTTTTGTCAGAAATTACTCACTGTCAGAAGAACAGCTTGGGGAAAACTGACCCCATGATCCAATCACCTCCCTCCCTCAATACGTGGGGATTGCAAATTCCTTCCTCAACATGCGGGATTACAATCTGAGATGAGATTTAGGTGAGGACACAGAGCCTAACCATAGCATAGTCACTTTGAAATATATGCCATCTTGCCTTTGAAAGAGGAACTAATTGTGTGCAAAGATGAAGTAAGTATCCTTGCCCTCTCAAAGCATACTCTTCAAAACTGAGAACGTATATTTTAGGTATAGCAGACTTCAGAGAATTATCTTGGGATGTATGCTAGAAACACATGGATTGAAATTGATAAGAGATGGAAATTTGCATGTCTGTGTTTTGTCAACTGGCAAGGAAATTTTTTGCCAATTTTGGCTTCACAACTTGATTCTCCTACAATGGCGTATCCACATTTGTTGCATAAAATGAATGAAAAAAAAATCAGGAAAGTGTTTCAATCCAGGGGATTTCAGTTTATAGCTCAGTCAGAATTACAGTCATTTCTTGGTATCTGGGTGGTTTGGTTTCAGGACCTTCCACAGATACCAAAATCGTTTTACATAAAATGGCACAGTATTTGGATCTGACCTATGCACACATCCCCCTGTATGCTTTAAATCATCTCTAGATTATTTATAATATCCAATACAGGCTAGGCACAGAGGCTCATGTATGTAATCCCAGCTCTTTCTCTCTCTCTTTGTCTCTTTCTTTCCTTCTTTCTTTCTTCTTTGAGACTAAGTCTCACTCTGTCACCCAGTTATTATGTTTGCTTTTTGATAGTCAATACAGAGAAAATTTTAACATCTGTGGTAATTTTTTTTTTTTTTCAGGGAGTGGGGGAAGGAGTCTATGTTCTGTTGCCCAGGCTGGAGCACAGTGGCATGAAGGTTGCGGGTCACTGCAGCCTTCGCTTCCTGGGTTCAAACAACTTTCTGCCTCAGCTTTCCAAGTAGCTGGGATTACAGGCGCCCACCACCATGTCTAGTTAACGTTTGTATTTTTAGTAGAGAGGTGTTTTTATCTTCTTGGCCAGGCTGGTCTTGAACTGACCTCATGATCCACCTGCCTCAGCCTCCCAAATTGCTGGGATTACAGGCACAAGCCACCGTGCTCAGCCTCTTTATTTTTTTTAAATCACTCTCGTTTATTCATTTTAACATTACCAAAGTAATTATTAGCTTAATAACTGTGTAATCAGCATATGATAGAAACATAATTAATATTTTTAAATGAAAGAGTAAAACACTTATTATAGAAAATACAGAGAAACAAAAAAAAAACCCTTCAGTGTTAATATTTTGGTTTTAAAAAGGGTCATACTACACATAATGTTTGTTAATCTCTTTTTTTCCTGTAAATTTGTTTCCATGCCACTAAATGTGCTGGCCCAAACTGTTATTTATCCACCTAATAGTAACTGCATGGTTTCTTTCTTTCTTTTTTTTTTTTTTGGGGTTTTTTTTTTTTTTCTAGGCTGGAGTGCAGTGGTGCAGTCTCGGCTCACTGCAACCTCCACCTCCTGTGTTCAAGCGATTCTTCCGCCTCAGCCTCCTGAGTAGCTGGGACTACAGGTGCTTGCCAAATGCTAATTTTTGTATTTTTAGTAGAGACGGGGTTTCACCATGTTGGCCAGGATGGTCTCGATCTCTTGACCTCGCGATCCACCCGCCTCGACCTCCCAAAGTGCTGGGATTACAGGCGTGGACCACCGCGCCCGGTCATAACTGCATAGTTTCTAGAAAGTTATTTATGGATTGCCTATAAAAATTTCTAGATAATTCACCTATTTTAGTCACTGTATTTTAATTAACATTTTCAAAATTCTATTAGTTTATTCTGATTATGTAAAGAATATTTACCCACTAAAAATCACAAATATACATAATAAAAATGTGGTATTTTCTCAATTATAAGATAATATCAAATGAAATTTACACCAATATCTCATAACTTTTTATTTTTTAGTAGAGATGGAGTCTCGATATGTTGCCCAGGCTGGTCTTGAACTCTGCCTCAAGTGATTCTCTCTTCTCAGCCTACAAAAGTATTAGCATTACAAGTGTAAGTCACTGTGCACAGTACTTAATCATATTTCTTAGATAAAAATATTTTATTACATCTGTCCATCAATTATAAGACACAACCTAACTTTAAAATGAATGAGAAAACGCTTTTCAGAATAGAGGATGTACAGTATTAGAGATAACTGTTGTGATTGTGTTTAGAGGGTGCTGAATGTGCCAAATTATCCCATTGCAGGCTTATGAGGGAGGTGTGGGGCTGTGGTTATTATTCATATTTTACAGCTAAAGAAACTAATACTAAGAGATATTAAATAACTTGTTCAAAGTTCCCCAACATGTAGTAAAAGCAAAATCCAAACCTATATCAATCTAAGGTGGAAAAAATATTTTTTAAAATTGTGATGAAATATATATAACATATATTTTCAACTTGTAATGGTATATTATACATGACATATATGTTAATATACTGTATTATATTAACATGTTAGTATAATATTGTATAAAATACATTATACATAATACATACAAAAAATTTGTTATATATGATATAAGTTTATTACTGTAAAATAATATGTATTATGCATTATTTTTTGATGCATAAGAGACACATTATTATGTATAACAATATATGTTATATGATAATTATGATAAAATATATATTACATAATATATACTATGTAATGTATATAACAAACGTAATATATATAAATATATAACTAAGTTTACCATTTTAATCATTTTAAAGTGTACATTCACACCGTTGTGCAAACGTCACTGCTGTTTTTTGAACTTTTTAATGAACTTACACAGAAACTCCTCAATGATTAAGCAGTAACGTCCCATTCTCTCCTACCTTAGCCCTTGGTAATTGCTAATATACTGCCTGTCTCTGTCTCTTTGCTCATTCTAGGTCTTTCATATCAGTGAAATTATTCAGTATTTGTTCTTTTGTGTCTGGCTTACTTTGCTTCAGAAACTGTTTTCAAGGTTTGTCCATGTTGTAGCACATATCAAAACTTTATTCCTTTTTACGGCTGAATAATATTCCATGGTTCAAGTATTGTTTTTCTGTTAGTCTGTTGACAGATGCTTGAGTTGTTTCCACCTTCTGTCTACTGTGAGTAATGCTGCTGTGAACATATCTTTTTGAGTACCTGCTTTAATTATTTTGGGTATATTCCTAGGTGTGAAATATCTGGATGATATGATAATTGTATGTTTAGCTTTTTGAGGAACCACTCAAATGTTTTCTTCAGTGGCTACATCATTTTATATATATATCCACCAGCAATGCAGAGGTTTCCAATTGTTTTAATCCTTACGAACATTTGTTATTTTCTGTTTTAAAAAAATTATAGCTATCCTAGTGGATATAATGTGGTTTCTCATAGTGGCTTTGATTTGGATCTTCCTAATGATTAATGATGTTGGAAATCTTTTAATGTGTTTATTGGCCATTAGTATATCATTTCTGGAGAAATATCTATTCAAGTATTTTGCCCATTTTTATCAAATTGTTTGTATTTTTGTTGTTGAATTGTAGGAGTTCTTTATACATTCTGGGTAGTAAACTCTTATTAGATATATGTTTTGCAAATACTTTCTCCAATTTTGTAGGTTGTCTTTTTGCTATCTTAATAACGTCTTTTGATGTGTAAGATTTTAATATTGATGAAGTTTAATTTATTTTTTATTTTGTTGCCTGGGCTTTTGGTGTCATGTCTAAGAATTCATTGCTGAATCCCAGGTCATGAATATTAACCACTATGTTTTCTTCTGAGAGTTTTATAGTTTTACCTCTTACTTACATTTAGTCATTAATCTATTTTGAGTTCTTTTTCTTAATATGATGTGAGATAGGAGTCCAACCTCATTCTTCTGCATGTAGAAATTTAGTTGTCCAAGCACTATTTATTGAAAAGACTATTTGCCCACTGAATGGACTTGGCAGCCTTGTTGAAAAATCAATTGGTTAGAGACTTGTGGGGTTTTCTGGAGTTTCAATCCTATTTCATTTGTCTGTATGTTTTTCTTCATGCCACACCAGCACACCAGTTTTGATGACTGTAGCTGTGTAGAAAGTTTTGAAATCAAGTGTGACTCCAACTTTGTTCTTATTTTCAAGATTGTTTTGACTATTCAAGGCCCCTTGCAATTCCATATGAATTTGAGATTTGGCTTTTCCAGTTCTGCAAAATGGCTTGAAATTTTCATAGGGGTTGAATTAATTTGTAGCTCACTCTGAATATTATTGTCATCTTAACAATACTAAGTCACCCAATTCATAAAAATGAGATATCTTTCCATTTATTTAGGTCTTCCTTAAATTCTTTCAGAAATATTTTCTTGTTTTCAGGGTATAAATCTTTCACATTCTTGGTGAAACTTATTCTTAGGTATTTTATTATTTTAGACATTATAATGCATGGAAATGCCTAATTTTTTTTTTTTTTTTTTNTTTTTTTTTTTATTCTTCTTTGCTGGCATACAGAATCATTAACTGACTTTTGTGTGTCGATCTTGTACCTTGCAACTTGCTGAATTTATTTAGTAACTTTAGTAACTTTTATTCATTGGAATTTTCCATATGTGGGGTCCTATCATCTGTAAATAAAGATAATTTTACTACTTTTCTAACTTAGGTGCTTTTGAGGTTCAATGAATTTATTACTAGTAATTTTCAAGAAAATAAAATTCAACCCTAATTTTATTACTAAAAAAGAGATTGCCAACAATTGACAGATAACTTTCTAGATGCTCTTTTTCTACATTCATCTATTATTCATTCTCTCACTCATCATTTTGTACACACACAGATATATGAACACACACACACAGGTACATAAAATGCTCTAAAGCTTTTCTTATAAATCAATTTTAGAAATGTGTATGTTTTTAGAAAATTATTTTATTTATAATTGCAATTATTTTGATACAATATAATTTGATTTGATGGATATTTTCAATAAATTACCTCTTCAATTTAGCTTTTTATTGCCTTAATTTTTATTAGTAAAGTATTATTAATATATGTTTCCAATAAAAACACCAAAAATTGTATCTTTTGTCATTTTCTTCTTCCTACTTACCTGATTTTTTATCTTTTTTTTTTTCCCTAGAATTTCTTTACAAATTTTAACATTTGTACTTTATTTAAATATAATGTAAGGCTTTTGTTTGATTATAATTTTAATTATTTTCCATGTGTACTTTTCTCATTATAGATACATGTTCTTAACCTGTAATTTCAGTTTTACATTCTATTTTGACTCATGAATAATTTAGGATGTTTAATTATTGCTCATGATCTTTGTATTTGTAAATGGAGATGGAGGATCTGGACTGTTTGTGGTAATTGGTAGATTTTTTTCTACTCTCTTTCACTATAACTTAGTAAAATGCCACGTTCAGTTTTTTTTTTTTTTTTTAATACAACCAGTCAAAAGTCCCCCTGACCTATTAAGATGGCATTTCCTTCCTACCCTTAATTCATGCCTAAAATTTCCTATTTTCATTATGCTCTAAGGTTTTTATAATCTCTGCCTCCACTTGAAGTCCCCAGGTCACTCTGCTACTACCAGTCAGCTTCCATTCCCTATGTGGTAGTTTTTATGAATTTTGAAGCCTTTTTTAGCAATGCAACTGTTATAGGGCGAGAGAAGGCAGGAGACTACACACTTCCAGTCCCACGTTGCATCACCCACGAATTATAGTTATTCCTTTTGTCAGCACAATTGTGGGTCTCAGAATTAGGAAACATATGGTGGTGAAATAAAATAGAACTTCCTTTTTTTTTTTGTCAGGCATCCCCCATCTTGTGAAGGGAAACTGAGGCATGCAATAGGCCAAAGCATATGCTAGTCTATTGCATTCTTGTCATATAAGCACCATTGTTATATTTTCCAATAGACTTCTGTGGAGTTTTCTGACTGTCATATTTAAATATTAGAGAAAATTTCCCTCTTCTTGAATATTTTGAAGGTATTTAGTGAGCATTTTCAAGAGACTATATAAAGAAAACATCAGCCAGATGCTATTTTTGAACTTGAAGATACTCCAGAGAGCTTCTTAAAGGCACATCTCAAGTTCTGACAACAAACATGCTATGTGGTAGATGCACTTACAAGAATCCAAATGGCACAAAACAATTAAAGCAGGTTTAGCAATGCTCTTGACACTCAGTGCCAATGACAAGCCTCATCAAAATAATCTATAACACTTAGAAAAAATAAATAGAAGGGTGTAATTAATTCACGACAAAATTAGAATATTAAAATAATAGCTTCTTGGAGATAAAATACATAGATACGAGCTTTAACCAAGTTTAACCAAGTTTAAGAGAATTTTCATTTTTATAAATTAAAAAGTAGAGACTGATTTTCTCTATACAAATAATTCAAACACTAATTAAAGATTTTTATCAGGATCTTTAGAAGGCTAACACCCTTACAAGATTTGAAATATTATGTATTTTCAGAAAGTTGACCTGATCACAGATTTTCTCAAAAGTCTAGCTGATTGTATTTTCCCAAAATGGCCACAGCACTATTTCTTATCCCTTTCATATCTCTTAGCATATAATTTTTACACTCCTACCTTAGAAGGGTGGATGTATGATTTTTTCCCCCTTTTATTAGCCTGGATTCATGACAATGGCAGTAGTGATGCCATGTGACATCTAAGACTAGGTTATAAAGACAATCCTCTTGAGTTGCTTGCTCTAGAAACTCAGCCACTGTCCTATAAGAAAGACATTCTGCCACATGGAGAGGACTCATGGATGTGTTCCAGCCAACATCCCCAGTTGTACCAGTCAACAGCCTGTATGCAACCATCAGATGTGTTGTGAGGGACTTCCCAGTCTTTGCTGCCCCAAATGATACCATGAAAGTAGGAGCAAATGTTCTTCCCTCAGCTCTGCCCATATTATTGTGGATTACAAATCAAAACAAATAATTATTGTTGGATTATGTTGTGAAGTTTTAGGAGGAAAGGTTGTTATGCAACAATAAATAACTGAAATACATTATATCCTATGATGAGCATTATAACCTTAATATGGTGTTATGGATATATGCAATTTGTATGTCAAACCTAGAAAATACATTTTAAAAAATAGTATGTAAAATATCTGATTCAGCTTTAGTAAATATGATTGATGATTATGTTTATCAGCTGATGTGACCCAAAATGTACATTGAGGAACTTAGAAACAAACTTTAGATCTTAAGTGAAAATGCAACGTAATAAAACCATGTCTCCTGAGAGGTAATGTGTTGGTCTGTTTTATGTTGTTATAAAAGAATACCTGAGACTTGGTACTTTGTTAAAAAAAAAAAAAAAGGAGGTTTATTTTGTAGGCTATATAAGCATGGCATCAGTGTCTGCTTCTGGTGAGGGCTTCAGGAAGACTATAATTATGGCAGAAGATAAAGACATGGGAAAGGGGGCACGAGAAAGGTATGTAGGTGCCAGGCTCTTTTAAACACCCAGCTCTCACAGTAACTCGTTACCATATGGAGGACACCAAGCCATTCACGACAGACCTGCCCCAATGACCAAACACTTCCCACGGGGCTTCGCCTTCACATTGGGGATCACATCTCAACACAAGGTTTGAAGGGGGCAAATATTCAAACTATATCAGTATATTATAAAGCAAAGTGGCCAGATTTCTGATTCTGCCGAGACTGTAATAGACCAACTTACTGAGAATAACTAGAAAAATAACATAAAACATGAAAAAATTATCTAAAGGAGACATCAGACAGAGGTCAAGAAAGTGAGTTCTTGAGTTGTCAAGGCCTTTGAGAAATAGAATGTCTGAAGACATGATCTAAAATTTGCTGCTTTTTTTTAATTCCAGAAAATTATTGATCTAAAAGATGCAGATGAGAACCTGAAGAGCTGACTAAAAAGTAATGCCTAGTAAGCTGAGATATTGAGAAGAGCTTCCAAATATCTCACGAGGCTGTAGAGAAAAACCTTGTGTCCATGGCTCACTATGAAATAAGAATGCTGGGAAATTCCCAGGCTTTTAGTTAGGACTCCTGAGATATGATAGTAAGGAATGTGAATAAACATGGGAGGAAACAAAAAATATACCAGACCTCACACAGACTGAACCCTGAATTTGAATTAGCTCAGCAGTTTATTGAATTAGGTCATACTCCTTCTTTAAACTGCCTAGTCGGAACAAAAAGTAAATCCTTTCTGAGGGAAAATAACATTACCGAGCTCCTTAAATTACATGTATATGCTCTCAGACTCTGTATATTCAATCTAAAATACTCAAGTACAAACAAAAGAATACAACAAAGAGGGTCCAGATATTAGAACTATCAATCACATCCTTTAAATAAGTGCAATTAGTATGTTTAAGAAGTGCCAATCTGAAAAACTTAAGCAGAGAACTGAAAATTATTATTTATGTTTATGAATTTTATAAGAATTAATATTGTTAAAATGTCTATCAAAGTTTTTAAAGCAGAACAAAGTTTATATTACATTTGTGTTTGAACTCTAGAGTTTTATCTGTAAAATTTGTATTGTAAAATGTGAAGAATGAATTACTTGCCAACTGCCAATTACTTTACCTCTAAGATCTTTAAATGAAGAGAGCTCCCTAGGAGGATTCATAACATTTATCACCTGGATTCTCCCACCTTTTAACCCTTTATTAAACACCTTGTATCACTTGGGGTTCATTCTTTTCTTTTGTTAAGGTTCTTGCTCTGTGGTCAGGCTGGAGCGTAGTGGCTTGAACATAACTCCCTGTAACCTCAAACTCCTGGGCTTAAGCGATCTTTCCATCTTAGCCTCCTCAGTACCTGGGACTATAGGCATGCACCCCCATGTCTACTACTTAAAAGGACTTTTTTTAGAGATAAAATCTTGCTCTGTTGCCCGGTCTGATCTTGAACTTCTAGCTTCAAAGGATCATCCTGCCCCAGCCTCCCAAGTAGCTGAGATTACAGGTGTGAGCCACCACACTCAGCCAGGGTTCCATTCTTGAGAAATGCAGACCTCCCCTTCCAATCTAGGACAATTTTCCCTTTCTTCCCTTGCCTGGATCACCGCCTGAATCACCACCTGGATGAAATGGGAAGCCACATGTATAGTGTTTGAAGAGTACCACAGAGCACCATATACAAAGTGAATATTAAAATAAAAGTTAAGAAATGTATTCTGGTCTTCTACAGCGTCTATAATTATCTCCTCTATAAGGTTATATAATCTATTATTCCTTTGGTTAAGGCTTGGTCTGTGGATGTTCATATTACAATATTAAACCCTTGATATTCCATATGGAAACAGCCATTTGTCATCATAAATCAGGTTATTGATTCATTATAGAACAAGATATAGGATAGATGATTTTTCATGGATGTCAATTCACTTATTGTAAAGGTAGCTGGACCAGACCAAGCTTTCCCAGTAGAAATTTTAGTGTATATCATACTGTCACGGGGTTTTTCAAGGATAAGAAAACTCCAAAAGAGAAAAATAGAAAAAATAAATTGCCTAAAACACAAGTTGGGGACAAAATTTGCAGTCATAAAATATTTGACTTGATAGTTCACAAGGGTTAGAAATCACTGCCTCGATTGCCATCATGTACCCTAGAGAGATTCTGAGAGCCCTGGCAGTGACAGTTGGTCATTCGGCTTCATGAGATAACACAGCACCAGGAAGAGGCACAAGTCTCTGACCGACCCGATCTAAGTATGGTCCTGCTTCGATGCCCTTATTAAATCTCAGCTAACTTTGGGAAGATAAATTATTTTGTTACACTTAAGTAAAAACAACTGGGAAGAAAACAGCGCTAAAAACAGACAAGCAATCACCCAACAACAATCCAGCATAATTATATGTGCAAGAGCCAGGAAGAAATGCTTAGGGGATTATCCCCCACAGGGCTGTTTCTTTCCACTAAAGCAGGTAATTGAGAGCTAGCCAGATTGGCCTTGGATTTAATTCTAGTCAGCCACACTAATTAGTGCACTTGATTTGATATTTCATACTTGGACTCAGGGGCTTATCAACATATTATGCAGATTTATGGAAAATTGGACACAAATGAATACTTGGAACAAATCGCCCTGATGATTTTTAAAACAGGTCCTTAATATTTTTATTATAATTTTTTATTAGTGATTTTTTTCCCTTGTACATCAGATCTTTTCTAGGTACCCCTTGGCTTTATCTTTTCTAGATTATTTGAAGATTCATCTTTCATTCTTTTGCATTTGTGGGAATTGGATCAATTTTGTCATATTTATGCCAGACTTCACTTCAGCAGTAAACTCCCTTCTTTAGACTAATTCTCTTTTACTGCCATAACTTAGAGTTGTTCGAGGTTTGAAAATGGAAGAAAACCATTTGAAAAAAGAAAGTAGAGTTTGTTAATGAGTAGGAAAGGGAAAAAAGTAAATGTACTCAGGAGGTCCAGTCAGGAGGATCACCTGAACCCGGGGAGGTCAAGGCTGCAGTGAACTGTGATTGCACCATTGCGCTCCAGTGTGGGTGACAGTGAGACTCTGTCTGGAAAAAAATAAGTAAATAAAATTATTCTTCAATTAAGATACTGCTAGTCTACACTTGACATCAGATTATTCTGTTTTAAAAGTTAAGTATTTCAAGTTTGGTCATTTTAACAAAGGCTTCTTGATAATTTTAAATGGTAGTAAGGTTACAGAATGTCTATAAAATATTATATGTTGGGGGTTGTGGAGGAAAACGAAAATAAATTGAGAAGGGGTTAGCTGAATTCTCTTTGTAGGTCAAGCACGTGTTCTTGCTTAGAGGGACAGGAATAATTGTCATGCCCTTTGAGGGTGATGGAGGCTTGACACACTGGCTGGCTTTGACATAAAATTTTACTGCCTCTCTTTAACCTGTCTGTCACATGTATCAGTCTTTTCTTTCCCTCCTTCTCCTGGGCATCCTGAGCTTCAGTTAGTCTAATAACTCTCTTGGCTCTTATAAGTCTGATAACCCCAATTTCAAGATGAATGATAGGTCTTCTATTAGAGACAAATGGACATTCACATTGACATTCAGTGGGGGCACCTTGCTCACACTTTTGAAATTCATCCTTTCTTTGATTATGCCTTTCAATAACTCAAGAAAGCAGGGTTGGAAGAGGCAACAGAATGGAACATTTTTCTTTTTCTGTTCTCCACCTCATCTGTCAGTCACTGCACTGTACTTGTGGCTTTCAGTTCTGCCTTCAATTTATTTCCATCATCCATCTTTTCTATGCCATTTTTCTTCCTCTGGTTGTTTCTTAACCTTCACTTTTTATTTGATCTAGATCTAGTTCTACACAAGAATATTCAAGATAGAGACAATTGCAAAAGGGGGAAATTAATGATCTAAAAAAAGTTCACAGGTATTCATGGTAGATTCCACTCCTCTAGCAGAACCCAGTGAGAGGCACACTTGCCAGAATTGGGCCAACTGTGGTCATTACAGCCTTTGGTAGAGAAATTCAGTCACTGCCAAATTGCAGCCATCAGGGAGGGAGCCAGACGCCAATACTATCACCTTTCTTTCATCAAACCCTTCAGTCTTTTCCAGGACCTTCTATTGGTTGAATACAACCAGAAGCCAGAAGGCAAGAGAGCTTACTTTATATTGTCCGTTAAGGTTAGCATTCTATGCTACATATCAGGATAAAAAAGGGTGGAGAATAAATAAGAAGGAGAAAATAGACAACATGCAGTGGGTAAAAATAGAAAAATTTGTACATGTTCTTTCTCATCCTCATTTTTCTCTTTTATTTATTCTTCACTCAATGCATCCCTGGTCTCTTTTACTGTTGAGCTTTATTTTGGCCTCTGTTTCTTGAGGTACCTATTTTCTTTACCATTCATTTGATAAAGTAATATAATTTCTGACACTTAAAAATTTTTTAATCTATATTTTTTTTGCCCAGCTCTAGACCATACTTTTTGCTCTCTGTGACCTTAAACTTTAAGAATTTTAATAATTGCAGATTAGTATTTTTAATAATATTTTGTGAACATGGGAGGTATAAACCAAAAAAAGAATTAACTGCAACCACATAACCAAAAATAAGAATTAGAAAGTTTTCTACAATTTAAAAAAAATATGACTTGCTTTGTATAGGCTTGCTATATGGTTCTTTAGAATTAGAAATTTTGAGGGCTACCTGGTACTCCCAAGAAGAGTCTTGGTCTTGCTAAGAGACCAAGGGCAACTCATTGTCAGTTACTTCAATTAAAATTGGAACAGTAATACAAATCTCATAAAAATGTTTATTCCAAGAATTGAATGTGATAAATGAAATAAAAATATACATCGATACTTGCTATTGTACACTCTCAACTTGTTTTTATTTTTGTCTAAATGAAAGCAAGAGTTCTACTTTGTAGCTTGTAAGCTTCACAGTCCAAATAAAATAACTATTGTTTTTCAGAAACCATAAAGAATAAAGTAGCTGCTTGTTATAGGGGTGTTTAAAACGGACAAGTCTAAAGTTATATTTTTCTGCATTCATTTTTACGACATGCCATGCTGAAAGTGTCACAGAAAGTTTCATTGAAAACTATTCTGAAAATCTCTATCACTCATATTCACGTATCTTGGTTCTCTTATCAACATGTAGGTTCCCTGGTTACTTCCTCCCTCATATCTCCTCTTTCCTTTTGTTGGCCACATCACTCTTTCTCCTGTCTAGAAGTTACAGTGTTTCAAATGAATTTCACTCTTATGAAAGGGGTCAAAGGCATAATTCAGTTAAGGGTAATGTTAGTGAAATCATTATCTGAAGTATCAAAGATAGCACCTGAGTCCACAGAGCTCCTTTGCTGTCTATTCAGCCTAAAAATTTTAGTTCTGAACATCTCCAAGTTCATTTGGTGCAAAAGTAGTATCACAAAATTTTTTTTATAAAAACACCACAGGCTTTGAAAGTCAATTTTATGTGAGAATTTCTTACCTTAGAGATTCACCATATCTTAGAGATTCACCATATTACCATAATAAAGACTCTTAGAAGTATACAGTAAATTAAAAAAAGGGGGGGAGCATTATTTTTCAAACTAAGTTGACTACAGATCAAGTTTGCTTCCTAGTTATATCTTACAGGATATGTTTTGGGCAACCCTGACCGATGTCATATTGTATAAATTATGGAGAAAATGTTTTCTTAGCAGCTGTTATATTAAAATTTTTTCCCTAAGGAAATGATATTTTAGTTGAAATTTCTATGTAATTAAAGAGGGATATAAAGTGGAGTGAAATGAAGAAAAAAATCTGATGATGGCAAGAAAGAAGAATCAATTTAAAAAAACACAACTGTGGTTTGACAATGAATTAGGACTTGGAGGAAAACAGACATTCTAATGATTATTTTGGTATGTGGTATGCATCCTAACATTCTCATTTTCCTTCTTTTCTCTAAATTTTGCATTTAATCTATAATGTTCTCTAATGATTTGTGAAATTTATTTGACTTGAGGAAACGGAACAACATACTGAGTCCTCCTGCTCCGTGGCTAGAGTATGTGGTGAAACCAGAGATTGCTCATGAAAGAAAAGATGTTAACATTTGTGTAGTACAGGAGGATCTTATCAACAGAATTCTTAATAATGCATAAAATGGAAGCATTCTCATTTGTCAAAAGAGAAAGAAGAAATAAACATTCACATATGGGAGTATGCAGGGTTGTCAAGATGGGATCTTGGAGACGGCATTCAAAATGGCCCTAAACTTTCTACACAAGATTTAATTTTCAGGCTGCATCTTGATTATAACTTTGGTCCCATGGACTAATGGCTAACAAAATATTCATAGCAAAATTTATCCAATGACTAGAGATTAGGAAACCATATCCTAAAACAAAGCAAAACAAACACAAAAATCCCACCTGTTTTTATATTAAGTTACTGCAGCAAAGGTAAATACCACACAGATAATTCTGAAATAACATTGTGTTTTGAGAAGTGAATGTATAATTTATATAGCTTATGTGTTGGGCTTAGAGTTTTTGAGGTTAGATATTAGGGAGAGGAAAATAATCTGTGGATTGATTTGTTTTTTTGAAAACCACTTATTGAAGTATAATTGATATACAGAAGTTGTACATATTTAATTTACACAAATTAATGAATTTAGAGATAAGCATACACCTTTGAAACTGTTGCCACAATCTATGCCATAAAGAGCCATACTATACCATCCAAAATTTCCTTCTGATCTATTTATTTATGTATTATTTTTGCTATAAAGACCCAACATAAGACCTACTCTTTTAGCAAGTTTCAAGTATGTAATATGGTATTGTTTATTGTAGGCACTATGTTATACAGTAAATCTCTAGGATTTATTCATTCTGTGTAACTGAAACTTTGTGCTCTTTGACTAGTATCTTTTCATTTCACCCTCCCCCATCTCCTGGAAAAAAACATTCTACTTTATGCTTCTATGAGTTTGACTCTTTTAGATTCCTCATATAAGTGGTAGCATGGAGCATTCATCCTTTTTGTGTCTTCCTTTTTGGTCTAGTTTATTTCACTTAGCATAATGTCCCCTGGGTTCACCCATATTGTTGTATATGGGACAATTTCCTTTTTTAAGTAGAATGATAATCCATTGCATGAATATATCATATATTCTTTATCCATTTATCCAGTGATAAATATTTAGGTTGTTCCCATATCTTAAAGTATTGTGAATAATGCTACAATAAATATGGAAAGACAGGTATCTCTATGAGATACTAATTTTAATTACTTTGATATATCTTTTAATCACTTTGGTATACCTTTACTCCTCCTTCAAAGTATTATGTTATTGATGTTGCAATTTGTATTTTTTATATTGTATAACCTTTTATAGATTTTTGTAGTTGTAGTTATTTGTTTATTTGGAAACAGGGTCGTGTGTTACCACCCAGGGCGAAGTGCAGTGACACAATTATTGCCTACTACAGCCTCAAACTCGTAGGCTAAAGCAATCCTCCAACCTCAGCCTCTTAAGTAGCTGAGACCACAGATGTATGCCACCATGAACAACTAATTATTATTTTTTTCTTTTTTTACAGATTAGGTCACAGTATGTTGCTATCCAGGCTGGCCTCAATCAACCAGGCTCAAGTCATCTTCCTGCACTGGCTTCCCAAAGTGCTGGGATTACAGGGATGAGCCATTGCCCCTAACTGATATCTATATTTAATACTATTTTTTTTAGCCTTTATACTTGGGTTAAAAATGATTTATCCACCACCATTATAGGATTATGTTATTCTGTCTATGTATATATTTACCTTTGCCTATAAGTTTTCTACTTTCTTATGGTGTCTTGTTGCTTTTAAGCTTCATTTTATTTCAAATTAAATAAATTTCTTTAGCACTTTTGTAATGCAGGTCTAACAGGAATAAAGAATGAAATTGTCTGTTCTGCCACTTTGTTGATGTCACATTCTAGATTAATTGATATCTTAAAGTGAGGGTTGATCAAAGCAAGGTTCTAAGCAAAGAAGGAAATATCATTTGAAACCATTCCTCATTTATAATTGCCTAACTAATGAAGTGACTGTTCTGGTTCTTGTTATTAAAAACCCAGTAGTACCAAAATCTATATTTCTTTCTTTTTTTTAAATATATTTTATTGCACTTTAGGTTCTGGGGTGCATGTGCAGAACATGCAGATTGTTGCATAGATACACACATGGCAATGTGGTTTGCTGCCTCCATCCCACTTATATCTGGCATTTCTCCCCATGTTATCCCTCCCCAACTCCCTACTCCCCATTGACCCTCCTCTATCCCCCCCAACATACCCCAGTGTGTGATCCTCCCCTCCCTGTGTCCATGTGTTCTCATTGTTCAACACCCACCTATGAGTGAGAACATTCAATGTTTGATTTCTGTTCTTATGCCAGTTTTCTGAGAATGATGGTTTCCAGATTCATCCATATCCCTAAAAAGGACACGAACTCATCATTTTTTGGCTTTATAGTATTCCATGGTGTATATGTGCCACATTTTCCTTATCCAGTCTATCATTGACGGACATTTGGGTTGGTTCCAGGTCTTTGCTGTTGTAAACAATGCCACAATGAACATACATGTGCATGTATCTTTATAATAGAATTATTTATAATCCTTGGATATATACCCAGTAATGGGATTGCTGGGTCAAATGGAATTTCTATTTCTAGGTCCTTGAGGAATCACCACACTGTCTTCCACAATGGTGGAACTAATTTACACTCCCACCAACAGTGGAAGTGTTCCTATTTCTCCACATCCTCTCCAGCATCTGTTGTCCCCAGATTTTTTAATGATCGTCATTATAACTGGTGTGAGATGGCATCTCAATGTAGTTTTGATTTGCATTTCCCTAATGACCAGTGATGATGAGCATTTTTTCACATTTGTTGGCCTTATATATGTCTTCTTTTGAAAAGTGTCTGTTCATATCCTTCACCCACTTTTGAATGGGTTTGTTTGCTTTTTTTCTTGTAAATCTGTTTTATTTCTTTGTAGATTCTGGATATTAGTCCTTTGTCAGATGGGTAGATCGCAAAAAATTTTTCCCATCCTATTGGTTGCTGGTTCACTCTAATGATTGTTTCTTTTGCTGTGCAGAAGCTCTGGAGTTTAATTAAGTCTCATTTGTCTATTTTGGCTTTTGTTGTCAATGTTTTTGGTGTTTGAGTCATGAAGTCCTTGCCTATACCTATGTCCTGAATGGTTTCTTTATATACTGTCAATAAAGCAAATTAACATTAATTCTGTGTAGTCCCTTTTGTTCATGAATCATATGACAGAATCAGATTATGACCACAAAACTGATAAAGAAATAAAGAAATTATTCAAATGTGAATCAAATATTTGGAGAAGCAAAACTGGAAAGAACCGTAGGGATTCCCAGACTCTAAGATTCTGGATTTTCTTTCTTGGCTCCCCTTATTGCTTTGATTTCTGAGTTCAGATGTCCAAGCTTATGGAGAACAAAGAAGTTATGCAGTTATAGAGTCTCTCTAAATATATCAAAGCATACTAAAAAGGGAGCTCTGATTTTTGCCACAGGACCTTTAAACATATGAACAAGACATTGCAAATGAAAGCATGGTCTGTATTGAAATTGCCTAATTATCAATCTGTCTCCCCATAGATCTTAAATTCTGTGAGAATAGAAACTATTTGTCTTATTTATGACAGTTACCTTTAGTATCTGGTACAGTGACAGCAAAGTTTCTGTGTAGAACACAAAACATGTTCAAGTAATATTTGTTGGCTGAATGAATATGTATGCCTTACCTTTGACACAGTATAAGTGGATTAATGTTGCCTGGATCACGTTTATCTACATAATACCTGAGTGACTATTGACATGTTACCTCCCCTATAAAATGAGGACAGTAATAGTACCTCATATGGTTGTGTTGAGGTTTAGGAGAGGTGATTAACATGAAGTCCTCAGTGTGGTGTCTGACTTATGGTAAAGTCTTAATAGATGTTAGCTATTATTATGCTACCCTTTGATAGAGAGATGTTAATTATCTTCCTTGATTTTATAGATTATATCACAATAAATGCAATCAAATCCAAAATATTTTATTATGTTAATGATCTTCTCTATTAGACAATAAGCCTAGAGATCCTGACTTTGGCAAAGATGATAGAAAAAATCATCAAGATTTCTAAAATTTTTATTTGAAGAATTAATAAAAATGTTATATTTTCTTATCCTCTAAAGCTTAACATATATTAATAGTAAATAATATGGATGTTCAAGAAATATGAAATGAAAATATTTTATATTAACTGTCAATGGGAAATAAACCTCCAGGTTAGTGCTTATGAAATGTTAAGCTTGGCTTGTGAACTAAAATGGGGTGTTATTAAAATAAGGGGCAAAATTGAATTTCTTCATGATCATTTTACCAGTTCTTGTTTAAATGTATCTTTAAAATTCAGACCATCACCATGTTAGCATTTGACATAATACATTTGGTTGACTTTATAACAATAATAATGACTGAAAATGTCACTACCATTATGCAACAAATTGTATGTTCTTGTGAAATGCCCTTAAGCAATCTGTCTACTAAGTAGAACAGCAAATTACTGGACTTAGATAATCTTTCAGCAGCTTGGTATTTGTATGTTTTTAATTGTCAAAGCAATTATAGGGCCTTCTGCTCAAGTAGCCTCTGCTATGCGGTAGGGAAATATAAAAGATTTTCATTATTTATCTTTAAGTATTAAGATGCAGTTGTCTTGATGGGAGACAGGAGTTGAAATTCAAGGTTTGAAGCAAAATATTTTTCAAAAATTTTCATGCAGACTTTAGGTCTTTCCTTGATATAAAAGAGTTTTATCTTTCAGAATGCTAAGGTTGATATTATTATTATTATTATTATTATTAATTATTATTATTGAGATAGAGTCTTGCTCTGTCACCCAGGCTAGAGTGCAGTGGCATGATCTTGGCCCACTGCAACCTCTGCCTCCCTGGTTCAAGCAATTCTCCTGCCTCAGCCTCCTGAGTAACTGGGACTACAGGTGTGTGCCACCACACATGGCTAATTTTTTGTATTTGTAGTAGTGAAGGGGTTTCACCATGTTAGTCAAGATGGTCTGATCTCCTGACCTCATGATCTGCCTGCCTAGGCCTCCCAAAGTGCTGAGATTACAGGTGTGAGCCACTGCACCCGGCCATATTATTTTTAACATTAGAAATAAGGTTGAACTGTAAAGTGAGGAAGGAATTGTGGAGAATGTGGGAAGGCCACATTTAATTTAGCAGAATAATGATAGCCACATTTATGGTTTGAAATTAAGGAGATGAGTGTTAATTTCTGTGTGTGTGAGTGAAGTAATATCCTCCAAAGGTTCGTGTATACATTTTTTGGTTTCTCACAGTGCCTTTCTCTCAACCGGTTTTGAAAAAAACAGGGATGTAAATTCGGTATCTTACAGCACTGGTGAGTACCATTGTAAATAGATGTTTTTCTATATATAGATTTCATGACATGTTTACCTCTTTAAATAATAGAAAATCTCATCTTGTAATTTTCATTGAATTTAGGCACAGGATGCTTGCTTTTCTCAAGTCTGCAGTGACCAGATTCTTCTTGGCCAATGTTCTTTGAAGGCCAGTTATCAAGGAGACATTCTAGCACCATCTTCATGAAAAGGCAATAAATATGAAATAGTCTCTAAAATGACAAGCAGAATCTTATATAATGATGATTAAGATTCTAATCGATGGCACCCTTGATACAATGTTCAATATTTCCTGAAAAAATATTAGCCAGCACCCTGAGTGAATGACAGAAGAAATATAGACACCACTATTGAATGGGTCAAAATTGGTCTCAGTGGCATACTATCTAGTACATTCAGTCTAATCTGCATGAAAGCATCAGCTCATCAATATCGTTGATTCAATCACACTTCGGGTCACAGGAAAGTCTGATCTTTCTCTTAAGTGATAGGAGGCCCCGTTCTCCATCCCTAACTCTTTGGTTAAAAAGGATTAGTGAGTACCTAGTTTTCCTTTGCCGTATCTGAGTTCAGTAACAGTTTGAGTTTTTAGAATAGTTTGAACTTCCCTGGATGCTTCTTTGATCCCACTGAGGTTTGATTTCTTAATTCATACATTAAATGCATGCTTATTTTAAAGTACAGCTGTGAGTATTTGTGAGTTGTTACATGAGAAGGACCTGGCTGAGCGGCACATGGCACACACTCAGTACAAATGCTCTTTACCTACTGTCAAACTAATGCCTAAGACACCCAGCTATGGCATCCCTTTGCACACATGCTGGCAAGATCAACTGAAAGCTTGAATGCCTCACACACTTCTAGGTTTTCATCACTTGGCTCATTTTCCTTTTGTACTAAAAATTGTCTATAACTGATTATTTTTTCCTCTCTTGAGACTTTGTTAACATAGATTCTGTTTCCTAAGAATGCCTTTGAATCTTGCTTACTTAAATATTCAACCTGTTTTTTCAACATCCAGTTACATTTTAACCATTTCCATAGATATTATTTAACAACAGAAGTCTGAAACAGGCTATTTCAATCTGTCATCCATAAACGTGTTTTAGATGAATAAATGAATGATTGAATAAAGAGTTCAAAGAAATTCTTAACTCTTCCAAATTTTATGGTGTTTGTTCATACCTATCTTGTAACAAATAATGTTATATTATTAGTTATTTGTTACTTAAATGTTACTTTAGTTTTCTTAAAATGATGTACAGGAGACTTCTGTTGTATCAGTCAGGTTTCTCTTTCTCTAGGGGGCCAGAAGTAATAGGAACACACATACACACACACACACACACACACACACACCACACATACACATATGGAAGTTTATTAAATTGCATGATCACAGGGTTCCACAATAGGCTGTCTGTAAGCTGAAGAGCAAGGAGAGCCAGTCCAAGTCCCAAAACTGAGGAGCTTTGAATTCTGATGTTCCAGGGCAGGAAGCATCCAGCACGGGAGAAAGGTGTAGTCTGGGAAGCTGGTCCATCTCCCCTTTTTCACGTTTTTCTGTCTGCCTCATATTCGCTGGCAGCTGATTAGATTTGCTAACCAGACTAAGGGTGAGTCTGCCTTCTGCATCCCACTGACTCAGATGTTAATCTCTTGGCAACACCCTCACAGGCACACCCAGGATCAATATTTTGTATCCCTCAGTCCAAACATATTGACAGTATTAACCATCATGCTTGAACAGAAAATATGTCATGGTCTTCGTATGCCTATAGACAAAATAAATTAGCTGTTTGTGAGAAATGACAGTTTAATCAAGCCAAACAACTGATTAGTTAGTGTAAATATGGCCATAGAGTTTCTTTTAACTGATATATTTTGTATAGCTTTGGAAGAATTGCTTAACTGTTCGGGCTTCAGTTTTTTTGTATACTAAATGAGTTCATTGAATAAGATAATCTCTAAGAAACCTTTCAGCTTTAGAAATTATGATCCTACAAAAAGAAAAAAGTACATTAAAGTAAGATCATATGAACGAAGCAATGTGCCTCTAAATATCAATATAATAGAGTAAATTTTTATTAAGTGTTATGTGTATAGGTCAAATATAGGCCAGTGAAGAAATTAGTGCAGAAACTTAGAGTTTAACAATTTGCTGAAGCTAGAGACATGACTAGCGAAAATGCTTCTGCAAGAAAAGACATTGCTAGTAAAGTGAGTGAAATAACATATCTGTTATGACCCTTTACATTGAAAACAAAAGGAAAAAAAATCAATGTGGTTTAAATGACAAAAAAAAAAAATACATCAGCTAACATAACTGAAAAGTTAATAAATCGGTATGATTTAAAGGGGACTTGATCTTATAGCACTAAAGATTTCAGATATAGTCCAGTTTACTCTTTCCCTGCCTCGAGTACTCCTAGTTTTGGATACCTTGCTTGATGTTAAAAATATAAATTTGGAATTCCAAATTTCACATTTTACACTACTATAGCCAGGGAAGAATTGTAGCATTATGGAAGCATTTTATCCTAGGATTTTGTGATAAATGTCTTCCTGCATCTTATTAGCTTATTTCAGTTATGTATTGCTCTATGAGTCAATCGTTGCAACCAGGGGAATAAGATACTTGGTAAGTTTAACCCATTCATTAATCATCTCTAGGGCATGAGGCGTGCCATCAGGCTACATTTGCTAAGAATCAGGGAGAGATGATTGTCCAAAGATAATTCAGAAAGTTTCCAAGAAAGACAGGGATACAGATTCAGGAGGGGCAAAAACACATAAACACCAAGTAAGTATTTTTTTTTCCTCATCAAACATTCACTAAGTATGTGCTATTTAACAGGTATCCTTAGAAACTAGGAGCTCAGAGAACAGAGAAGAAAGCAGGCAATGGAGTCTATAATGAGATGCAGTGTGATTAGTATGCTAAGTGCTCTGCCTGGAGAAGGGCAGGATCTCATCTATTGGGCACTGACTCTGTCTCAGGAGCTGGTCTAATTGCCTCATAATTAAAACTTAAAGAGGTTGAATAACTAACTAATAACATTAGTGCATTCGTGCAATCATACTACACAGCTTCAGCTACTCACCTATCTTATCGAAAGATAAATTTATTGCAAGGAAACCAGGTAGCTCATACATTCAAAGAAAGAGATAAACAACCGGGTCTTGAACACTAGTAGCAACTAGACCTGCTTTGAGGATCAAAGAAGCGGGGATTCATAAAAGGACTTTTAATAACTACTGTGAGAATGATTATGAGAAACTAATACTAAAAGGTGACAAGAGAGGACAAAATTGTGGGGAAGGGGGTGAATGGGTATCAAATTACACTCTCATGAGGGGATTGACATTGAAGCGAGTACTAGAGAAGACACAGATAAGAAAGGGGTTAAAAATAGCCCACCAGTAAGAAAGAACGTTTAAACTCAGGCGCATAGGAGATCATGCTATGGTCAGGAGCCTTCAAATAGCTCATTTGGTTAGATTTTTAGGGTACCTGTAGAAGAGCTTGCTGGTGTTTACCTTGCCAAGTGGGCAGGTGCCTGACTCTGAAGGACCTTTTATGTAATGGCAAAAAATTTGGACTTCTTTCTGCAAATATAAAGACATCCATGGAAGGATCTAAAGATAAGAAGTGACTTGTTTCAATGTACCTAATTGGCATCATGAAGATAATTAACTGGAGAAGGGACAGAAAGAGAGGGATAGGTAGAAAATATAATTGATATCAATGGATAAACATGAATGTGAGGAAGATGAAGAATCCATAATAATGCCCATATTGCTATCTGGAGAAAATGTGTGGTGATACTTTCTCCATTCTCTTATTTATAAAAAAAAATTGGGAATATAGAGAAAGGAAGATGAGTTTTCACTGGGTAAGAAAGTTTTAGATATACGCTTCAGATATCTCCAATTGAAGATACCTAATTAGAAGTTGAGGTATAAGTTAGAAAAAATTTTATAGAGTTAACAACCTACGAAAATACAGGTGTGACCCAGAAATATATGCAAAATGACAAGATCAGAAACCTACTGATGAAATATTAAGAAATATCAACATTTAAAGGCTTGTGTGAGGAAGTGAAATAGAAAGACACATGGAAGGAAAATCAGAATACAGTTGTGTTATTTCAAGATCATAAAAAAAAAATGCCAATGGCACCAAGAGTTTAACAAGTGCAGAAAATGAGCTGTTGATTTGACAAATACACAGATCATTAGTGATATTAGGAGAGATGCTCTGTGGCTTGATGACAGTAGAGGTCAGATACGGTAGGCTAAGGAGAGAAGGTAAGAAAGCAAAGACATTGAGTGTTAATTAATCTTTCCTGAAGTTTGTCCATGAATGAGAAGACAAAGAGGGTGATAGGACAAAGGAGGAGGAAATGAGATTATTTCAAATGGTAAACATTTGACAGCAACTATATATCGTGTTCTTTTTAATTGACAAAAATATGACAAATAATAAAAAAGTTAAGATGAGAAGAACAGTGATAGTAGGAAAAGAAGGTAATTAGTGAAGAGAAATTCAAGAGACAGAGAGAAAGGCTGAAACTTAGAGGCAAGATTAGGCTTCGAAAGAGGGAGAGATGTGTTTATTTTAGTCCATAGGCCTGCGACATTTGGCTCTATTGGAGTTCAAACTTAAGTTCCTGAGAAAGAAATTTCTGAGTGTTAAAGGAAAATTGTGAAAAACCCATAATAGATGTTTGATGGGTTATAATACTCATCATTGGATGATATTAATGTTATATTAGCCAGAGTGAAACATTTTATAACTTCCTTTAGAAGGTCTTGTTTCTGAGGTAGACTGTGAGCATAAGGAGAATTTTCTATCTTACTGTTTATAATCATTTGAAGAACAGTCTGGCCTGATCCTCTCCAGATGCTGTTTTTTTGCTTTTCTAATTAAATCCAGATGCATCTTCCAGCTTGGAAAAAAAAAATAGGTGTACTAATTATTTATGTATAAATTGTGAGAAAAATTATTTACTTCTATGTTTGAAATTCACCAAAAGAAAAAAAAAATGAAGTATTTATTTTGTTTGTTGCACCTGTGTTTTAGAGAATGTGCAGCTGTATAATAGAAAAATAAATAGAAAAAAAAGAAACTTTGTAATTTTAACAAATTAGTAATGTGTGTTTTAGGAAATTGTTCATTTGCAATGTGTTTTGACTCCCCTAGGCTTGTTTAAGAGAGCTCTCCATTTCTCCATTGTTTCCGTCCTACTGGCTGACTCTTAGCAATGAGTTGGAATATCATGTTTTGTCGCTGAAATTGAAAGAGCTGTAATAGAGAATTAAATGAACCTGTGAGAGTCTTCTCATATTTAAGTCTGAGTAATTTAATTTCTGTATGTCTGCTTTCAAATGACAATGATTTTTAATTGTTGTGTTTCTTACTGAGATGTCTTTTTGTTATTTCTACTTTCAAATTTCTATATTTTTTTTCTGATTGTTTTTGTTGTTAATATTTCTAGAGACTTAAAGAGTGGATCATTTGAGGTCAACTTAGCATGCTATTTTACAGGTTTCATGAATTTAATGAATTTTTCTCCTGAAAGTTTAGTATAATAAGCTTTTCCATCAGGATGTTCCAGCTACCAAGCCACATTCTTTCTCTTCATCATATCACAGTAAATTACATTTGCAGAACACTCAATAGTTTATAGACTGTCAATATGTAATGTCTTGCTTTATCTCTCAAAGAAGACTTTGGTATTGAAAGGCCATGTATGGTCTCAGTGTTGTGAAATTAACTAGAAACAGTATTGGAATGACAGACAAGAGATCTGGATTATAATCGAGAGTGTGACACTAACTTTGGGTCTTACTGTTTTAACAGTAAAATTTAGTATTTTGTTGAAATTAATCATTACTTAAAATCTTTTTAGTTCTATAACCATTGTTTAAAAATAAATATTATTTGTAACCACTGGATTTAGGTAGTTAGAATCATCTGAGAGCATCTACGGAAGGCTGCCTGTGAAGTGTATCTTTCAGCTTTCCTGTCATTTTCCATGAGCCTCTGAGGGCCCTGGAGATCATGCTTCTAGATTTTCCATCAGGTTCCTTTCTCCTCCCATTCTATTTAATCAAAGTTACAAAAAACAGAGCTTTAGGAGCAGAAATAGCAAAGGTGGGGTTTGTGGGCCAGATCCAGCGTATAGGTGTGTTTTTGCATACTTTATTCTTGAAAGTGTTAAATTAGATGGTAAATTAATGAATTAAAGGGTTTGACATACAAACTGGGTTGTGGTTTGGTTTTTTTTTGTTTGTTTGTCTTTGTTTTGCTGTCCTGGAAATATCACAAAATCTGACACACTGAACCTAGGGAACAATCAACAGGGGCTGTGTAGGGACTCTTTCTTTTAAATTAGGTTTGGAGTCTCTATTTGGACCTCACCCTGGTATAGTTAAGCTGTCCACTTGGTTTCTGTTGGCTTTTTTATTTAAAACCCCTGACTTAGACTTAGACACCTTATAAGAGGACATCAACCTCTGTCCAGTATCAAATCCAGGACTTCCATTTTTCAGGTTTTATCTTACATGACTCCTCAGTATCGTCCATAATTTTATATCAGAAGCCATGTTCCATCTGGTCCTGCCATGAGAACCATTGAAGAGTCTGTTCATGTCTTAACTCTTATTTTTTAAGATTAGGATATTCACTTAGAAAATACAATAAAGGCGCTTCCTGTGTTCCTATATACGGGGAGGTCTCCAAGTTACCAAACTGCTGTGGGTGTGTCTTTAGTCTATCATTTTTTCATGTCAGTCAACTAATGAGTAGAGAACTAATTGGGTTTCATTCGCTCCTCAAGTTTATTATATTCCATGCACAATTCAGAAGGATGATGCATTTTATAATTGGCAGCATAATTTTAAATATGGCCATCTTCAAAGTTTTTAATAGGAAGTCACTTAATGATAACAATTGTTTGCACATGTGTATGCATGTGTGATGATTCCATATCTTTCTGGGATCCTTCTTTCATTGAATAAGATAGGCTAGAAACTTTCAACCTGCTTCAATATGAAAACAATTTTTCTTTCTTCATTTGAAGATAAGCATTTTTTACTTTAACTCTTGAGGAAAGAATGCCCTCCCTCTCTTTCTCTTTCTGAGGTGGAGGACTGCTGGTGATTCAGACTTTTGATTTTATAATTGCTAGGATTCATTGTGAATAGAAAAGAAGAGCATATAGCCTTATGAAGAAATATATGAAGAGAGAATTAGCATCAAGAGAAGATGGGAAAGCAGGAAAGCAAGGAGGGTCTGGCATGTTTGTGTGCGTGCACGTGAGTGTGTGTGTGCCTGCATGTAGGCTAGTATTTTGGGGACCAACAATTCTGCTTTGCCTGAGACTGGGTTTCATGGTATGTGAGACATTCAATGCTAGAACCAGAAATTCCTTAACTGACACAAGTTGGTCTTCCTCACTAGCCTGCAGCAATATTTCTTAATTACAGCCAGATTTACCCTCAAGGAAATTTCTTCTCACCATGAACACAGTCTGACAGACACGAACAGAAACTCCAATATATTCTCCCTTGGAAAATCAGATGTCCCTTTTCTGTCAGTGAAGAGAAAAAGAACCTTGATAACTGGATCTTCATTTATTCTCCCTGGCTAATTTGTGGTCATCTGTTTCTCTTAGGAGACTTATAATTCCTGATTCCTAGGTAAATTCAGAGGTATCTTGGAGTCTTCTGATCTTAGAATCCATTTCTTTTGATTATAACAAAAAAGCCTTAACCAGCACAAGATATTGCCATTTTTAGTGCCACAATCACTATTAATTCCAGTTTATTTGTCAATGAAAGAGGGAAGGCTTTCTTTCCTCAAGAGTAAAAGTAAAAAATGCTTATCTTCAAACGAAGAGAGAAAAATTGTTTTCATATTGAAGCAGGCTGAAAGTTTTTAGCCTGTCTTATTCAATGAAGGAAGGATCCCCAGAAAGATGAAATCACAACACATGCATGAAGGATTAATACCCAAATTTATAAAGGCACTTCAAAAGAGCCTGGGTCCTCACTTACTTCCTTAGGTATCGAGATTATATCTGACTCGAGATTTTGTTGCCTGAAAAGTAAGCTTCTCATTGCTTAAGTCTCTCTTATAGGTTTCTGTCAAATGTAGCCTAGTACAATTCATGATGATATAGTGAATAAAACACATGTTGTTCCCTCAGCAAACAGACAATTTTGTAAAAATTAGAAATAAGTTTTATTCTCAAGTGATTTTCAATTCACTGCTAGTGACTGCCTGTAATATACTTTGCCATATCAAGAATGATTCTGGAACTTCCTCTAAGTCTATTGGCAAAAGGGCTGTTTCATCTGAAATAAACAGAGTGGTAGAAGGAGTGATATATTTGCTATCTTTGGTGGGGAATATACATGTCTATATGACTCCTGGCTAAAATTGTGTAGTAGAACAATGTATAAAGTTAATATGCTAAGCAAAGGATTTTAAAACATGTAGAAAATAAAGGTTTGGTGTAGGCTCAGTGATTTGTATTTGTGTATGTAAATTATATCTGGTTAAGTCTAGGCCTTAATATATACGGAGAGTTCAAAACATTCATGGAAAGTATATATTATGAGAAAATTATGCATGGATTTCAAAATTTTTTGTACCAAAATAAACTCATCATACCTTTGTATAACATGTCTGAACAGGATTTACTTTGAGGCAGGAAGAAAAATAAAGGCTCAGTTCGAAAAGAGCCCTTATCAGAGCAACATGAATTCTGATAAAATTGAAGCAAGAACAAACATTGAATTTATGGTGACACTTGGGTGGCAGAGAAATGAAATCATTGAGGCTTTATGAAAAGTTTATGGGGACAATGCCCCCAAAGAAACCAGCAGTTTATAAATGGATAACTTGTTTTAAGAAGGGACAAGATGGTGTTGAAAATGAAGCCCATAGTGGCAGATCACTGAAATCAGTTTGTAAGGAAAAAAATCCATATTGTTTCTGTCCTAATTGGGGAAGACTGACGGCTAATAGCAGAAACGATAGATAATTTAAAAGACATCTCAACTGGTTCAGCTTACACAATTCTGACTAAAAATTAAAATTGAGCAAACTTTTCACTTGCTGGGTGTCAAAACTTTTGCACCCAAATCAGTTGCAGACAAGAGTAGAACTATCCATGGAAATTTTAAACGAGTAATATGCAGATCCTGAAGCACTTCCTTGAAGAATTATGACAAGAGATTAAACACGGCTGTGCCAGTATGATTATGAAGACAAAGCACAATCAAAGCAATGGCTACCAAAAGGAGAAAGTGGTCCAGTGAAAGCAAAAGCACATTGGTCAAGAGCAAAGGGCATGAAAACAGTTTTTTGTGATGCTCAAGGAATTTTGCTTGTTGACTTTCTGGAGAAAGAGAACATCAAAGAACAAATCGTCTGCTTTTATGAGAGTGTTTTGAGAATTATTAGCCACAGCCGCAGCAGAAAAACATCTGGGAAAACTTCCCTAGAGAATCCTTCTCCATCACAGCAATGCATCTCACTCCTCTCTTCAAACAAGGCCAATTTTGTGAGAGTTTCAAAGGGAAATTATTAGGCATCCACCTTACAGTCCTAATTTGGCTCTTTCTGATTTCTAACTTAAAAAAATATTTAAAGGGAACCTACTTTGCATCAGTTAATAATGTAAAAAATAATTGTATTAACACGGATCAATTCCCAGTACCCTCAGTTCCTTAGGGATGCACTGAAGGCTAGTACCATCAGTTACAAAAGTGTTTTGAACTTGTTGAAGCTTATGTTACTAAATAATTCCTATATTTTTAAATTTTACCTTTTAATTCTATTTTTCCATGATGTTTTTGACATTCCTTCATATGGTATATGTGCATGTGTGCGTGTGTGTGTGCATGCCCATGCACAGTTTTGTTTTTTCCTTTTTGTAGCATGGAAGGACATAAATTCAAATGGACATGTTAAGAACAAATAGGGGCAAAAAAAAATGGAGTGGAATATAACATTGTTTATGCCCTTGAAGAATGTATTATATAATTGAAGAAATGCAATGAATATAGAATATAAATAGCATATACTTAATATATTTTATAATACATAGAAAGTGAAATCCAAAGTTTATCAATTCTGTTTGAGAAGAAAATAAAGGTTTATTTAGACAAAATAAAATAAGGAAAGTATCCTGGGTAAGACAGAGCTTGAGCATATAAATCAGATGGACACATAGAAAAGAATAGAGAGCATAGTTTTGGTGTTGAGAATGATTTATACAATAGCCATGATAAAACCAAAAGCAAGTTGCACATGTACAACAATAAATACATCACCTCTACTGGAGCAGAGATCTCAGAAATCAAGGTGGCTGAGATTCAGAGAGCAAAATAAAGGAATATGCACGGCTGAGGCAAAGACCTATACCTAGGGATTTTCAAAGGTCATATAAAAGGGTTTGAATTCTGTAAATGGACATTAAAGAAGTAATTCCTCTTCCTCTCTCGTTTTATTTCAAAAAATAATTTCTTTGGAGTTCATCTGTTTATGTCCTTCTCATTTGGTCAAAACGAGGCACAGAATTAAGGAAGAATGAAATAATGAATATATAGAGTTTGAAATTTGCTGGAAGGTAGATTATTTTAGTGCAAATTCTGCTTCATATGTATCTATCTACCCACCCACAAATACAAAAACAAACACCAGAAAGCATTTTTTTTCTTTTCCTCCAATCTCTTCTTCCTATTTCACTCTTCTAGATTCCTTTTTATTTTTAAGCAAAAGATTTCTTGTACATCAATGGCTCTTTGAAAACAACATGCACTGAAGTAAAAGCAGGTCAGCCTGAAAAGAAAAGGCACACTTATTAGAGAACACACAACTGTGAATAAAGAGAGGGAAGCCTTTCCTTCTATGAAGAAAAAGTTTCCTAAAAGGGCAAGGGATGCTTTTGAGCCCAGTGATAAGACTGTCTTTTAAATTCCCAAAAGGTCATATAATAATTGAGATTTAGTGTTTTTTTCTAACAGCAACTTCTACTAAGTGAACCAGTAAAAGTTAAGTGCTTAAATTAACCGAGCTGAACATAGATCTAAACATCCCTAAGGCAGAAAATGACTTTTGCTTTGACTCTCCAAACTTTCACATCCCTGGTGACTATGAACATATGCCCCAAAGTCACTGCAGCTTAAATACAAAAACACATGAGATATTAGAAGCATTTTCAAGCATTGATTTCCACTTTTCTAGAGCTATTATTTGACAACAACTTGGAGTTTATCTTGACCAAATTTCCCAAGACCTCAAAATTCTAGACCTGTCTCCCATTGCTAACTTTAATTCTCCTCTACAGTAACCACTTTCCCTCTTTTGTAACCATACTTTTCTGCCTTGAGGCCTTTCGCTATGCTTTTTCCTTTACCTGGATTAAGATTTCTACCTGGTAAATAACCTTCTTCAATATTTAGCTCAGATATTGAGCTATTATCCTTATTGAAGCTTCCATGGTCTCCCCTAATCGGAATTGGCCTGAATGATTATAGCAATTTGTTATTTTCTTGCTGCTCTTATTATTAACCTGGTGTCATATTTACTTGTCCATATTTTTCCCTTTTACATTTCAATATCTAGATTCTATGCTTCTGGGGGAAAAGAATGTGTATCTTTTTTATTTTCATGTTTTTATAAAAAGAGCTTGGATCACATGGTATCGAACATATAAATTTTCTTATAAAATCTATTGAATTAGATTGTACATTTAGTATTAACATATTCACAATTTATGAAGCTCTACCTCTATCCTTGACAAATATATTTAGTAAGCACCTATTATTTGATCTAAAACTATATATATATATATATATATTTCTATACATATACTTGAATATAGTACATATACTTGAATATAGTATAACAGTCTTGAAACTATTGGACATATAAACAAGAAATAATTTGCAAGTAATATGCAATTCAACAGAGAAACAGAAAGTTTACATTTTTCATCAGTCAAACATAATGAAATCATTCTAAAAAATACCTTACATATTATAAAGGAGATTCCTAAAAAATACTATAAAATCTCTAATTGTGCATCATACTTGAGGTGTAAAAAATGCCAATATATTTACAAAATTGTGTTTACATGGTTTTTAATGCTGAAGCCATAGTAGATGAAGTGAAATTCACTGAGCATTGCATTGAGGCAAAATAGTTGCTTCTTCCAACATACATAGTAGTTTCACATAGCCTTTACAAAATCCCAAGTTGCCTCCTTTATTCTTTGGCTGCATCTCTTATTCTACCTCCAAAATTTTAGAATCAAGGTGAGACATAAAGAGATGGATTAAATTCTAGCTCACTAATTAAGGGGTAGGTTTTTTTTATTGGCTTTCAAAGGAGGTAAAAGGATTAGCACAATTAGTTGAGGTAATATATTCCTACACAACTGTATTTTTCTCTCCCCATATTTCTTCCTCAGGGAAGTTATTTCTGGCCTTAGGAAGATTCACAAGCTTGGGTTACCTTAGTGATGTTCTGAGCACGAGGACTCTTTGATTTGCTGCTGATGGTAACACAACTCAGATCAGTTTAAATGAAAAAGAAAAGAGAGGCCAGCCAGATCCATGAGTTCAATCAACTCTTCCTCACAACTTAGAAAATTCTGTTATGTATATTTGAGGTTTACAACAGGATATTATGGGATACATATAGTCACATAGATCCATATAAATACATGTGGATAGTACAATGGTTACTATAATGAATCAGATTGACATAGCTATCATCTCACATAGTTACTTTTTCTGGTAAGAGTAGCTAAAATCCAGTTACTTAACAAAAATTTCAAATAGAATACAATTTTATTAACTTTAATCTTCACATTGCACATTAGATTTCTAGACTTGTTTATCCTACCTATTTGCTATTTGTATGCATGACCAGCATCTCCTCACTTCCTCTCCTCCCATTCTCCATGATAACCACAATTTTATTCTCATTTCTGTGTGTTTGAGCTCTTTGTTTTTGTTACATGTAATAAGTGAGATCATGCAATACTTTTCTTTCTGTGCCTGGCTTATTTCACTCAGCATAATGTCCTCCAGGTCTGCTTATGTTGTGGCAAATGGCAGAATATCCTCTTTAAAGGCTGAATAATATTATATATACCATGTTTTGTTACCTATTCATCCACTGATAATCACCTGAGTTGTTTTCATATCTTCACTATTGAGAATAATGCTGCAATGAATATGGGAGTGCAGATATCTTTACTGGGTAGTAATTTCGTCTCCTTTAAGTATATAACCAGAATAGGGATTGCTAGGTCATATGGTAGCTCTATTTTAATTTCTTTAGAAATTCTATCCTGTTTTACGTAATAGCTATATCCATATACATGCCCACCAATAGTGTGCAAAGGTTCCTTTTTTCACAACATCCTCACCAGCGTTTGTTATCTCTTGTTTTTTGATAGTATTCATCATTGTGGATATAAGGTCAAATCTTATAGTGGCTTTAATTTATACTTCTTTTATGATTAGTGATGTTGAGTATCTCTTTATATGCCTATTGCTCATTTTTATGTCTTCTTTGGAGAGATGTCTTTTCAGGTCCTTTCTACATACTTCAATTGTAGAAATATGTAGAATTTTTCTTTTCATTTTTCTTTTATTAAGTTTTTTTTTCTTTTCATTTTTTCTTTTATTAAGTTGAGGTCTTTACAAATTTGGGATATTAATACTTTATGAGATGTGTGGTGGCCATGATTTATTCCCAGTTCATAGGATGCTTTTTAATTTTATTGTTTCCTTTGCTGCAGAAAAACAGTTCGATGTAGTGTCATATGTGTGTGTGTGTGTGTGTGTGTGTGTGTGTGTGTGTATATATATATTTTTTTTTTTTTCCTGCAACCTGAGCTTTGGTGTGACATCCAAAACTCGTTGCCAAGGCCAATGTCAAGGAGCTTTTGCCCTGTGTTGTTTTGCAGGAGTTTGGTGGTTGCAGGTTTTACATTTAGCTGTTTTGAGTTGATTTTTGCATAGAGCGTATGTCTGCTTTTGGAAAGTGTCTGTCCATATCATTTGCCCACTTTTTGAATAAAGTTGGGTTTTTACTAGTAAATTTGTTTAAGTCCTTTCTAGATGCTGGATATTAGACCTTTTTTAGATCCACAGCTTGCAAAAATTTTCCTCCATTCTGAAGGTTGTCTGTTTATTCTTTCAATAGTTTCTTTTGTTGTGAAGATGCTCTTAAGTTTAATTAGTTCCATGTGTCAAATTTTGCTTTTGTTGCAGTTGCTTTTGGCATCTTCATTATAAAATCTTTGCCCGTTGCTATGTCCAGAACAGTCTTGCCTAGGTTGTCTTCCAGGGCTTTTATAGTGAAGTTTTAAATCGATTTTGATTTGGCTATTGTATATGGTGTATGGAAGAGGTCTAGTTTCAGTCTTCTGCATGTGGCTAACCCGTTATCCTAGCACCACTTTGAATAAGGAGTCCTTTCCCCACTGCTTGTTTTTGTCAGCTTTGTCAAAGATCAGACGGTTGTAGGTGTGTGGCCTTACTTCTGAGCTCTCTATTCTGTTTCATTAGTCTATGTGTCATTTTTTTTTCTTGACCAGTACTAAGCTATTTTGCTACTGCAGCCCTGTAGTATAGTTTTAAGTTAGGTAGTGTAATGCCTTCATGTATGTTCTTTTTGTTTAGGATGGCTTTGGGCTTCAGGCTCTTCTGGGCTTCAGGCTTTTTTTCGGTTCCCTGTGAATTTTTAAACAGATTTTTTTTTTCCCTCAAGTTCTATAAAGAATGTAATTGGTAGTTTGATAGGAATAGCATTGAATCTGTAAATTGCTTTGGGCATTATGGCCATTTTAACAATATTGATTCTTCCTATCCGTGAGTATGGCATGATTTTTCCATTTGTTTGTATCATCTCTGATTTTTTAAGCAGTATTTTGTAGTTCTCCTTGTATATCTTTCACTTTCCTGGTTGGTTGCACTTTTCTGGTTGGCTGTATTCCTAGGTATTTTATTTTTTTATGTGACAGTTGGGAATGTGATTATGTTCCTGAGTTGGCTCTCACCTTGCCTGTTGTCGATGAATAGAAATGTTACTGATTTTTGTACACAGTTTTCATATTCTGAGATTCTGCTGATGTTGTTTATCACCTTAAGGAGCTTTTGGTCCAAGACTATGGGTTTTTCTAGATATAGGATCATGTCATCTGCAAACAGGGAGAGTCTGACTTCCTCTCTGCCTATTTGGATGTTCATTTCTTTCTCCTGACTGATTGTTCTGGCCAGCAGTTCCAGTACTGTGTTGAATAGAAGTGGTGAGAGAGGACAGCCTTGACTTGTGCTGGTTTTCAAGAGGAATGCTTCGAGCTTTTGGTAGTATGTTGTTGGCTCTGGGTTGTCATAGACGGGTTTTATTATTTTGAAGTATGTTCCTTCAATACCTAGTTTATTGAGAGTTTTCCATATTAATGGGGGTGTTGAATTTTATCAAAAGACTTTTCTGCATCTATTGGGATAATCACATTGTTTTCGTCTTTAGTTCTGTTTATGTGATGAAGCACATTTATTGATTTTCATACATTGAACCAAATGTACATTCCAGAAATGAACCTACTTAATCATGGTGGATTAAGTTTGGTTATTATTATTTTTTTCTTTCTTATTTTATTTTATTTTTTCATTTTGAGACAGGTTTCACTCTGTTGCCCAGGTTGGAGTGCAGTGGCATAATTTTGGCTCACTGCAGCTCTGACCTCCAGGGCTCAGGCAATCCTTCCACCTCAGTCTCCCAGGTAGCTGGGGCTACAGGACTGCACAACCATGGCTGGCTAATTTGTTTATTTTTTTGTAGAGGTGGGGCTTTGCCATGTTTCCCAGACTGGTCTCAAATTCTATCCACTCACCTTAGCCTCCTAACATTCTGGGATTACAGGAGTGTGCCACTATGGCTGGGTGATAAGCTTTTTGATGTGCTGGTAGTTCAATTTGCTGGTCATTTGTTGAGAATTTTTGCATCAATCTTCATCAAGGATATTGGTCTGAAGTTCTCTTTTTGTTGTTGTGTCTCTGCTAGGTTTTGGTATCAAGATAATTCTGGTTTCATAGAATAACTTAGGAGTCCCTCCTCTTCATTACTAATCATTCCAGGGATTTGATTTCTTCTTGGTTCATTCTTGGGAGGGTGTAAGTGTCTAGAATTATGCATTTCTTCTAGATTTTCTAGATTGTGTGTATGGAAGTGCTCATAATATTCTCTGATAATTATTTATATTTCTGTGGCTCAGTAGTAATATTCCCTTTGACCTTTCTAATTGTGTTTATTTGGATCATCTCCCTTTTCTTCTTTATTAATTTAGTTAGTGGTCTATTTATTTTATTAATTTTTTTCAAAAAACCAATTCCAAGACTTGTTGAACTTTTGAATATTTTTTTCATTTCTCAGTGTCCTTCAGTTCAGATCAGATTTTGATTATTTCTTGTGTTCTGTTAGGTTTGGGGTTTGTTTGCTCTTGGTTCTTTAGTTCTTTTAGTTATGACTTTAGGTTGCTAAACTAAGATTTTTCTTTTTGATGTAGGCATTTAGTGCTAGAAGTTTCCCTCTTAACACTGCCTTACTTGTGTCTTAGAGGTTCTGGTATGTTGTATCTTTGTTCTCATTAGTTTCAAAGAACATCTTGATTTCTATCTTAATTTCATTATTTACCCAAAAGCCATTCATGACCAGGATATTCAATTTTCATGTAATTGTATGGTTTTGAGCAATTTCCTTAGTCTTTGCTTCTAATTTTATTGTGTTATGGTCAAAGAAAGTGGTTGTTATACTTTTAATTCTTTAGCTTTGCTGAGGAGCATTTGTTGTCCTATTATGTGGCTGATTTTAGAGTATCCTATTTGCCATACAAATATACAAAAGAATGTATATTCTGTTGTTTTGAGGTGGAGAGTTCTATAGATGTTTATCAGGTTTATTTGCTCCAGTGCTGGGTTGACATTCTGAATACCTTGTGAATTTTCTGCTTCATTGATATAATACATCTCAGACTATTATTGCTTGGGAGACTAAGTCTCTTTGAAGGTCTCTAAGAACTTGCTTTATGAAACCAAGTTGACTAAATATATATTTAGTATAGTTAGGTCTTCTGGTTTAATTGAACAATTTACCATTATGTAATGCCTTTATTTGTCTTTTTTGACTTTTGTTGGTTTAAAGTTTGCCTTTTTTTTCTTTTTTTTTTCCTAAAATTAGAATTGCAACACTGTTTTTTTTCCTGATTTCCACTTGGTTGGTAGATTTTTCTCCATTCCTTTATTTTGAGCCTATGGGTGTCATTGGATGTAAGACAGGTCTCTCAAAGACAGCATAACAATGGATCTTGGGTCTTTATCCAGCTTGCCACTCTGCTTTTAATTGAAGCATTTAGCCAATTTACAAGATTAGTATTGATATGTGTGGATTTGGTCCTGTTACCATGATGCTAGCTGATTATTATGCAGACTTGTTTGTATGATTGCTTTATAGTGTCACTGGTCTGTGTACTTCAGTGTTTTGGTAGTGTGTGGTAACAGTCTTCACTTTTCACGTTTAGTGCTTCCTTCAGCATCTCTTGTAAGGTAAGTTTAGTGTTAACAAATTCCCTCAGCATTTGCTTGTCTGAGAAGGGCCTTATTTCTCCTTTGAGTATGAAGTGTGGTTTGGCTGGATATGTAATTCTGGGTTGGCATTTCTTTTCTTTACAAAGGTTGGATATAGGCCCCCAACATCTTCTGGCTTACAGGGTTTATGCTGCAAGGCCTGCTATTAGTCTCATGAGCTTCCCTTTGTAGGTAATCTGACCTTTCTCTCCAGCTGCCTTTAACGTTTTTTTCTTTCATTTTGACCTTGAAGAATCTGATAATTATGTGGCTTGGGGATCATCATCTTGTGAAATATTTTACTGGGTTCTTTACATTTTCTGAATTTGAATATTGGCTTCTTTGGTTAGGTTGGGGAAGTTATCATGGATGATGTTTTGAAATATGTTTTCCAATTTTCTTATATTGTCCCCATATCTTTCAGGGACAATGAGTCATCAATTTGGTCTCTTTACATAATTTCATATTTCTTGGAGGTTTTGTTTGTTCCTGTATATTCTTTTTTCTCTATTTTTGTCTGCCTGTCTTATTTCAGAAAGCCAGTATCTAAGCTCTGAGACTTTTTCCTCTGTTTGGTCTGTTTTACTATTAGTGCTTATGATTAAGGCTAGGTGTCATGGCTCACTCCTACAATCCTAGCAATTTGGTAGGCTGAGGCAAGCAGATCACTTGATGCCAGGAGTTTGAAACCAGCCTGACCAACACAGCGAAACCTAGTCTCTACTAAAAATACAAAACATTAGCTGGGCATGGTAGCATGTGCCTCTGGTCTCAGATATTTGGGTGGCTGAGGCACAAGAATCACTTGAACCTGGGAAGCAGAGGTTGCAGTGAGCCAGATTGCATCACTGCACTCTCGCTTGAGCAACAGAGTGAGACCTGTCTCAAAAAACAAGAAACAAAAAAAACTTGTGATTGCATTGTAATACTTTTATCCTGTGTTTTTCAGCTCTATCTGGTCAGTTATGTTCTTTTCTATACTGACTATTTTGTCTTTCAGCTTCTCCCTTTTCTTCTTTGTTAATTTAGTTAGTGGTCTATGTCATTTTATTCTGATTCTTAGCTTCCTTGGACTGGGTTTCAACATACTCCTGAATCTCAATATTCTTTGTTTGTATTGATACTCTGAATTCTATTTCTGTCATTTCAGTCATCTCAGTCTGGTTCTAAACCCTTGCTGGAGAGGTAGGGCAGTTATTTGGAGAAAAAACCAAGTCACTCTGGCTTTTTGAGTTGTGAGCATGCTTGTGCTGATTCTTTCTCATCAATGTGGGCATATGTTCCTTCAGTCTTTTAAGTTGCTGACTTATGGATTTATTTTTTCATTATATTTGATGACCATGACAGTTTGATTGTGGTATAAGGTGGATTCAGTCCACAGGCTCTTTTCTGGAAGGTTTTAGTGGAACTGTGCTCAGCTCCAAACTCCTGCACTGTATGCTTTAACTCTGGGGAACTTGTATTGGGCTTGACTTTGTTTTCTGGCTCTTCAGGATTAGGAATCCACAGCACTGACAGTGTCGAGGTGCTCCCAGACTGCTGGTCACTACACTCCAGTGGGAGATGACAGCCACAGTGTTTCATAGCATGGTGGTAGGGGGATCGGGCCTACTTTTCATGTGACAGTGCAGTGGCAGTGGCAGCATGGCAGGGCACACACTTGTTAGCTGTGGTAAGGTGCTAGTGCATGCTGGGGTTCCTGTCACCATATGGACATTTACAACAGTGGCAGAGGCAGCACACCATGTGTGGGGGGTTGGGAGGTACCTACTGGTGACTGTACATGCAGTCATGCTGGTGGTGGTGTTGGCATGGGGGCACAGATGAAAGACAGATGGGTATAGATCTGTGTGAGCTCTTAGTGTGCTGCAAGCAGGGGTGATTGCTCAGGGTAGGAGAAGGTATGCTGTTCTTTGCGCCTAGTTTCACTCCTGCAGCAATGTTGTTTCAGAGGAGGGGTGCTGGTGAGTGTGGGGGCTGGCTGGCTGTTTGCCTGCCAAGGCTCCAACTGCAATGGTGGTATGGAGATGGGGACAGAGTGCACTCATGCTGCAACAATGGCAGGGGGCAGGGAGCACTGGCAGGGAGGGGAAGGAAAAACCCACCTGTGCACACGTGTACCAGCAAAGTGATGTTGGGGGGTGGCCGTGGGCCTGGGAGAAGCTGCAGTGGTGGGTAGGGAGTGAGAGGGCTTATTGTGGGCCCATGGGGGCTGCCTCACTGGAGCTTTCTGCCAGTCAGTCATACTTCACAAATGCAGGATATTATGTGGACACCTGAGGCAGCCCTGCACACAGGTGTTGCCAGATCGGGGCACTGGCAGAGTCCAGCAGACCAAGGGGTGCTCAGGTCAGACAAGCCCCATCTGATGGGCAAGATCGTCTTGCAGAGTTCAGGTCTGACAGTTCCCCTAGGGCCAGAATCTCCTATGGGAGCAAGTCAAGGCTAGAGGGATGGGCATCCTTGGCCATGATTCACTCTAGAGGCTCCCACATCAAACCCTCTGGGCTCCACATCAGCTGATGTGCTGCTTTGACCCTTTCTCTAAGAAGCCTTCCCTGCCAACTTGAGTGTCTGTAGTGGTCAAGAGGTCTCTTCCTGCTGAGTGTTTGTGGTGGTTGAGAGGTTTCTTCCTATCGAGATTCCAGAGACCCAGGGTGACAGCAGGCTGCTCCTTGCCAGTTTGACTCACTTGTTCCTCCAGAGTCATTGGAGGCCAGGAACAAGACCCAGTGTGTAAGCCCTATGCAGAGTTCCCAGCTTCTTTTTCCTTCAGGCTAGCATCTGTGTCTTCCCTCTGTCAACTCTCAGTGCCTTCCCTCTGAAGATCTGTTAGGAGTACACCAGTTGTCTTATTCCCTCAGTGACAGCTTTTCACTTGCCTGTGTCTAGTCAGCCATTTTGTCCAGCCTTCCCCAATATTTTTCTTTTTAATGAAAGGATTGCAACTAAAAATTTCTCTCTGAGGACTGCCTCCACTACATTCAAAAAGCTTTGATATATTGTGTTTTCATTTTCATTAATCTCTATTTTTAATTTCCTTTTGTGAGTTCTTTGACTTTTTGGTTGTTTAAAAGTATGTTTTTAAATTTCCATATCTTTGTGAAATTTCTAGTTTTTTGTTATTGATTTCTAGCTTTATAACATTATGTTTGGAGAAGATAATTGGTATGATTTAAATTTTCTAAAGTTTATTGAGACTTGTTTTGTAGACAAATATATAATCTATCCCAAAAAATGTTTCATGTGCATTTGAAAAGAATGTGTATTCTCTTCCTGTTGGGTGAAATGGTGTGTATGTTAGTCTGTGAGTATGTCTGTTAATAATCGATTAATCATGTTGTTCAAGTTCTCTATTTTCTTGTTGATCTGACTAGTTATTCTGTGCATTACTAAAAATGATGTATGAAAGTATCCAATTCTTATCACAGAGTTGTTAGTTTCCTTCTTCAATTATCATAATTTTCTTCATGTATTTTTGAATTCTATTGTTAGACACATGTATGTTTACACTTGTTATGCCTTCTGCTTGGATTGGCCCTTGTGGTAATAATCTTCACATGCTTTTAATTGTTATATTATCTTTATCATTTGACCCTTTTATTAATATCAATATTTTTGTCCTTTGTAGGAGTTTTTAACTTAACATATATTTTGTCTGATATTAGGATAGCAATTCCAGTACTTTTGTTTGCTATTTACATGGACTATCCTTTACATTCTTTCACTTTCAATCAACCCTTTGTTATCATTATATCTAAAGTGAATCTCATGGTCAACACATTGAATCATTTATTTTTAACATAGTCTGCCAATCTATGCCTTTTTAATGGAGAGTATAATCCATTTACATTTAAAGTAATTACTTATGAAGAAGTCATTTGTTTTTTGGCTTATAGCTTTTTGTTTTGTCTCCCTCCATTACTGCCTTCTTTTGTGTTAAACTAATTTTTTTGTATTAAACTATTCTGATTTCCTTTCATCTCCTCTTGTCATATGTGTGTGTGTGTGTGTGTGTGTGTGTGTGTGTGTGTATATATATGTTACCATGGGGCTTAAATTCAATACCCTTAAATGCTTGTAGTCAAAACAACGACAATAGCAACAACAACCACCACCATCTCTCCTGGTCTTTGAAATTTGTTTCTGTGTTGGGAACTCCTTTAGTGCCTATTCAAGCTATTTACTACTCTGCCTTAGATTCCACTTCCTGCTTACATGGGGCCTTATTGTCAGCCACATGAAAAAGATTAGTGTCTTCTCAAGTATTTTCTGTGTATATGTCTTGTCCTGGGAATGTGTATGGTCTCCTGGTTTCCTCAATATGTGTAAGATTTCTTGGAAGATATTATTCCTATTGTATCTCCTTCATCAGGTTTTTTCTTCCCATACATTTAGATATGCCTATTGCTTGCTCTAACTGCTATCCCTTGCTTCAGGTGCCTGGCTAGTTAACTAACTTTTTGAGTCTTTCAACGATCACTGCTCAGGAGTAACATTCAACTCTGGGGAAACTCTGAGGTGGGTGAAACAAAGCTAGTTTCCTGAGCTGATCTCTTAGGGAGCCACCAGACAGGTAAAACTAGAAAACCACAGTACTTTGAGAATAAGATATATATTGCTGCTGTGGCACCAACAGGCTGCACCAGGAATGCAGCCTGCCACTTGTTGTTACCACTAAGCTTGAGAGCAAGTAATGGTAGATAGATAAGTTCAAATACCTAACACTTTCTTAAAAAATTTCACCAGCTTCTGTCTTCATTGATCATCCCCTTCACTGTATTAATTTTTTGTGGTGTTTCAGGATCTTAAAAATTTTGATTCTGATTTTTTTTTTTTGCTAGCCTAATTATGGCATTAGGGGAGAGAAACAGTTTTGGATTTCCCCAATCCATCATTTTCAGTGATGTCACACCCAGAAAGATGACTTTTATATAATTAACAAGAAAAGAAAGGGGGAAATTGAAGGATCAAGAAGAAAAATGGAAGTAGAATGAAGGACATTTTTATAGATATACCAGTAAGAATGGCCTTTGGAATTGTTAACCTCCTAAAATGAGAAAATATGCCACCAAAGAAAAGAAGTCTATGTAGCCGGTATTGAGAAATAAGTATCTGGATGCTAAAAAACATCATGTGATGTTAAGAAGTGAGATGGGCCATTGTGGAGATCGAAAAAAATTATTGCGGTCTCACGTGTCTATGCTCAGCATGTAATTTAAACTCTGAGTTGTAAAGATGGTTTGTTCTTTCAATTTTTTATTATCTTGACAATATCAAATTGTTAAGTTTAATCCAATCTACCAAAATATTTTATTTTCCTAAAAAGCCTTCTTTACAAACAAAATGTACATGTATCTCATGCTTTCTGCTCTGCCTCTTTTCCCTTAGATATGAGATTCGACTTCAGAATTAGATTAAAGCAAACAAACAGAAACTTGACTTGACTATTAGTTATATTTATTTTTCCATGTGAGGTTATCTAACCTTTTTTTGTCTTTTCTAAACAGTGGGTGTCTTATCTGCGGCTCACTGTAGCCTCTACCTCCCAGGTTCAAGTGATTCTCCTGCCTCAGCTTCCTGAGTAGCTGGAATTACAGGTGCCTGCCACCACGCCCAGCTAATTTTTGTATTTTTAGTAAAGATGGGGTTTTGCCATCTTGGCCAGGCTAGTCTTGAACTCCTGAACTCAGGTGATCCACCCATCTCAGCCTCCCAAAGTGCTGGTTATGAGCCACCGTGCTTGGCTATTTTTTCCTTTTAAAAAAATTTAATGCAAAAAGACTAATAGTAAATAATGATGTTTTATGATTACTTGCCAAACAACAATCATAAAAGATGACTACGCTGAAATTTTTACAACTGACTTGCTTTCCTTGTTATAAAGATCCATCTTTTCTGTGATATCCTAATTATGTAGTTATTTCAAGTAGATGCTGTTGAGTAAAGGGGTGGTGCTTTGGCTGCTTTTGCTTTTGAAGATCTTTTGGCTCAGGGTTAGTAACAGAATAGATTACTTGTAGTCTCTTACTTTAGATGTAGGAAGTAGAATTCAAGAGTTTTGGAAGTTTTCAAAAATCTGCATTCTAAAAAGGAAATTTACTAGGGTAAAGGATGCTATATCATGAATATCTGTGTCAGCACAGGAGCTTGCTATTTTAGAGAAGATGACATTTAAGAGTCCTTTGTTGTTGTAAGATGAAGCCACATTGAGTTTTTGTAATACCATGAAAATAGATGAAGAAAAGATACTTCTCTTAATTTCAACTGTTTTTACACTTCCTGCAGTACTTTCCAGGAGTCAAGTTTACACTGAGTCTCTTGCTACTGTGTCTTGTTATTGATGATGTTACTTCCTTGGTGACTGAGATAGAGCTATAGTCATTTTCTTCCTGTTGATCTTCAATTCAGTGAGAAGCTGAGTGAAAACAGACATATCTGCCCTCAAACTGACAATAATATTTCACTTTTGTCTTGTGTCCCAATTTCTCTCTGTCAAATGGAAATATTCTTGTTTTTATTTAGAGAGCAAAGAAAGAAAAGTAAATATTCTGTTTTTGACTGTGTTCGTCCAGAGTAAAGCCAATCTTCCCTGCCTTATTAAATGACTAGAAGTAGAAATCAGTATATACACATTCACCAAGCGATGACATATTTCCAAGATCAGGAAGACTCTTAAATAATTTTATTTTCTATTTATACTTTGGAAAAAAATATTTTCCTAAAGTTCTGTATACAAACAGTATCTTCCAGGACTCTATGCTTTTCAAGTACAAATAAAACAATAACCATTGGTATCCAAGTTCTATGAAACCTATGAGTTGAAAATGGAATAAATATTGTTATAAAATTATAACTAATGAGCCCAGGTAGTATTAAATCTACATGAAAGCACCAAGGGCATCCTGATCATCCTAAGCTAATTTAGACCTTATCAAAATATAAAATTTATACAAAAACAAGAGTTGACTCAAAGAAGTAAGGAATTATTTGAGGTTTGGCAGGGAAGTTTTTACTTACCAGGAGAAAATAAAGATAATAAAATCCTCTTGTTATTTTCTAAGGTGCCAATTATGACAATACGGTAGTAATGATATCTATAAGGATTATGGTATGACATAGATTCTTTTTATTGTGTTTCTCTGCTTACAGCAATAAAATAACAAGATCAAGTCCTTTAACTGTAAGCTGAAGTCACAGTTTCAAACACTAGAGAGTTTCCATGAAAGTGCTAAAATGAATTTTAAATTTTTTTGAAGTCATAGTTATTTCTGAAAATCAAACACAAAATTTAATTGTATGTTAACATGTTGATAAATTACAATAATTGAATTCACTGTTGTGTCAGGTTTTTTTCATGTGAAAGTTAGGACACCTATTGGGAAGGATTTGGATCTTGGATGGGAGATCTGGTTGGAGTGGGGACATCTCGTTGGATCTAGATGAAATAGGAAATCTTGACCACTAAATCACTTTTTCATACTCTTTCCAGTGGAATTACTTTTCAATCTGGTACTTGAAAAAACAGTTTTACTTAATTTGAAAACCGTGTGAGAGATAAATTTGCTTGGCTAAGATGCCTTGAAGGAGGAAGTTCATTCTTCTGAAGACCTACAACTATCCCTTATTGCTGCTATTTCATAACTAGAATAAAATATCAGTGTATTCTAAGGAGACAGGTCACTATGACCTTGGGCAAAAATCATCATAAAAAATCACAAAATGTTACTAAAATATTTTGGGAGAAATCTGTGGAAAATGTGTAGAAATATATTCTAATGGTGTTAGATTAAAAAATGTGGTGGATTATAATGATACATTAGGTAATTAATTGACATGGCTAAACTTTCCAGAGATTTTAGATTTTTTTGTTTTCTCATTCAGCTAGAAGTGGTCCTAAATCTCTGCAGCAATTTCAAGCTGTAATAAAGGCTACAGTACCATGTGGCCTCCCTGATCTAGCAGGTCCAGTATAAACCAATTATTTAAAATATTGGTGGCAAGTGGAGATCCTGTATGGGGTCCCTGGGAAGCGCCAAGAGAATAATCACAGCCCAGAGCTCTAGGAGTTTGGAGGAAATTGATGCTTTCTCCTGCAGCTATTTTGAGTAAGAGGTAATGGCTTGCTTTGGGTGTTGGTGGAGACTGAACTTCTAATAAAGGGACATCAGCTGACGTTGAGGCCTGAGCTTTCCATCATGAGTTGGTTATAGTCTGATCCACTGGGCTGTAAATTTGGGCATGCTCAGGAATATGTATTATAACATTGAAATGGTCCATAAGGAACTCAACTTAGGTGGGTCTGAAAGTTATGAGTAATTTGCATATGCTTGTACCACTCAAAAGTGGATAGCTGCAATACTACTACCCATTTAGGGGTGCTCCCTGAAGGATAAGAGTGAAAGAAGTTCTTCTCAGTGAGAGGAAGAATTTTCATTACTTTATAAGTAACTGCTAATGATTTGTATGGATGGTTGAGGACATGACGGAAACAGAATTGTGTGATTGGCAACCAGGAAGTCTGGAGAAAAGATGGGTGTTTCTCAATATGGGCACAGATTGTGAAGATATTTGTGATGCATATGAATTCTGATCAAAGTTTATCCACTGCTGTGGAAGATGTTAATAATTAGGTGGACAGAATGACACATTCTGTGGATGTCAATCAATCTCTTTTTGCCACATTCTCCATTTCTTGGTCAATGGGCTCATGGGTAAAGTCATTATGGTGGTAGGAACAGACTACACATGGCTTAACAACATGGAATTTATATTACCAAGTATGGCCTTGCTAATGTAAATGCTGAGTTCCTAACCTGTTGACAACAAGGAGAAATACTTAGTTTTCAATATGGCACCATTCTTCAGGGGAACCATCCAGCCTTCTTGTCGTGGGTTGATCACGTTAGGAAACAATCATGGGGGAGATCAGAGCTTTTGAGATTACTACATTCGATAAACTCAGAGAACCCCTTCCCAATGTTATGCCATTTTATATAGCATTTCTTCTGATCAAAGAACTAATTTCAACACAAAGAAAGTACAGCAATGGCTCATGCCCATAGAATCAACTAGTCATTCTAAACACTCCATCAACCAGAAGTTACAGAGTAAATAGAAATATAAAATGGCTTGCTGAAAACTCAGTTCCAGAGCCAATTGAGAGATAACAACTTGAAAGGATGAGGTTCTAACTTGCAAGATAAAGTATATATTTTGAAGCAGAGGTCATTGTACAATGCTATTTCTACCATAGCCAAAAGACATGAGTCTGGGAATCAAATGATGAAAATTAGAGTGGCTTTTATTATTATTATGCTCAGTAATCCTCTTGCAAATTTTTGCTTTCTATTCCTATTCTAGTAATCTTGGACTTTGCTGATTCAGATCTCTTAGCCTCCAGTGTAAATATGGATCAACTATGGGACACAATATTGATTCCACTGAATTGGAAGATGAAACTGTACCTGGTCAGTTTGGTCTCTTAATGCCACTGAACTAACAGGCAGGGGAAAAAAAAGTATTCTAACCAATGGAGTGATTTCTCCCAATTACCAAAGGGAAGCTGGTTTGTTGCTGCACAATGAGGAAAAGCAGGACTAAATCTGAAACCCAGCAAATTCTCTAGTGTATTTCTTAGTACTTCCATGCCCAATAATGAAGGTTAATGAAACACTAAAAACAATGACAAATAATAGCATGATTGCTAACTCAGATGTTTCAAGAAAGAAGATTTGCATTTCTCCAACAGGTAAAGAATCCTGACCAACTGACATTCTGGCTGAGGGCAGGGGAAGTATGAAGTGAATAGTAGTAGAATTAAGTAATATGTATTAACTATGTTCTTGTGACCAATTACAGAGATGAGGAATGTGGTAGCTTTGTATTTTTTCTTTTTGCAGGTTATATGTGTGTGTCTATTGGCATGTGCTAACAATTTTCTTTTTCTCTAACTTCTTTCTTATTTTTGTTTTATATGCAAATTGTTAGAAGTTAATGTTAACCTTGGGCCTTTAGGTAATAGAGTATACCATGGAACTGTGATGGGATTTGAGTAGTACTCATTAAAGCCAGTGTTGGATATACTGACTGTTGGGACTCTGCCTCCTCTCATTTTGGGGAACAGATGTAAAAAACTTGTAAAAAGAATAGCTTTTTAGGGGAAGTGATAAAGGTATGTTGTTATTATAAAGTACAAATGTGTGTATAAAGGTGAATGTGGAAACTGAGTAACCAAAAATGTGAACATTGCCAGATACCAATTTCTCTCAGTTCCAAATCCACCTTGTTACTTTGTGATAATGGAGGTGAGCCCTACAAATAAAATATTTTTCTTTTGCCAGCTGCCATGAGAGAGCATGTCAGTAGAGGGCACTGGAGGGAGACTGGAGCAGAAGGAAGTTCCAATGTGCCTCTTGTGGCAGGCTCCTTGAGGTATGCATCACACATCCATCACTGGGCTCTTGAATTGTGGGTCAATTCAATAGCATTAGGCTCCTGCTATATAGGTGGCTTCTCCAGGATCTGAGTGCCAGTGCTCACTAACCGAGGTGCAACCTTTCCTTGTAGAGCACTTCTCCCTGGCATTTCAGATTGTGAATTTCTAGCAAGTTCTGAAAGTGCTGTGCCTTGGAAAACTTTACCATCTTTCTCTCAATCCCTGTGGTATTGAGAAGTGAGGTAGTTGGATGCTCTTTCATTGATACTGTTTTTATATCAACTGTTCCTGTATTTTTAGACTATTTCTCATTTTTAGAAAGTCCTTTGTTATGCCAAGCTCCTTTCAAAGTTAGTAATTTTTATATTAAATTTCCCATGATTAAATTACTATTTGGTTTCTGTCTTTTGACTGAATACTGACTGATACAGTTGACTAAGTGGCTTCCTGCTGGGTTTAAAATGTACCTTACCAGAAATATCCTCACTTTGGAAATATTTCCCATTTTCTGCTTTGAATGCCTGGCATTTTATGTCTGCAGACCCACTTAATTTCATGGATTTTTATGAATATCTTGGTTCTGGCTTTGTGTTACATGCCGGGAAATAGAATAGAGTTTGAAAAATTCCTTCTTCCAGGCATACAGTCCAGATGTTTACAAGTAATGTTTTAAAAATACGTATTTCCAGAGAGTTAATAGATTTAGCAAACATAAAAGCAACAATATAATTTGCTTATATAATTTTTTTTCTCTTCTCTCTGGGCTATTCACTTGTATTAGTGGAGTTGGATACAGGAATTTTGTTTGTCTTAGGTCAGGCACAATGAGACAGCAAAGAGAAATAGGATAATAAGCATTCAGAAAAATATCTAATTCCAAAATAAAATTACAAACTCAATGGTAGAAAACTTGGAAAACATAACAATTTATAAAGAATATAAAAGATCTAATGTTTATTTAGCTCCTTTCATGTGACAAAAATTAGACTACATTCTTTTACATGTTTTAATCGATAGAGGCTCTAAAACTCTGCCAAATGTATGTGTGTACTTTTAAAAAAAACTATGAGAAAATTAATATTCAAGAATATTAAGTAACTTCTCTAAAGTACCAGGACTGGTATACAAAGCTCATGAATCTGCTTTCAGAGTCTTTGCACTCTCACTATGGAATAAAGCCTCCCCATTTGGGTTAATCAATCTTAATCCTTACTTGGTGATAAACGTTATAAATATTGTAACCAACTTCTTTCTAAGTTTATTATTATACATATATAAAGTGTATTTGCATTTATTATAGACGTTTGAGTTAGTGTATGCATTCAATATTTCAGCCTTCTTATCTTCTTACCATTACGTCATAAATATTTCACCACACAGTGGGTTATTAATATTATTGTACCACTGGACTAGTTATTAAAATTTATACTCTATTGGCTGTTTTCACTATTGCAAATGATGCAAAAAAAAAGACTTTTTTTGTGAATCTTTAAATGATATAAGATTATTTTTTAAAATAAATCTCTAAAATACATTCATACATTATAGCTATTTATAATAATATTTTCCCACATTTAAAAACATTATTATTTTAAATTGATACAGAATAATTATACATATTTATGGAGTACAGTATGATGTTTTGATATATGTATACAATGCATAATGATCAAGTTGGGGTGATTAGCATATCCATCATCTCAAACAGTTGCCATTTCTGTGTGTTAAAAACATTCAAAATTCACTCTTGGAGCTATTTGAGAATATAAAATATATTGTTGTTTATTGTAGTTACCCTAGAGTGCTCTACAAAACCACAGCTTATTCCTCATATCTAGCTGCACTTTGTATCCACTGACCAATCTCTGGTTATCCTTTATTCTACCCTTCCCGGGCACTGGTAACCATAATTCTACTCTTCACTTCTTTGAGATCAATTTTTGTAACTTCCACATATGACTGAGAATATGTACTATTTATCTTTCTTTCCTTTGTTTATTTCACTTTTTAAAAAAATTTATTTTATTTCACTTAACATAATGTCTTCCAATTTTATCCACATTGCTGTGAATGACAGAATTTCATTCTTTTATATTGCTAAATAATATTCCATTGTGTGTGTTGAGATGCATTCTATACCTTGTTGACTGAGAATTTTTATAATGAAGTCATGTTGAATTCCATAAAATGCTTTCTTTGTGTCTATTGAGATGATGATACGGTGTTTGTACGTCATTCTGTTGATGTGATATATATTTATTGATTTACATATACCAAATCATCCTCAAATTCCTTCAGTAAATCCTATTTGATCATAATCAATGATCTTTTTAATGTGCTGCTGGATTTGGATGGCTAGTATTTTGTTGAGGATTTTTGCATCCCTGTTTATTAGAGATATTGTCCCAACATTTCCTTTTTTTGTTGTGTCCCTGTCTGATTTTGGTGTCAGGACAATGATGACTTTGTAGAATAAGTTTGAAGAAATGTATTTCTCTTCAATATTTTGAAAAGTTTAAAAGGAATTTGTATCAGTATTTTAAATGTTTGATAGAATATAGCAGTGAAAGCATCTGGTCTTGGGCTTTTCTTTGTTGGGAAACTTCATTACTGATTCAATCTCATTACTTAAAATTGTTCTGTCCAGGTTTGTTTTCTTGAGTTAAATCTTGGTAAGTTGTATATGTTCGAGAATTTTTCAATATTTCTGCTAGGTTTTATAACTTGTTGGCATATATAGCTTACCCATGAATAACATGGATTTGATCTGTGCAGGTCCACTTATATGCAGGTTTTCTTTCACCTCTGCCACTCCAGAGACAGCAAGACGAAACCCATCCCCTCAGCTTATTCAATGTGAAGATGGCAAAGATGGAGAGCTCTATGATGACCCGCTTCTACTAAATAAATAGTAGATATGTTTTCTCTTCCTTATGATTCTCTTAACAACATTTTCCCCTAGGTTACGTCACTGTAAGAATACTGTATACAATACATATAATCACAAAATTTGTGTTAGTAGCCTGTTTATATTATTAGTAAGGCTTCTAGTAAACCACAGCCTATTACTAATTTTGGGCGAAGTTAAAATTTATATGTAGATTTTCAACTATGCAGGGTGTTGGTTCTCTCTAATACTTACATTGTACAAGGGTCAACTATAGTTGTTCATAATAGTCTCTAGTGATCCTTTGTATTTCTGTGATATCAATTGTAATGTCTTCTTTTTTCATTTCTGATTTTAGTGATTTGAATATTTAATGTCTCTTATTTTTGTTAGTCTAGCTAAATGGTTTCTCAATTTTGTCTCTTTCCAAAAAAACCAACTTTTTGTTTTGTTGATCTTTTGTATGTTTTTATTCTAAAGTTTATTTATATATTCTCTGTCCTTTGTTATTTACTTTTATTCTTTCTACTATTTTGGAGTTTGGCTTATTTCTTTTTCTAGTTCCTTGAGATGCATTGTTATGTCTACTTTTTGGATGTGGGTGTTTATTGCTATAACCTTACCTCTTAATACTGCTTTTGCTATATCCTATAGGTTTTGATATGTTGTGTTTCTATCTTTATTTGTTTCAAGAAATATTTTAATTTTCTTCTTAATGTGTTCATGAATTCATTGGTTGTTCAGAAGCATGCTGAATAATTTTCATGTATTTGTGCATTGTTAAAAATTACACTTGCTATTGATTTTGTTTTATTCTATTGTGGTAAGAAAAGATAGTTGATATAATTTTAATTCTTTTAAATTTGTTGAGACAAGTTTTGTGGCTTATCGTGGTCTATCCTGAAAACTTTCTATATGCCGATGAAAGAATGTGTATTCTGCAGCTGCTGGATGAAGTGTTCTATAAATGTCTGCTATGCTCATTTGGCCTAATGTGCAGTTTAGATCCAAAGTTTCTTTGTTGATTTTCTGTCTAGATGATCTCTACAATGCTGAGAGTGGGATGTTGTCCCTAACTATTATTGTATTGGAGTCTCTTGCTCCTTTTAAATCTAATAGTATTTATGCATCTGGGTGCTCTGGTGTTGGATGCATACAGGTTTATAATTATTATATTGTCTTCCTGAACTGATCTATTTATTATTATATAATTACCTTCTTTGTCTCTTTTTATTGTTTTTCAGTTAAAGTCTATTTTATGTAATAAGTATAACAACTTCTGCTCACTCTGGTTTCCATTTGTGTGGAATATCTTTTCACATCCCTTCACTTTAAGTCTATATGTGTCTTTACAGGTGAAGTGAATTTTTTGTAGGCAGCATAGAGTTGGGCAATGTTTTAAATCCGTTAAGCCATTAATGTCAGCAATAACTGTGGGAACCTTAGTGGCATGGGCTGTAGACATTTGTGGCAGCAATGTCAGTGATGTAGGTTGTTGATTTTCTTGGTGGCAAAGGAATCTTGGTGTCCTCTTATTCTTGTTTTCCACGCGATGAGGAGACTTAACCGAAGGGCTGACTCAGTAGCCTTTTGCATGCAGCTGCACCAATGCTGAGTTCCAGGTGTGGGCACTCAGCAGCTGTGGGGTGGAGGTTTTAGCCTCAAGGTCTTGTGATCCTATGGTAGCGCCTGGGAATTAGGGTTCAGGTTTGCTTTCTGCGGCTAGGTTGGATTTATGTTGCCCAGAGTCAAGATCTACGACTCTGGGGTGTGCCCTATCAGCTAAGGCACGAGAGATTGCACTGTAGCTGTGATCCTAACCCTGGGTTCGGGCTACAGCATTGGCCCAGCTCTGGGAAAGAAAAGGTGCTCTGAAGGCTTGGACCTGGGAAGCAGGGTATGTCTGTAATTCAGCAACCTGAGTAACAGGGCCCAGTGGTACTGGAGTCCCGGGGAATGAGACTCCATGTAGGAGTGATTCCAGACTTTGAAATGGCAGGACTTGGCAGTATCTTAGACTCTGTGAGGCCACGTGCAGCAGCAGCAGCAAAGACCTCAGAATTGCACAGCATTGCTGTTGTTTGAACCCTGGGGGTCAGGAAGCAACATAACAGTAACTCTACTACCCAGGGAAAGAGGTATATCAGCAACTCCAAATTTAGGTAACTAGTCCATGTCCAGGGAAATAAGGTATTAGAGTTGTTTGTCCTATAGGGCAGAGTGTCTAAGAGCAGCCACTCTGCTGTGTCCCCGTGATACATGGTACTAGGTCAGTTCAGCCCTGGGATGTATAGCTGCTCAGCTCAGCCAAGTAAGTGATTCCTAAGGGTTGCTGTGCCACTTCAGCTCAATGGCCCAGGCATGGTTTCCCTGGGTTGCAGGGTGCTGATTCAGCTTAGGTATCAGGGTGTGTGACACCTCTGTGCAGCCAAGATGCCGTTTACTGGGAGTTAGCAAACTCCTTCAACTCAGCCCCAAGGATATGTAGCTGCTCTGGGCAGCAGCAAAGGTACCGTGTTCTCAGGAAGCAAGGTTCTGCTTCAGCTGGGGTGCAGAGGGATATGACTGCTCTGGACAGCTAAGGCACTATTTCCTGGGGGTGCCCTGCATTGCTTCAGCTCTGGCAGAGGGGGACAGAATGCAGCAGTGACAAAGAGGGGTTTATGAAGTAGATGGGTCAAAGCACTATTTCTTTGAGAGGCACTGTACAGCTTCAATTTGAGTACCATGAGGCAGGGCACAGCAGTGACCAAGAGGGATTTTTGGAGTAACTTTGCCAAGGCACCGTTTTCTTGAGAGGCAGTGTGTAGCAACTCCACCAAAGCACCGTTTCTGTAGGAGGGAGTGAGCAGCTTCAGCTCAGGGCCCCAGGGGCAGGGTGCAGCAACTGAATGGGAGAGGTGGATGGCACAGCTCCCCCTCAGCCCTGTTTCCCTAGAAAAGAGTAAGCTACTTTAGTGCTGGTATCCAGGTGCACAGTGTAGTAGCAGTGATGGTGAAGAGTGGAATTAGCCTCTGAAAGGCACTGTTTCCCCAGGAGGGAATGCCAATTTCAGCTCTGGCCAAGCGAGTGGGCAGTGCAGCAGGTAAGTGGAGTGACTCCCTCACTGCTTGGCCCCATGGGGAAGGCTGTAACAGCTGCACACGCTCAGGGGATGTTGTCCCACCTGGTGGGGGTTGTTTGGTGACAGCTTAGCTTCAAGGATGAATGGGAAAATATAACACACGAAATTATTTTAATATTAAAAAGTACCAATAATGCTTTTTATACACTAAGTTTAAGTCTGAATTTGGGGAGAGGGTACATTATATGCATTGTCTTTTGTCCAAATGTCTTCAAGAACTTCTTTATGTTTTATGATAGATACACAGGGTCATTTAAAAATCCGTGCACTAAATTTGTATTTGGCATCTTTGCTGAAAGCTTTTTAGGCCTAATGTCTTTAATAGGTTTCTATTTTTGTATAGTCAATTCTATTAATTGTTTTCCTTGTTATTTATTCAATTTTGGTTAAGCTTAAAAATCTTTACACATCTGAAGTTCATATTAATATTGCCCATATTTTTCTCTGTTTTTGTTATTTGACTATTTAACCTTTGATCTTAAAATATATTTTGTTGTATGGCTTGAGATAAACAACTAAGTCTTTTTTTTCTTTCTCCTTAAAAAAACACCATTAATACATAGTTTTACTGAACAGGGAGATGTTTTAAAGTGATGGCATAGCTCATTATGACAGTCCTGGATAAGGTTCCAACTTGGAGAAACTTGGATTTAAAAAAAGGTCCGCAAAGGACATTGGGTTACATTGGAGGTTAGAAGAGTGATAAATAATATCCTCCCACCATTTAATGACTGTGCAATGTGTCAAGCAGTTGGCTAATTGGTATTCACTTGTTATTTTCACAAAAATCTCATTAGTTGTATTTTATTATCTTCGTTTAAAAGATGTCCAGAGATGTTAGCAGATTAGTAGCTTGGTAGATTTGGTCAAGCTGCAGAATGTTAGAACTAGTATACATAAGGCATGTACTGTTAACTTACAATTTATTTTATTTTACTTCAAGTGCTATGTGATTAAATTTATTTTAAAAATTCACAAAATACAGAACTATACAAAATATTTAAATATATCTTTATTTTCCTCCATTTTGTATGGAGATAGAACTTTATTCATTCAACAAATATTTATAGAATGACTATCATGTTCCAAGGACTTTTTGGATTGCCACTTTCAACCTGCTTTTCTAACCCTTTGAGGGTTGGGCTTGGTGAAAAAACTTATTAGGAAAAAACAAAAATGATTCTTTTGTACTGGTAGAGTTATAAACTCTGGCCACAGTACCTTCTTGACAAGTATAAAATAGTTATGTTTTTCTACTTTTTCTCTGTGAAAGGCTTTTTTCCCATCCTTGACGTTTCTCTGTAAGGAAATCCCACCCCAATCCCACCCCAGTGATGCTTCTTCTGCAGGCTGAGCTGTGGGGTTAATGGTGGTCCCTATCTCTGTTAATCTTTTTGCCTCTAAAGTGGTTTTTGAGGAGTAGAAACTCCCGTTTGATGTAATGCTCTGTTAAAGATGTATTAAATCACACTCAATAACATTTTACTACAGCAGAAAGCATATATACTGAAAACACACAAATATACAATTTGAGGATTTTTTCCCAAAGTGAATATATCCATATATTCACCACTCAGATCAAGATATGAAATCTTTGCAGCTAAGCAAGAAGCAAGAAGACTTCTTGTTATGAGTCCCCAAAGTAACCACTGCCTTGACTTAAAGCTGTGCTTGTTTATCTCTAACAATACTTCTGATCATCCTGTGGCTTTATCTCACTTAACATAGGGTCAATTGCTCTCTTTTGCTTAATGTTTGTGGTATACACTTTATTTTCCTGTCTCTTAACTTTTGACATTCTGTATCCTTGTATTCAATGCATAGCTTTCTAAAGCAGCATATTGTCATATTTTTATTATAGTCTTAAAATTTTGTCCTTTAAAAATTTGTTTAGAGTATTATCATTTAATACAATTGCCCATATATTGAGTTTAAATCTACTATCTCACCATTTGTTTAAAATTACCTCAGCTCCTTGTCTTTCCTCTTTCCTATCTATTGGTTACTCAAATATATTTGTTATTCCATTCCATTTTCCCCGTCTACTACTATATTGTTAGTTTTCTTTTCTTTTCTTCTTCTTTTTTTTTTTTTACTGGTTACCTTTGAGGGATTACAACAGGCATAAACTTGACTTTATCCACAGTTCTCTAAATTACTACTCTTATACAACCTAAATAATGCAAACATCTTAAAACACTTAAATTTCATTCAAGCCCTCCTGCTTTTTGTGTCTTGGTTTTCATATTTTTTATTTGTATTTTAACTCTCCCAGTAAATTATTATTTTATAGAATCAATATTTACTTTTAGTTACCAACTTAGTTATGTTTATTATATGGTTATGGCATTCTTCCTGAGTTTCCATGCTCTGCCAAGCATCACATTTCTTTTGACTCAATAATTTTTGTTTCATCCTTTCTTCTTCTAGTTTGATTGGCTGGCAAGAAAATGTATTTCTCTTTTACTGTCTGAAATTGTGTTTATTTGCCTCTCAGCCTCTAGCAAGTGATTTTTGTTTTCTAGCTTCTATCATTTCTTTTAAGAAGTCAACTTACAGTTGGAAATTGCTTCTCTTAAGGTAAAATTTTATTTATTCTATTTTTTCTTTGGATTTCTACAGTTTTACTTTAACGTACTTAGCTTCTTGGAGTACACAATGCTTCCTGAATCTGTGTCTTCATATCTTTCAATGATAACGGAAATTCTTAGCTGTGATATTTTTCAAGGTTACTCCTGAGCTGGTCTCTGTCATTTGTCCTTCTGAGACTCAAATTATATGTTTGATCTTTTTATGTTGTATCATATGACTTTTAATGCTTCAGTCTGGCTATTGTCTTTTTCTATTGTTGTTGTATTTAGGCTCTGAGGTACATGTGCATATCCTGCATCCTGCATGATTGTTGCCTGGGTACATACACGCCATGGTGGTTTGTGCCTACATCAGGCATTTCTCCCTTCTCCTGGTATTATCCCTCCCCATCCTCCCAGCCCCCACTTGCTGTCCCTCCTCTCCCCTCCCCTCCACCCCCCCCCACACCTAGCCCTGTGAGTGTTGTTCCCTTGCCTGTGCCCAAGTGTTCTCATTGTTCATCACCCACCTATGAGTGAAAACGTGCAATGTTTGGTTTTCTGTTCTTGTGTCAGTTTACTGAGAATGATGGTTTCTAGGTTCATTCATGTCTCTATAAAGGACACAAAATCATTGTTTTTATGGCTGCATAGTATTCCATAATGTATATGTGCCACATGTTTTTTTGTTCAGTCTATCATCTATGGGCATTTGGGTAGGTTCCAGGTCTTTGCTATCATAAACAGCACTGCAGTGAACATACATGTGCATGTGTCTTTATGATAGAATAATTTATAATCCTTTGGGTATATATTCAGTAATGGGATTGCTGGGTCAAATGGAATTTCTATTTCTAGATCCTTGAAGAATTGCCACACTGTCTTCCATAATGGTTGAACTAATTTACGCTAATTACACCAACCGTATAAATTAACTAGTTCCACCAATAGTGTAAAAGTATTCCATTTTCTCCAAATCCTCTCCAGCATCTGTTGTCTCCAGAATTTTTAATGATTGCCATTCTAACTGGCATGAGATGGTATCTCAAGGTGGTTTTGATTTGCCTTTCTCTAATGACCGATGATGATGAGCATTTTTCCATATATTTGTTGGTCGCATATTTGTCTTCTTTTGAAAAGTGTCTGTTCATATCCTTTGCCCACTTTTGAGTGGGTTTGTTTGTTTGTTTCTTGTAAATCTGTTTTAGTTCTTTGTAGATTCTGGATACTAGCCCTTTGTCAGATGGGTAGATTGCAAAAATTTTTTCCCATTCTGTTGGTTGATGGTTTACTCTAATGATTGTTTCTTTTGCTGTGAAGATCTTAAGTTTAATTAGGTCCCATTTGTCTATTTTGGCTTTTGTTGCCATTGCTTTTGGTGTTTTAGTCATGAAGTCCTTGCCTGTGCCTATGTCCTGAATGGTGTTGCCTAGGTTTTTTTCTAGGGTATTTATGGTGTTAGTTCTTATGTTTAAATCTTTAATCCAACTGGAGTTAATTTTTGCATAAGGTGTAAGGAAGAGGTCCAGTTTCAGCTTCCTGCATATGGCTAGCCAGTTTTCCCAAACCCATTTATTAAACAGGGAATCCTTTCCCCATTGCTTGTTTTTGTCAGGTTTGTCAAAGATCAGATGGTTGTAGATGTGTGGTATTGCTTCCAAGGCCTCTGTTCTGTTCCATTGGTCTATATCTCTATTTTGGTACCAGTACCATGCTGTTTTGATTACTGTAGCCTTGTAGTATAGTTTGAAGTCAGGCAATGCTCCCAACTTTGTTCTTTTTGCTTAGGATTGTCTTGGCTATGCAGGCTCTCTTTTGGTTCACAGAACTGGAAAAAACCACTTTAAACTTCATATGGAACTAAAAGACTGTGTGGTTTTTATTAGTGTTTCTTCCAGAGCATTAATAGCTCTTTATAGATGGCAATGAATCTTGTTAATTGTATTTTAAATTTCATGCAAGCATTTTTTCACTTCTAATGTACTTTTAATTCTCTCATAGTTTTCATTTCTTTTTAGAAAATCCATACGTTGTCATATCTTCTCTTGAACATATTAATAATTCTGAAAGTTCACATCTAATAACTGAGGTATATGAATCACCTGAAGACATTTTCCTTTATCTGATATTGTCTCAGGCTTTCAATATGCTTATTCACTGTTTTTTGAGTGACTGTCGGGCATTAAAAATTAAGAACTGTAAGGGATATAAATTATGCTGTGTTTCATTTAAAAAGATTTTATTTATTCTAAGTAAAACAGAATCAGATCAGATCTCAATAATATAAGTAAGATAAAGGTTATTTGGAATTAGTTTTCAGTCTCTATACAATTTTCTATTTCTAAATTGCTTTTACTCTTAGCGAGTCATCTTTAAGTTATCTCGACTGAAAACCTGAGATTTCACAAGAGTTTCTCCATTTTGGTGGCCCTGTATTCCATTTTCGTTTCTCCTGTAGACAAATTTGCTTACCTTTCCAGCCTCTTAGCAGCTTTGTTTGGCTCAGCATCTCTGCCTTTTAGGCTGAGTGGCCTAAGAAGCAGTGATGCTTTGAGGATAATAGGGGATCAGAATGTTGAGTTTCCTTCACTGCATGGCTCTTCACTTCTGGATTGTGAACTCATGAGTCACAACTTATTGGTATGTCTGAGCTTCATTTTGTGTTTTTTTCTTTTCTTTTCTTTTCTTTCTTTCTTCTTCTTTCTTTCTTTCTTCTTTCTCTTTCTTTTTTCTTTCTCTTTCTTCTTTCTTTCCTTTCTCTTTCTTTCTTTCTTTTTCTCTCTCTTTCTTTCTCTTTCATTTTGCTTTGCAATATATCTAAAACTCTGCAAAAATTTTCTACTGTCTAGTATCTAAGCCCCTCACATTTATGCTGTCTTTATATTTCTCTGATGCCTTCAATCAGAAAATTTTGTATTTCATTTAGTCTTTATAGTTATTTTTCCTGAGAGCAATGCTCTGTTAATGGTCTGCTCTTCCTGAGAGCAATGTACAGGACAGTGTATCCTTACTACAAGCATACAGATTCCCTTTTAAGACAGTCTGATTCTCTTCCCCATGGTCCACATGTATCCAACTAGAAGTCCCTGCCTGATATGAGGAAGGATCTGAGCCTCACTCAGAAGGTGACCCACACCATGCTAACAATTCTTTCCTGAGAAAATTTCCCTAAGGCAGCTTCAAACTTGACCTCTCATCTAGACTGGTGATGTGTGCTTGGTTACTGTTAGCAGAACACATTTTTAGCTGGCATCTTTGTAAATCTCATTATAGCAATTCTATTCAGAATGAGGGATACCTAATGCCCCTTGTTTGGTCTCAGTTTAATGAGTTTCTCTAGAAACTTTGAGATAACAAAAGAAGTTATAATTTTCACTTGTTACATATTTTTTGGCTGTTTTAAATTATCTATGAACTACCTAGTCGTAGCCCTTAATTATTTTCTTCTGCTATCTTTTTTTCCCCTATTTAAAAAAAAATGGCGTTAGGTACTTTTTAGTTAATGCTAAATATTTTGCAAATATGTTTTGAAGTTTGTTACATATTTAATTTTGTTGATAATACATTTTCCTATAAGTGGATAACCACTTTCACAATGCTACATACTAAATGGTTTTCCTGTTCACAGCTATATCCAATCTCTCTTTTATCTTAAACTGTATTCAGTTTATTTCTTGGGATTTTAAGGAAATGCTGAGTAGCATCTAAACTGGTGAAATTCTTACCTTTTCCCAATATTTATACTTCTTATTTTTATACTTTTATATTTCATATAGCAGATTAAATGTAGACCATATGTAGAAAATGTTGACCATAACAGTGCTTACCACATATAATAGCATTTTTTCTCTTCTTAATAATGATATTGTGTTTTTCTTTTTTAACTGTAATGTTTCTAATAAGCCAATATTCTGCATCTATTAATATAACAATGGGACCAGGCATGGTGGCTCACACCTATAATTCCAGCACTTTGGGAGGCAGAGGTGGGCAGATTGCTTGAGTCCAGGAGTCTGAGACCAGCCTGGCCATCACGGCAAAATCTACCTCTACAAACAAACAAAAACCACAGAGCAAAAAAAACAAAAACAAAAACAAAAATCTATCAGGGCATCATGGTGCCCATCTGTAGTCCCTTACCCAGGAGGCTAAGAAAAATAAATACATACATATATATAAAACAAGGGATTTTTCCTTTTAATCTCTTAATGTAATGAATTACTGTTTTATATGCTAAACTAGCCTTGAAACCCTTTTTCATTGATAATGATTTCTAATATTTTAAAACTTTTATATTTGTATTTAGAACAAAGAGCAGTTCGAATATTTACTTTTTGTGCTATTCTTGTCTTCTTTATGAATTATGATAAAGTAAGGTTTAGAGATTGTGCTGGAATGCTTTTATCTTTTTACTCCTTATTCTTTGAAATGGTTAATATAACAAATATAGCAAAATAATACGTATGTCTGTTACATATCACTGATAAAATGCATTCAGCCTAATTCCTGTATTAAGGATTAATGTTTAATCTACAGGTGCATTCTCTTCCAGATATACTGTGTTTATTCATATTGTTTTTGTAATTTTGGTAAATTTTTCTTTTTCTTTTTTTTTTTGAAGACTAGGCAAAGGCCATAAATAATTTATTAAAATGAAATTATATATTATTCCCTATCAAATTGGCAGTATTGATCATTTCTTTTTTATTTATTTATTTATTTATTTATTTATTT
>NW_016107342.1:15941468-16031748 GCF_001604975.1 Cebus imitator | reverse complement strand
GGCAAGTGTCCAGGAATTTATCCATTTCTTCCAGGTTTATTAGTTTGTGTGCATAGAGTTGTTTGTAATAATCTCTGATGATGGTTTGAATTTCTGTGGAATCTGTGATGATATCCCCTTTATCGTTTTTTATTGCCTCAATTTGGTTATTCTCTCTTTTCTTTTTTATTAATCTGGCTAGAGGTCTGTCTATTTTGTTGATCTTTTCAAAAAACCGCTCCTGGATTTATTGATTTTTTGAAGGGTTTTTTGTGTCTCTATCTCCTTCAGTTCTGCTCTGATCTTAGCTATTTCTTGTCTTTAAATTTTTCTTTTCTATGAAATCTATGTGATCTAGATTTGAAAATCTGTGGGTTTCTGCAGCAATTCCAGACAATTTAAGCAGATAATTAAAAGTACTCCCAAGAACGCTACAGGATATATTCAGGTAAGACTTTAGTAAGGACAAGAGATATGAAAATTTTTCATATACATTAAGTTTTTTTCCATCCCGTTTCCCATGCTACTAATTTTGGTCAAATGAAATTTGATTTCCCAGAGACTACTTTTTCATATTATTCATTAACAATTATTTAAATATAAATATATTGAAAGAGTCTGTTGTAACCAGTATTTCTTATATTCCATGCTTGTTATCTACCATGGGTTTGTAATTCATATGCTTATAATAGTTTCAAGTAATTTCTTCATCCAGGGTGTGAGATTGTTAAACTTCCAAATCTTTGCATATTCTAAAGTGTTCTCATTTTTCCCTCGCATTTGTATGTTGATGTGGATATAGTATTTTTACTCTAGGATCACATTTTTGGTTAGCATTTTGAAGATATTGCTCTGTTGCATTCTAGCATCCAGTGTTCATAATAAAAAAAATTCATGCTCATCTGATTTTTAAAATTTGTTTTCTGAAATTGTTTTGGGTTTTCCTTGTATCTTCCTTAATTTGAAATTTCACCATAGCATTTCTTTTTCTCTGGGGGTTAAAAATGCTTTGTGGAGCTTGGTCCTTCCACTTCATATTGATGGTTGCAGAACACTTGCCTATCTATTGAGTTTGATTTATGATTCCTGGTAGATCCAGCCATACTATTTTCAGCAATGTGTTTCTGTCAGTTGTCAGTGGCAGACCACCAGCTTACAAAAGTCTGTGTGTAGACTCCCCATCTTCCTGTGGTGGATTGTTACCACGCATGTGACCCTACCTCTTTATCCTCACTGTCCCTGTCTAACCTGTATGCACAGTGTACTGCCATCTGCTGCTAGCACATGTAGAAAGGGACAAATGCCTCCTGGCCTAGCTACTTCAAATGTCATTCCTATATTAATTGCCATGATGGATATCTCAATAACTCTATTTTTCTTGGATCCATTTTATACACTCTGAGATTGGAAGTCCTGGAGTCTCTCCCACACCTATAAAAGACTTCTAGACACTTAAATCATGGTTTTCTGAAATGTTTGTTCCTCCATGGGTTACATCTTTCAACAATTCTTCAAAGGATTCCTGTTCTGCTGATGGCTGTCTTTGTTTTGCCCTCCTTTTATTGATTTTTTTCTTTCTTTATAATTCAGTATATTATTTCATGCTATTTGTAAGCAGAGGGAAGGCTTTGAAATCAGTATTTAAAAGGTGAAGGTTATGTTAAGTACCAGAAAATGGCAGGGAGGAGCAGCAGAGAAGTGAGGTATGGAAACAATGCAAATATATTTCTTCTGTGTCAAGATTTTGAGAGGATGCTAAGCCTATGTACTATTAATTTTACCTTTCCATTATCTTGCCTTATTTTTAGCTGTTTTAGCAAAGATCCTTATTTGATCTCATCCACACTGCAACATTTAATATCAGCACAGTCTGCAGAGTCAGATATCTTGATTATAAGATTACTGATCAAAAACAATGATTTTCAAGGTGCTTTTATTTACTCCGAGACATGAGCATGATTATATGTTTTAAAAATTACCAAAATTTACAGTCTTGCAAGTCTACTAAGGCATTCTCCATATCAATAAGCATTTGTAAGCAAAAAAATCTGTCCAGAAGTGCTTTCTACCCAAGAAACTAGACATTTCTTTTGTATTTAAAACCCAGTAATTTTTTTTCATGCATAGCTTGCTTGAAAAAAATCATTAACCTCCTAGGTTTCTAATTTTGTTTGCTTGCTACACAATTAACAGTTTTTAAAAGTTAAACATTTACTCTAATACAATTTTAGCCTCTTTCTCTTTTGCTGTGAAACACAATGATTGTGACCTGCAGTATTTAGACAAGAATTAAGCTAGAAGCAAGGAAGAATTTGTTTTAGAAGTTCCTGATCTCTGAAAGTGATGGAATCTCATCTGAATGTATTTAAATCTTGCACAGTTGTCATCTGATTGTTTTTAAGGAGATTGATGGTTCAGGTATATTCTCTCTTTTTTTAGCAATTTTGGTAAATTTTACTCTCTTATGAAATTAACTATTTGATCTAGATTTGAAAATATGTGGACACCTGCAGCGATTTCATAGGATCAGACAATTAAAAGCACCCCCAAGACTCCACATTTCCATGCTCTAGTGGCTCAGTGGATTCACGGATGCAGGTGATAATATCAGAGCAGCTGAAGTCACAGTAGATATTCTGGAAAAATAACAGTGACTCTTTACCCAAGTCAAACACCATTCCACATAGATTTTCTAGGTAGGCAACAAGGACCACATCCAAGCCAGGGCCATTTTATACATCTCAAAGTTATGCAAATGCTTATTAGAATAAGCAGTTGCATCAAAGGATACCCAGATGTGAACACAGTTTTCATTAACTGCTCTAGGACAAAATAATATGGTATTGGGCATTGCTAACCTCAGTATTGTGGAACAAAAACTGGGGACAATTTTTTAGGCATTTCTGAGAATTAGTCTAATTGCAATTGGGGATGGGAGCAGAGCTGTGGGGGTGTCCCGAAGACATTCCCAGTTCCCTGATGTACCCAGGTCCTTGGCCTCTCTTACCCCAAGAATGGGGGAAGGGACCCTGGAGGCACAGTGAGCTTACCATTGGAATAAATATTGTGGACCAAGGAGTTTTGCAGAAAGTGATTTATTAGGCAAAGAGTTTGCAGAAAGCAATTTATTAGGCAGAGATAGAAACAGAGAGAGGAGAGACAGCTCCCACACTGCCGCCGAGGGAGGGGATTCAGAGAAAGAGTTGGCACAGGTCAGGAACAGTGGAGTTTTAACCCTGAAGTTATTCCCGCCTCATTCATGTTCTTGTCCAATGAGAGGAGTTCTTTCAAACTTCCTCTGGAGTGATTGATCTTTGACTCTGATACTGGATTGGCTGCTTGGCCCACAATCAGAGCCCCATCCTCCCAGAGCTTTTGGTGGGCTTTCTGAACAAAGGAGCTCACCTGGAATTTCTACCTAGCCCACCTGCTGGAAAGTTAGACAAAGAACTTTACATTAGAATCCCCTCTGGTCCCTGGATGGAGGTGAAGCCACGCCCTCCCGGACAAGAGAAGTTCCCTTCCTTCTTTAACGCAGTCCCTCATAATGAGTCCTTAAATTGTTTATAGAGCTTATCCTACAAACCAAGCACAGAAAATTTGGGGCTAAAAAGTGTGAATTACTTTATGCTTTGTAAAATTATATGGCTTATATAAAAAAGGAAATGATTAATTTTTGTCTTTGGCTTTAATTTTTAAAACATTCATTAAGTGCCTATTATATGCAAAGCTCTGTGTTTGGAACTCTAGGAAATACCAAAATACACTTTCACACTATCTCATGAAGTAGATAGATTTACATATGAACTGTTTTACATACCAGACTGGATTGAAAACTTTAATAATAGGAATAAAAGGAGCATTCTGTAATTGAATTGACTCTTCCAAGAGTGAAAGCAATTAATAATTTTGGAAAACATAATCTGTTATGTTCTTGAAATCTCTGTACTTTTAAACACATTCTTTTTCATTTCTGCATTGTTAGAGAACAAGCATGTGTGTGTGTCCATACATTTTCCAGATATCTGATACTTACCTCCTGAAGCACCAATTCCATTCTTCAAGTATGATTTTTAAAACTTATTTACAAAGTAACAAAATTGTCTAAAAAAACCACAAAATTGTTAAAAGCGCACAACTGGGTCTTTCAGCTTTAGCTCTGACAGGGAAAGAGCCTGGAAGTTGTCACTCCATCTTACAACAAGCAAAAGGTGAACAAACTAAACACAAAGACTTTTCTTTGACCCTCTGAGAACTCAGGTCACAGGGCAATCTGGTCCTCTTAAATGTGGAGAAATAGGCACATCCAGAGAAAGAAAAACATCTAAGATCTGCATATGTAGATTAGAAGCTACTGGGCCAGTTAACTGGTTGGAGTATTTAAGGAGGCTGAGCCTGGATTAGTATGAGAATGAGACTCTCTTAGGAGCTGAAGTCTTAGGATGGTGTGCAAACTTTATGGGCTTTCTCTCCACAAGTCCTACCAATTTCTTTATGTGAGAATCTGAGAAAGAGCACTACATGACTCTAGCAGGGAAAAGAGGAGAGTAGCTACAATGTTCTTTATAACAAAGGTCTACTCTCCAGATTAAAGGACTTTGAGAAAACTCAGTCCTGACATCTTATTATAAATCAGGAAAAAATTTCTCCCTGTTCCAGGGAGAGATTTATGGTTTTCCTACCTCACTTAAGGGAGAAAAACAGTCAGTAAGACACAGTGTGTCATGGAAATAGATTGAAATTTTTCAGCCAAAAAAGGGAATGTAGGGGTGGCAGTACAATATTATATGCCACTAGGGAAGCATTTGTGATCATCCCACTGCTGAGACATAGGCCCACTGAAATTGCAATGTAGATGGAAGAATATAGAAAATTTCACACCACCACATGAACAGGGCTCCCGTATCATAACTGGATTACAGCTGAAAGATCTACAAGCTACAGACTGTGAAGAGCCGTTCTTAGGGAAGACCAGTGACAATATGAGAGACAAATATGACAGCATTACAGGAATTTGAAGCTTCTGGTACCTATATCCACAACAGTAGCATCAAAAAATTAAAGAAAGTCTAAGTTCTAGCAACGCTAACACAAACCCTCACACTAAAGGCCTATTTATCTCAGTTCCTGTTGTCTAATTACCTAATAGAATCTGTTCAGCTTTGAACAAAAAATTACCAAACATGTTAAAAGCCAAGGAAAAGCTCACTCTGAAGAGAGAAAAGCATCATCAGAAAATGACTTAGATATTATGCAGATGGAATTATCAGTCAGGAAATTTAAAGTAACTACAATTGATACTTTAAGGAAAAAGTAGACCATATGCAAGAATATATAGTTAATGTTCTGGAAAAAGTAGATGATATGAAATAACTAAAAGCAGTGTAAGCAGAGAGAAGAAAGTCTTAAGAATACATCAAAACAAAGGGCTAGAAAGTAAAAGAAAACTGTAAAAACACTGACGAGTGACTTGAATTAATTTATCAACAGATTTAACATAACAAACAAAAAAAATTCAGTGAAACTTAAAGATAAACAATAGAAGCTTCCCAAACCAAAATTCGAGGTTATAAAAAGACTGAAAAAAAAAACCCCCCCCAAAAAAACAAAAAAAACTAAGAACTTTGGGACAATAGCAAAATGTGAAATGTATGTGTAACTAGAATATCAGAAGGAGAAGAGAGAGAGAATGGGGTAACAGAAACATCTGAAGTAATAATGTTTGCAAAACAAACAAACAAACAAATAATCTAAGCCTATCATAATCAAGTTGCAGAAGACCAAGACAAAGATAAAAGCTTGAAAGATGTCAGAGGAGAAAAGCTCTTACCGATAGAAGAATAAGAATAAGAGTTACCTTGAGCTTGACATCAGAAACCATAGAAGCCAGAACAGTGTTATCTTTAAATCATAAAAGTTTTGCTTTTTAATTCTGGGAAAAACTGTATCTTTTTTTTTTTTTCAAATAGTTTCTCCTTTTAGAATATGTTTCTTTTACTTTTTTCAACTGTTAGTGTGTGGTTATTGATTATATATTTCTGATGTCTAGAATAACACTTTCAATGGCAGAATTCTATATCCAACACAATTATGCTGCCAATGTAAAGGAGGCAAACAAAAGAAAAAGAAAAGTCTGAGGAAGTTTATTGCCAGCCATCTTGCCCTGCAAAACTGTTAAAAAAAAAAGTCTTCAGATATAAGACAAATAATGTAGACTAGAAACTTGCATCTATATAAAGAAAGGAAGAACATCAGAAAATAAATAAATAAAGTAAAATCTTTTCTTGTTCTTAAATTGATTTGAGATAACCACTTGCTTAAAGAAATAATGTAGGGTTTTGTGTAATTATAACGTGTGCATCAATGAAATGAATGACAGGGATACCACAAAAGACAGAAAAGAGGCACTGGGAATGCTCCGTTACAAGGCACCTGCTCTACATTTAGTGACTAGTGTTATTTGAAGGTGGAATTAGGTTTATTAAAAATGTATATTGTAAACTCTAGGATAAACGCTAAAAAATTAATATAAAGGTCTAACTGATATGCTAAGAAAGGAGATAAAATCATATTAAATCATCTGTTAAAATTAGAGAAGGTAGAAAATGAAGTCTGAGGAAAGAAATGAAGCACAAATGCAATGAATAGAAACCACTTTCAGACACGATAGATATTAATTCAACTATATCAATAATCACTTTAAATATGAACAGTCTACATACACCAATTAATAAAAATATGAGCCAACTGTATTAGTCTCCCCAGTTTACTATAACAAAACACCCTAGGCTGAGTGGCTTAAATAACAGACATTTATTTGTCGCAGGTCAAGTAGCTGGCACATTGGAGTGCTGGTAAAAGCTCTCTTCTTGGCTTTCAGATAGCCACCTTCTCACTGTGTCCACACATGGTGCAGGGAGGGAGAAGAGAGGGGAGTGGAGAGACAGAGAGAGAGAGAGAGAGAGAGAGAGAGAGAGAGAGAGAGACAGAGAAAGAGACTGAGATCCAGAGCACAAGGCTCTAATTTCTTCCTTTGAACTTAAATATCTCCTAAATGTTTATGCACCTAGGAACATAATATTAGAATACAGGTTAGTGAAATTAATAGAACCGAAAACAGAAACATTCAAATTCCTTATTTCAGTTAGAGACCTCAGTGCCCCTCTATCAATAATTGATAGATCAAGCAGGAAGAAAATCTGCATATAGATGACTTGAATTGCACTATCAATCAACTTGATCTGATTGACATTTGTAGAATATGTCATCTAACAAAAATCAAATAAATATTTTTTTCTCAAGCTCACAAACTTTATATTCACCCAAATGGGCCATATTCTAGTCTATAAAACACACCTTAACAAATTTAAGCTTAGAAGTCATACAGAGTGTTTATTATGCTAAGTGAAAGAATCCAGAAACAAAAAGGCACTTATTACTCATCTTTTATAGAATTTCATTTTAGAGTATTTTGCTGATTAGAATTGCATCAAATTAAACATTGTAAACTTATTTCTAGATATTTTGTAAGATTAAAAAAGGAGGTTGTTTTTGGTATACTTATAAAACTTATAATTTAGCTATATTATTTTGCAAAGGACCACTTTATTAAACTCGCATTAATATAATTTTTTATTTGAGTCATTTGAGTTTTAAATGCAAAAAAATATGCCACCTGAAAGTAATAAGCATTTTGGCTTCTACTTTTAAAAAATGTTAGTTGTGTCCTCTTCATTCTATTGGATACTAAATATGCAGATTTGATATTTTTTTATCCTCTCCATTGCCTCATAACTCATAATTTATTAATTTTGTATATTTGCATTTTATTTCTTTTCTGCTTGTTGATTTGTGTTTACTTCATGGAAACTTCTAATTTCTATTAGACACTTTTGTTGGACACTTAGCTCGTTGTCCTTCTTTTTGAATGAATGAATTTAAGGCTGTAAATTTCCATGTTAGCGTGGCTCTGGCTTCAATACCCAGGTGTTGATGTTGTACATTTTCAAGATTATTTGGGTGTAAATACTTCCTAAAATGTTTTGATTCCATTCTTGATTCATTATATATTTAGAAGGTATATAACTTTTCTAGTGTATATTTCTAATGTTATCTATGCTGCTGACTTCTAACTTAATTGCCCTGAGGTCTGAAACACAGAATGCATGATAATCATTTTCTGAAGTTTGCTCTGACTACTTTTCCCTTAGACTGTAGTTAATGAGCATAAAAATTCCATGTGATTTAAAAACTTGTATATTCCATAATGTTTAGCTGCAGGGTTCCGTATATGTCCAATAGAGCGTGTGAAATATATTTATATATTTTCCTATATGATACATCAATAACTGAGATAGGTGTTCAAAACATGTTATCAATTAGGCTACAATGGAAACTAGAATTTTATTCTGAGGTGCTTATAGTTAGGTTCTTATGTTTGTTTTCTTTTGCTCCTTGTTCATTTAGATAACAGCTTCCTTTATAAGTCAGTTGTACAGCATTACTTCCCATACACCTATAGAATCCTCCAGGATTTATTTTACTATTTTCTGGGTATTTTCTCCAAGAATACTTTTTTAAGTTTCCTTGTGCGGTAAAACTTTTGGATCTTGACTGTCTAAAAACTTATTTTCCTTCAAGATTTTAAAAATAGTTTTATCGTTTTCTTGTATTCTGAATTGCTTTAAGAACAATGATGCTCTTCTGATTCTTATTCCATTTAGTGTTGCGCTCTTCCCTTCAAGGGACTTTAAGATTTTTTTCAACTTATTTTGTCTTTAATGTTCTGAAATCTCATAATTATCAATCTATCTAAGCATACGTCTGTATCTATCCATCATAATTTATCTATCCTATGTTATTCTATGTATTTATATTTTGTGCTCTATCTCTTTTTGTTAACTCAGTGAACTCTTTAAATCATAAAATTTTGTGCTTTTTAATTCTGGGAAAAACTGGGTCTTTTTTTTTCAAATAGTTTCTCCTTTTAGTATTTTTTTCTTTTTCATTTTTGAATTGTTAGTGTGTGGTTTTTGATACATATTTCTAGGATTCGTAGCTCTTAATTTTGGTTTTATGCTTTCTTTCTTTTAATCTCTCACTCTTTTTCCATCTCTAAGGGTTTGTCTCATCTGTCCCATGCAGCAAATCTGTTCCAGTTAGAAGAAAGCATTTCTTCTGTCTTTAGCCTGAGAGCAAATACTTCTTTTACCTTATTTGAGGCTAAGTCCCAACATCCTTTAGTACTCCCAGCTACTCTACACAGGGCTTTGTGGGGTCCGTTCTGTTTCCAGAACCTGCTTTCTATAATCACAGGCTCTTCTCCTACTTTCTACTGGTGTCCCCTTTCACAATTATGAGGCTGCCATGTTGTTATACAAACTTACTCTTTATCTTGAAGATATTTCTCAATGTTTCTGCTCCATGAATGCTACTGAAAGCTACTCCAGTTATCCAGTGTTGTTGGAGAAGTTCATTTCTTCATTTATATCTCTTCTGCTATTTTTAAGTGAATCTTTAGAAATGCAAAGAGGGAAATATGTATGCCCCATCAATCATCCTGAACCAGAAGTAAAAGTATATTTGTAGTACTTTTTAGGTCCCTCTTTCCATTACCAAAAAATGACAAGAAATAACCCTCAAGAAAAGAAAAAAAAGTACTTCTGTACAAAAATTGTCAGAATGAGTGAATAGTGAGGCCCCTAAAAGAAATTTCTTAGGATTTTTGGTCAATAGCAAGAAGACCCATGTGGCACAAGAAAAGTTTACATTGTGCTATAAGAAGATATTAGAAGATAATGTTGACACTGTTTGATGAGACAAATAAAGACTCATCATGAAAATGACATTTAAAATAATCTTGGAAAGATTGGTTGCCAATTTCTTCTGGTTAGTCTGAAACCGTATCCATGTTAGTACTGAAAGTCCTGCAATCCTGAGAATCCAGTCATTCCCAGGCACACTTGAGTGGTTGGTCACACTACAGCAAATTCCAGGAATGTATTTTTGAGAACCAATATAAAGGGAAGGAAAGACAGCTTAGCTTTTAAAATGCATGGGGAGTAAGGACCATGAAAGAAACGTAGCTTAGAGTTGGAGAAAGGGAGTTGTTAATTGCTGGGTTCTTTATTTGGAATTTATATCATAGACTAATAATATTAGCATAGTAAATCTTAAAATTTGATACGATTACATATGGTCACAATTTCTTTCAAACACCCTCAAAATATATAATGTTATGAAGTGATTATGGTGATAAACTGATTTTAGTGGGTTCCCAGGGAAAAAGACTAATTTTTGAATGGTGGCAATGATTTAATCCTGGGATGATCCTATCAAAAAAGGGGAAGGAATGCCTTGTGAAAACTTAATCTGAAAATAATTCTAACTAGAAAGCTAATTATTTACTGAGAGTAGGCCATAAAACTATACAATTTTTGAAACTATAATTTATGAGGTTTTATCTTTCTTAGGAAGCAGGTCTCCTCAGTGAGTCAAATAACAGATCAGAAAGTTATTAGCGAATACATATTCATTGGAAATGGAATCATATATTTTTTGGGAAAGATTACAAATATGTTTTTACATGTTTGGACTTGATTGGTTACTTTTTTTGTTACATGAATGCTATGTCACAAAAATTTATTTTCTAAAATCAAACTTCCTCTTCAGATCATTAACCAACTCTCAGTGTTCATTTATTAAACCGTTTTTTGACCCTCAGCCTCTGATTTCCATATTTCTACCATGCTGTGACAACTGCATGACACTTCTACAGTATTCAATAGCTCAACATTCAATAATCGCCTGTCTTGTGTTTGCCTCTGAAGATGCATCTGATTTGTTAGTTTTATGGATTTCTTCCATACTCTCTGATAGGATCTCCTTCTAGTCTCTTTTGGTTGTATCTTTACCTAGTTGTCTACTATGTCTACTTTAATTTTAAGGCAATACTGCCCATTCTTTATAAGTATTATAAAAAGTCTTTGTTTTGAAGCATAACCTAAATTTGAAAATATTTGGTATTCATTCAATCCAGGTGTCCAAAATTTAACAACAAATAATTTGGCAGAATTATGCTATAACATAACTGAGCCAATGTACAAAATAGTCCCTCCAGACAGATTTATGGATAAAGATAGCCCGAAAATGAGAATATATATATATATATATATATATATATATATATATGGTCTCGAATTTTCAAATGTTTTCAATATCTTTACTTTTCACAGTACTTAAAATAAACTATGGTGTATTCATTCTAAGTTGTCTCACTATAGCTTTTAGCTATAGAATAAGATACTCTGCTTTTGGTGATTTTAGCTGAAAAGGGAACTAAAGTAAAAGGTGTGGTAGGGAAAACCAATCTGGTGAATTTTAGCCTATGCCTCTCTTTCTTTTCAAGTACTGACATGTGACTGCCTATAAAAAACCGCTTTTTAATGAAAGTTGAAGGTCAAAAATTGAACACACCTTTCTTTATGTATAAAGAAAAGGAATTCCAAACATTTGGTTTAAAATACTTTTCTACTTTAGTTTTGTTATTTAATAACTTCAGTTTGGTTAGTTCACATAGGGGTTGCCTTCCCCATATGCCAGTTGAATGTATGGATTCAAAATTCTGTAAAATATTCCTTTATATTTTTAAATACATGGTACCTTCCTTTTCTCGTAAATCTCTCTGTCTCTCTTGTGGTTGAGGCTCTAATTTAAATTTCAATTTGATTTTTGTGTATTCTTTTTATGGGTTGAAATAATCTGTTGATTCAAAATTTTTTCCACTGGTTACTGTTTCTGCTTCATAATACCTAAATGAGTATTTACAAAACTATATTTATCTGGATATTTAGAGATTAAAAATATTTGTGAACATCCAACATATTTGTATGGTAAAATGAACTTACATTCACAAAATATTAAAAACGATTTTGCTTGAGTCATATGAATCAGGGGTAAAGCTTAGAAAAAAACATCTCTGACGTAGAAAAAGAAAAGAGCCATCAATTTACTTAGAAGACACAAGTTGTTTATTCATTGGAAAAAGCATATCTAAGTCATTGAGACTTTACTGAGAAGTGAACCAGATATATAGAAAAGACCACACCATTGGAAAGATTTCACAATCTTTAAAACACATGGCTGAAAGGAAAAGAACCATAATTCAGTTGTCATCATAGGGAATAGAGAGAGGATCCTACTGAGATGGAATTCTATGTATATGATGTGAAATTGTAGTAGCAATTCCCCTCCATGTGACAATTTAAATCATATGAGAGAAGAATATGAGAAAGGGTAAGCAGACGCTGGAGCTGGGGTCACACTCTGGGTAGGGCCTGAATTGGAGTTGTGAAGAGGTTTGTGGCATAAAGGACCATTGTGATTGAAGAACTTTACCAACTGTAAAAGGTTAGGTTGGTTTTGTGTGCTGATAGTGGGGACTCCCACAGATTTTCATGCTGATTTGGACTCAAACAGTGCTAATTAATCAGGTTATTACACATTTTTCTCTTTCAATTCTTTTACCTGTCATATACTGGAGGCATGAAAGATTCTCTGTTCTAAACAACAGTGAGCTCATTTTCCCTAGCGGCCTTTCTGTGTTGGGATAGAGGCAACCCGGTATCCACAAACAACTTTAAAATGTAATTGATTGAAACATTGTCTCTGAACCCAATGTCATTGCTTAGTTGGTATATAGTAGAATAAGGGAAAGTAAGATCAAGGTATGCCAAGAGTAGGAGTAAAGTTAGGGCTACAGTAACAGTCTAACTAAAGCTGCTGACAAGTTTAAGATCATGAATTGGAACGAGTCGTGTTTTGTGTGTGAAGAGAATATAGTGTCAAGCAGAGTTATGAGGGTGAAATTAAGGACAGAATTGTGTGTTTCAAGCCAAACCAGAAGACACATTCAAGGTTTTAAGTCAAAACAAGAAAACTGAGTGTAAGAAAGATAACGTATGTAGATCAGAGTCATATTTTCATTGAAATAATACTTACCGGGAATATGCTTGGCGTTAGGCACTGTGGTGGCTTTGAGGATACAGCAGTTTTCACTTCTGAATCACCAATTTTTCTTGTGATTGTTTTTCTTCTTGAGTAATCATGGTACTTGTCTATTTCTTTCCCCAAATTATTTCAGTAGTTTGGGGAAATATTTTTCCTTATGCTTATTTTCTTTAAACATAGCATTTTCTTCCAAGCTTCTTAGTTTCCACTTCTTTTAAAATGTTCTCCTTTGTTATTATACCCACTTTTATTTTTTAGTAATCAGCCCCCATCAGTCTCACATCCATATTCTAGCTTCTATCATCAACACCCAGATTCAGGCTCCCAAATTCCATACTGAATCATGCAGTGATATTTTTTAAACAAAACAATATTTAGAATCACAAGCTTTCATCCAGGATGCACAATTTTTCAGCTTTATCTCTTGCTTTATTCCATGAAATTTTCTATTTGCAAAATGATGTCAGTTATCTCCCTTGAATGATTTTTTTTTTTTTTTTGGCAAGGAATACATGCATATGAAAGTAAAAGAATTACTTCTTTTTAAATTTAAAGTTGTTGCTCTGTACATGAAGCTAACCCCCATTAAATTTTCCCTTTTTGACTCAACTACACAGGAACCCACATCCTCCTAAATATCAATTATATTCTGTCCTGTATTTTAACAATTTTTGCATTTCTTTTATCTTCAACCCCTCCCCACCTCCTGACTGTAAGTCCTAGAAAGGCAGGGATTTATTTATGTATTTCTTTGGTGCTTGAAACAATTCCTAGAAAGTCAGAGGCCTTCACAAGTATTTGTTGAGTTAAACTGACAACTGGCTGTCATATATGAGAAAGAAAAACAAAAACAAATTCTACCAAATTCATCATTTGTTAACAAAATGAAATGCATTAAGGTTTTCTAGTGAATCTGTGTTTCTGATGATGGATGAGAATTAAATCTGTTCTGGGCTTGAAGGTCTGCAGGCAGGCTGTGTGTGTCTCGGCTGTCAGTGCTCTAATTTGTAATGAGAGAGTGGCTGTTGCTTCTCATTGTCAAGTATTAGAGAAGCAAACCTACACTTTGTATCAATCATGCATGGCATGCATGCATCGTGTGTGTCTACTGCCTCTTGAAGCTCCATTAAAAGAATGTAACACTGGACAGAAACTGTCAAAGATGTAATCTGTCTGCATCCACCACTTTCTGTCTCCTGGTTGAATCATTGACTTAGGAGAGATACTGCCATGCTGACAACACACAAGAGGAAGAAAACCCACAGATGCCATTCATGAATTGCATTTTATCTCTGTTTTGAAAGATTTGAATTCCACATTTTGAATTTCTACATTCTAGCTACACACCATATATGCAAATTTGTGCCAGCAAAAAGAATATAAAGATATTTTAATACTGAGGGTGCTGGCAATGTGGTGTTATATTTTTTTAAAAAAGGTTTGACTTTGTCTAATGACACTCTGTATGTTTCCATGGCTTGTTTGTGAAACAATTTAATTCTTTTTTAAATAGAAAAAATGATGACAAGTGTATGCATACACAATATGCATCAGCTTTTCAATAGGGAGGCTATTGTATTGTCTTATTACCTAACATCAAAAAATTAGTGTGATCATTTAAAAAGTAAAACTGTAAGATTAAATATAATTAATATGCCAACACTTGAATAAGCACCTAAAGTTGTCACAAGGGATGATCTTATTCTTATTATGTCACTCTAGGTCCTTCATATGAATCTTTAAATAAGAGACTTTGACCAACATAGTGAACAAAATGTTTAGCTGTTTTCAAAAGATACAGCTATTCTTATAGTCGCCATTTATATTATTGCTACATTGTAGAAAAATAGCAGTTTGACATTAAATTTTACTTCAGTGAAGTCATTACTAGGTAACTTAAAAACTCTGCTTTCTTAAGAGGTAACAAAATAGCTCCTATAAATAGAAAGAAATAATAATTTCTATAGATATAATGTACCCTAATATATTAGGTATAATGCACCCTAAAGTTTATTTCATTCAAATGTCTTAGGTAAGTTTTTGCCAAATGTTGATTTGTCAATTTATAATTATATATTCTGGTAACTCAGAGTGTCAATGTTCTGCATTGCTATAATACTAATAGTAGAATGAATATTTTGCTTTAAAAATATGTTATTTACAAATATATCCTTTCACATGGAATTCAATTCCACTTCTTTTGTGAATGTGACATAAGGGGACTGAAATTATTTAACTGATTTAGCATTATGACTTTGGAAATTTTATAGATGCTATGAATTAACTATATTGGCCATAAAATATCATTAGTATTTGCTATGGTTTGAATGCGTCCCAGCAAAATTTAGGTGTTGCAAATGTGATAGTATTAAGAGGTAAGGTTTTTATTATTTTATTTTATTTTTGAGACAGAGTCACACTCTGTCACCCAGGCTGGAGTGCAGTGGTCTGATCTCTGCTCACGGCAAACTCTGCCACCTTGGTTCAAGTGATTCTCTCACCTCTGCCTCCCAAGTAGCTAGGATTACAGGTGCCAGCCACCACACCTGGCTAATTTTTATATTTTTAGCAGAGACGGGTTTTCACCATGTTGGGCAAGCTGGTCTCAAACTCCTGACCTCAAGTTATCCACCAGCCTCGGCCTCCAAAAGTGCTCGGATTATGGGATTGAGCCACCGTGGCTGGCCTAGGTGACGTTTTTAAAAGGTGATTGGATCATGAGGATTTCTTCCCTTATATATGGATTTAATTGCCTTTATAAAAGGGCTTGTTGGAGGGAGTTAAGTCTTTTGTTCTTCTTTTCTCCTTTTTTGCCCTGTTGTCAATTGCAATGTGAGGATATAGCACTCCTCCTCTCTGGAGGACACAACGTTCAAGTTGCCGTCTTGGAAACAGACCATCCCCCTCATCAAACGATGAACTTTCTAGTGCCTTGATCTTGGACCGCTCAGTCTCCAGAACTGTGAGAAATAAATTTCTGTTCTTTATCAATTAAGTGGTCTCACATATATTGTTATAGCTGCAGAAATGGACTAACATGATATTTCTTTTGTACAGTGAATTATTTTTAGCCATGTCTTCAAACTCAAAATTTCTTTTCATAGATACCATTTGTCTTGAGAATCACAGAGCATGTGGATCAGTTAAACACTTACACACATTCATACAATTGAATACTACATAATTATCAAAATCATAATGCACTTTTTAATTTTATCTTTAAAAAGTCTACTAAAATTGATTAAATTAATATAGATCATATAATGCTCTTAAAACATTATATTTGTAGCAGGTATTATATCTTCTGTTCTTAGATTTGGGGTAGAAAAAAATAAAATTTACACTAAAGTTAATACACAGTTTACCTCTATTTCTACATAGTGGGAATGAATCTAATCAACTTTAAAAACGTTATAGTTGCTAGTGGCTTCTCAGTCATTTTGAGTTTAAACAGTGGAAAACATTTTTGCTTCTTGGTGTTCTAACATGGTTCTGCTGATTTGTGGATCACAATGCTTTTAGTTGTTATGACAAGAACACAAATAACTCAGAGTAGCTTAAACAGTTGAAGAAAGATATCTACTTAGAAAATTATATTGTTTAGTCAGACTCATAAGTGTTCTAGTTAAGGCTCTGGCTCCAGTTCAAAAAAAAATCAGTGCTATCCTTTGACATTGTCAACTTTATTATAAAGATGAATTTCCTCATTGTTACTACTTGGCTGAGAACAGCAACTGAGACTAATATTCATATATAAGCATGGAGAAGGAGAGAACATTTTCCACAACCAACAATCAAAGCATCCATTTGATTGGCCCATCTTCATTCACATGCCCAGTCTTGAACGAAAGGCTATGAAAAAAGTATGTTATTAGATCAATCAGATTCTTTTCCTCAGATATAGACTCAATTCCATTCAAACTGTATGACGGAGGAGTAGGTAAAAGGGACAATACAGAGGTAACCACTCTGTCAACTTTAGCCCTACCTAGCATTTGTTAATGTCTTTTCCTATTTGTGTCTCTTGAGATGGTGTTTAGCTCCATCTGAGCCCCAGACATTATGGTTAAAATTGTCATCTTGGGTCATGTTTCCTCAATCATTAGATAGACATCTTTTCAGGCCTCTGGTTCTTGCTTAAGGCTAGTCTCTTTTCTTTGTCTTACCTATGATCAATTCTTAAAGATTCTCAGGCTTTTTTCCATTCACTCTGTTTTCTCCATCTGGAAGTTCTAATAGACATATGTTGAGCCTTCTCCTTCTATTTTTAAGTTTTAAATTTTCCTTTCATATTTTTCTGCTCTTTGTTCTCTATCTCCTTCTCTTTCTCTGTGTCTCTCTTTGTTTCTTTCTCCCTCTCTCTGTACATCCTGGATAATTTCCTCAGAAATATTTTCCATCCTACAGATTATCTTCCTAATTGTATTCAATCTTCTATTTAGCTGATCTTTAAGTCATTATTTTCAATACTACATTTTTTTCCACTTATAAAATTACCTTTTGTTGAATTTGCAAATCCTCCTTTACTTTCACGTAATGTTTTATACGTAATGTTTTATATGGTATTTGTTCTGTCTTTAGTTATTTTACTTAATTTAAATGTACAGTTTTTATTTCCTGGTCTTTTAGAAAGCTTAGTAAAGCTAACTGCTCGGTCTATTGTGTCTGCTGCCTTTTCTTCCTAGGGGATAATTTCTCGTTTGCTTTCCTGATCTTGATTGTAAGCCTCTATTCAGAAAAGGCTGTTCTCTCCTCTGGAAATGTGTCTACATTGTAGTACCTTCCCTGCTAAGTGTAGCTCTTGCATCTTCTCTCTGCCCCAGGGGTTCATTGGTTCAGGATCTAGTTTCTTTCTTAGCTTGGGATTCCCTCCCCATGTCAGCAGATGGCTCCTGATTCCACAAACATCAGCGCTATAGATTTAAGGTTTGACTTCCCTGACACTCCCCTGAGCAAGATAGCCAAGGTCCTGTGGTCCATTCTCGAGGCCTGACTTTCTAGCAACCTTCACTTATAGCATAAGGGGATTTCGCTTTCTTTGTTTCTCTTACAGAACTTACATTAACATTTGTACTGCTATCTTATTTTATTTCTAATATTTATGCTTTTTAAACAGATGAAGGGAAATCCTTAATGCTTCAGAATTAAAAGCATAAAAGTGAATTTCAAGTACACCATGTTCACTCTACTTTAAATCAAACCATTCTAAACATTTTCTCTAATAATGATGAATAATTATCTGTTTTGCATTTTTTTAAATGAGGGATAATTTTAAAAGATAAAATATAATGAAAAATAAATATGCTGAGCCCCCATTTTGTTCATATAGGTTTTCTGTATAATTATGCAAACTATGAAACTGGGCATTATCATTCTAATTTTATAGATGAAAACACTGAAATACAGAAAAGCTAATTAACTTGCCCACAGTCATTCAGCTAGTGATTGACAGTGAACGTTGGAATCTGATACTGTCTGAGTTCAAACACAGAACTTTCCACCAAGACTTGTAGCTGTCAATAAAATTAATCTAACGACTCAGCTGTCTATGATATGGCTACTACTTGTAATCAATCTTTACTGTATCAGATACGAGGTAAGGAACTCCAATAACATCATTCACTTATGACAATATAAATTACAGAATAAATTGTGCATATGTGCCTAAAGATTGGTGGTTAACATGACTAACTTTGGATCATGTATCTCGGATTCAAAACCTAGCACTGTGTGACCATGGACATAGTAGTTAAACTCTCCAAGCCTCAGTTTTCTTATCTACAAAATGAACAGCAAGCAGTATTTTCTTTATTAGTTTCGGTGACATAAATTAGCAAATACATGTAACGCACTTAGAATAGCACCTGATACCTAATATGAAGATTTATATATGTTAGCTATTATTAATTAAATTGTTCATATGGGAATAACTTGTATCAGTTCATCGACGATTGGCAAAATATTTAGTACATATCAAATATGAACACAAAATTCTCAGATTTGTGAAATGCAACATGTTTACCTTTTCCAAATGGATCTGTTCATTAAAGTTCTTTATCATTACCAGCTGTGCTTTCTTATAGCAAAACAATTTTAATACATTCAATTTGTGAAAACCTAAGAAACATATGACAATTTTAATGAGGTTCCTGTTTACTTAAATGAAATAAAAATGCTTACACTATTTTTCTGAAATAAAAGTTCCTATTCACATTTTCAGTGCCTGGGTTTTACTCTTTTCCAACTACTGGCATCAGCACTAACTCTCTTACTGTGAAGTTTAATTTACATGTTGAAATGCCATGAACACATAAATAAACAATAACATGCTATATGGAATATACTTTGAAATGCAGTATTATAGAGTTAGTAATAATTTTATTTCTGTATTTCTATGAAGAGCACTTAAATACACACTTACGGTTAAGTTCACAGTAAGTGATCTCTCCTAACATTTCAGTGACTTGTGTCCTTAACATTTCTCTTTAATTTAACTAATGACACCATTTCATGGGAGTGGTACTAATTAATCCCTGTATGATGAAAATAGTGTTTGTGTCTTTTTTATTTTTCATAGACAATGCCATTTAAATATTTCTGTGTTTGAAGGATTTCCCATCAGGTGGGCACAGATCCAGTAATTTTAACTTCACCCACGCATATTGGGTTCTCCTGTATTCAAAGTGCTAGGAAGCTATTGTAAAGTGAGAGGGAGATTCAATAGCTGAGAGGGAGAGGTCAGTGGAGGATGTTCGGGTCACAGGTGTTTGGAGAAGACTTAGAATAGTACTGTGGGAGAGTAGGGTATCAGCAAGATATGGATAAAAGGATACATAAAAGTTTAAAACAGACTCTCATTTAATAGTTTTCTTCAGCAGGACTCAGCAACCTAAGGTTGATTGAGTAGAGGGGTCAAGAGTGTCTCCACAGTGTATCTGATCAGGGAGGAAATAAATTAAAAGAAGAACATATAGTTAGAAACGTAGAAAAAAATTCTTGTCTATAGCTTGCCAGGAGGTAAAGGAAAAGCAGATTGATCAGATTGAGTGAAAAGTGGTGAAGTAATGTCTGAGAGATTATAGGTAAGTAGAAGTTTACGGCTAGAAAATTTTAGACATGAAAACATTTTTTGAGAAAAAGAAATTCAAAATAGACCTTGATGATCATAAGTGAGGTAGGTTAGGGATGGAGATGAAATATTACCTTGGAGCAAAGATTACTTGGCTTCTTCATTCACTCATTCATCCATTCATTGCATTAGACACCAGAGATTTATTGACTCTTGAAGTGGATCCAGGTTTCATGGGGCTCAGGCAATTTTGTGACCCTTAGGAAAATTATATAAAATTACAAATGTATTATAAGTATACAATTAGGTAAGAGCTCTAGAAGGGACTCATGCAATTCAGAGGACTTAAAACATAATCTGACTTGGCTTTTTAGTGAATCTCTCTCTGTTAAGTGCCTGCATTTCAGAAACTGTGCCAGGCATAGTAGATACCATGGAGAAATAGCACAATGAGATTTAATATCTTAACACAAAATCTGTACAGAAACACACGAAAACCCATATGCACCCACACTCATAGACTATCATAAATCAAATATCTGAGCAAGTGAAAGGATTTTATTTTCAATGAAAATAATGTATTTATTGTTCTGAGTGAGGTCCTAGGGATCTTTGAGCTGCCTGTGGGCTTATTCAACATAATGCCTGCTATTACATTTCATTATTTCACCTTTGTTCTTTTCTTTAAGATGGAGTTTCACACTCTTGTCCAGGCTGGAGTGCAGTGGAGTGATCTCGGCTCACTGCAACCTCAGCCTCCTGGGTTCAAGTGATTCTTCTGCCTCAGCCTCCTGAGTAGCTGGGATTACAGGCATGCACCACCACACCCAGCTAATTTTTGTATTTTTCATAGAAACGGGGTTTCCCTATGTTGGCCAGGCTGTCTCAAACTCCTGACCTCAATCAATCCTCCCACCTTGGCTTTCCAAAATGGTGGGATTACAGGCATGAGCCACCACATCTGTCCTCATTTTCTTTATAAATGAAAGAATAGTGAGGAAAGAATATTAGGGCTCAAACAATCTTCAACTGTCGTTGCAATGCACTTGTTGAAACCACTTGATGGTCCAATGTCTTTGTTTTATGCAATAGCTACCTTCTACTATCTTCTCCAGAACAATGAACAGAAGTTTCTCTCCTATATTTTCTTTTTTCATTAAAAGAAACTCTCTGTTTCTTGTCTCTTTCAACACTTCTGATATCAAATGTGCAAGTTTTCCACACCAAGCAATTCTCCAGTTCACGGGAAAAACTGCATGTTTTAAAATGTAACTCAATTTTGACACTAACTGTCTAAAATTAGCCCATACTCCACATGCTAAGCTCTCAGTCCCAGAAGACTTCCCCTTCTTCAGATGCTAATTGCAAGTCCCAGATTGTTTCCTCTCAGTTCTGATCAACCAGCTCTAAATCAATGGTTTCTACAACCCCCCTTCATGTTTGACAGTTTGCTATAACAATTCATAAAACTCAGAGAAACACTTGCTTATGTTTACCAGTTTATTTTAAAAGATATTACAAAGGTCAGATTGGGCAAGATCTGGAAGGGTCCTGAGCACAGGAGCTTCTGTCCTTGTGGACTTGGTATACATCACTCTCTTGGCATATGTCTCTGGTCCCCAACCTGGAAGCTCTCCAAACCTTATTGCTTAGGGTTTTTATGGAGGTGTTATTACGTTGGAAGATTGATTACCTCATTGGCCATTGATAAGTAGGTAATAGACAGCCTCTCTTCCCTTCCTGGAGGTGGAGAGATGGGGAAATTCCAACCCTCTAATCAGGGCTTGGCCTTCCTTTCCAGTCCCCAACCTGATGCTCTCTAGGGACCCCCAGCCACTAGGCATCTCATAGCATACAAAAAGACACTCTTAATACCATGGAGATTCCATGGGTCTTAGAAGTGCTGTATCAGAAACCAGAATCTAAGACTAAATACTTTAATAAAAGATGCTCCTCTTGCCCCCATCACTCAGGAAGTGACCAGGGTTTTAGAAGCTCTGTGTTAGAAAAGTGGGGGAGAAACCAACTGTACATTTATTATTATATGTCCCACCTAATCACTACAAAATAAAATAAATCAGAAATGCTGAAGAAGAAATAAAAGACAAATAAAATGTTTTTATAAATCACAAACAGTATGGCATTAAATCAGTCATGAAATGTTTTTGGCGTTATCACTGTAACTTATTTACCAGTGCTTTTGAAAGAGAACATTGTTTTAGATGTAATCTTGCTTTATGCTGAAACCTATGTCCTGTAAAATTTTGTTAATGTAATAATGACAATACCAATGATAATAGTGGAATATTATTTTCCAGTTACAGAACACTTCTCTTCCAAATAAGTCGGGTAACAGTAGTCCTGATTTTATTGCTTATTAAAACAGTTAAAATAATAGGTTTCTGCTTTGCATAAGCTGCAGATTAATGGTGTCTACTGAGCAGTGGAACTTGTACTTACATTCAGAATGCCAATGGCAGGAGCCATAGGAAAGTCAGAGGCATCCCATCCTACTGTAAACTAGTCACATGTTTATTCTTGGCAAAAATGATAAAAGCACATTAGCGTAGCAACTCGGTCAAGCTTAATGTGGAAATAACTAATTGAAAATCCTGGAGGTCCATGTAAGAATAAAGTGACTACTTTGTTTATTTATTTAAAGCAAAAGTAACCTTTTAATGATCCGTTTAAAGCCAAAGACATTTGAAAAGCTGGAAGTTTTCATAGCCTTATTGAAAATTATAAACTTACTTCGAATGTTTAAATAAAAGTTACAAAGATGATAATGCCTTTATAAGACTCTACAAGAGAAAAATTGGTATTTTTCATTTCACTTTTTCCGCTCTCTATCTTCCTATCTATCAAATCCTCTCTCCCCCTAATAAAAGATAGTATTCATCTGTTAATGTTGACATTCCCAGAGAAGGAGCTACACCATGTCATTGGATACACAACAAAGGAAGATGAATATAGTGTATTCCAGCCATAACAGCCTGTGTTTCTTTCCAAAGCTGCTTCCCCACCCCCAGACTAATCCCCTGGTCCTTCAGACACAATGAATGAGCCGAGGGACTTGCAAGAGATTCAGTGTCATTTGTATTTTATCTTCAAGAAAGAACTGAACCCTTTGACAAAGATCAGTATGCACAGAAATAAATACTTCCTGTAATGAAGTGTTGAAGGTGACTTATGTCAGTAATTGATACAAGCATAGTTTTTTAAGGCTAGAAAAATTGCTCCCTAGGTATTTATTTGTTCTATCTTGGATTTTGTGATGGTGAGGCAAATTCTGCAGATTTTGAAAGAAGGATTTAAAGGAAGAGCTCCTTGAAAGACTTAGCAGTTTAATGTTTTATTCAGGACAGTTTTGCAACCTTATGAAGAAATAAAGAATGCTTAAACATATGGTAATATATTTGTGGGGTTGGATTTTGTGGTCCGTGTTCTTGGCTTGAAAACATACATGTAAGTAGACATTCTTATTCAAAACTATGTCCTTAGTTTTGCAGATTTCAGACAGAAATTCCAAATTTCAGCACATTTTAGGGGAAAACAACATGCCATAGAATGTGGTCTTAGCATCTTCGCCTCTACATAATTCTATCTGTTTATGAACATTGCATCTCCTGACCTCATCGAATGTAATTTGTTCCTTGGGCTATTTGCTTCTATTCCCATGCAGTTCAACAACTCAGCTTATATTTGGACTGTCTAATAGTCCAGACCGCTTTATTTTTCACGACGGCATTTATAAAGCATTTTGTAACCTTTAACACTATCAAGAATGCAGACTATTTTTAGGCAGGTAATATTTTAAATATATTAACTTATTTGGTTCACTTAACATAGACTGACAGTGAGGACTTTTATGTATTAACATATAAGTACACTCATATTCTGTTTTGGTTTGTTTGATTGCATATATGCATAACATTTAAAAAAATACCAAAAGATTTGAGAAGAAAGTAAAAGTTTTCTGAAATCCCATTAAGTAAATATCACCAACGTTAATACATGCTTAGTGCTCTTTCATCCATCTCTTTATGAAGACATACACAATTTTATATCAATGGTATTACATGTAGAAAATAGCTTTCCTTGTGGAGCCTTCTGCTATGGATGCCATTTCCTTTTTACCTCCTTATTTTCACCAGCACTGGCGTCGAGATTACCTGATGTATATCCTTTCTTCCTTTTTCCATGCTCAATGAATCATCCACACACTTGCATAGATTTTTTTTTCTCATTTTGTATATTTAGTTTATAAAAATTAGATCATATTCTAGACACTTGTCTGTAACTTGCTTTTCTAGTTAACAATAAAACAGAAAATTATTCTATGTCTTGTGAGAGAGTGCTAACTTATTTCTAAATTCATATATCATTTTTAATGGATCTATGATTTATTAATTTTCCTATTAGAGTACTCTGTTTCTGTATATTTTTTTTGCCCTTGAAAGCAATACTATCATAAATATTCTCTACATATCTCCATATGAATTGTTTCATTTAATGAAGTAGAGAAGTTAAGAATGAAGCTGATATGGTAAAAAGTAGGTGTCATTTACATCCTAATACTCATTTTCCTAACAATATTAGATATCTTCTTCTGTGAATTGACCATTTAAGTCCTTTGCTCTTTCTTATTTCAATTGCACTTTTAAAATCAAATTTATGTTTTCATGTTTGCAAAAGACCTTTGTATATTGTAGATTTTAATCTGTTTTCTTATCTGTTTTGCAATGTATTTTTTCCAGTGAGTTTTTCTGGTTGGATCTCAAGAGAAAGGGAGATACAAGATCGATTCTGTCTGTAAGAGGACAGCTCAGATCTAAGCAGTGGAAAGCCTGGTGCAAGAATCAAATCTTGAATTCCATAAAGATCATGACTATCAAAGAACTATGGATCTGCTTTCATGGTTCTCTGTGATAAGCTGGTTTCTCTTCTCTTCCCTGTGGAATGTTCCCTGTTGTTTATACGTCTTAGGCTTCATTTGGTTTCCTCATAGCACCTTGTAAAGGAAACTAAAAAATAGAGATTTCTTCTTTGAAATCTAAATATATAAAACCAGAACTGTGTATCTTCCTTTATAAAGGGAAAAATACATTTTAAAAAACTCTGAAAAAGACCCAGTTAGGCTAAAATAAATCTCTATTTATTCAGCATTATGATAAGTGTGACTTCTGTTGGCTTTAGGTGAAATTAAGGATATAAAACTCTTAGGAATTAGATAACTGGAGAAAGACTTACTTTATAAATAATTAAAATTGATACAAACTTCAAGTAAGATTAAAATTGACATGATTCTCTGATAAATGTTGAATTTCCTGCTATTTAATATAGAAATAAAAGAGCAGTTTTAATAACACGTTGTGCTATTATCTATTAAAAATAAAAAATTTTAGTCAAAAGTCATGAAATGTGTGTTCATTATACATAAATTAAAGTATGAACATTATAGGATTAATGGATGTTTACAAAACTTATTTTAAATTTCTTTATTTCTTTCTCATTATTCTTTCTAAAATAAACTCTGAGGTTCCTCACAAAAAAATTTAGCTTTCATTTTCTTATTTTCCAAACCTATGAAAGCAAAACAAAATTGAGCTTTTGTTTTCAGAGCAGCAGCTATAATTCAGTACATACCTTTAGCAGAAGTTATAAATAATTTTGAGTTAAATATAAATATTGCTGAGTTTTTTTTTTAAGGCTGAAATTACGTAGTGATTTGCACTGTACTGTGTTTCGACAAAAAGATACCGCTCTTTTCTAGGTGGAGGGAGGAACTGGAGCTCATTGGGGATAAGGAGAGTTACAAAAGCCATGTAATAGAGAGTTAGATGAGTCCTTAGAGATTGTCAATTTCAGTCACCCCTTCCTGCTGAAGAGGGCATAGAAACTCAAGGAGTTGAGACTGCTTGGCCTAAGGCACACAGCTAATCATTAGTGGGAGCATGTGAAACAAGATAAATATTCTACTACTTTAAACACAGTGTTTGAGCATTCTTGTTTATAGCTGTTTTACTTACCACTTATTTCACTTACATTAATATTAAAAGTCTACTGAGCAGTCATTTAACAGGTACTGATCAGATAACTTTTAAATATAGCAACATCATCTCTGAAGGTATTTATCTAAATAGTATTTAGCATTTTTTTCTGGCATTCAACTCTACATTTCTTGAATGTGAATGCTAGACCTGCTGATTCTTAAATGGGTAAAGAAAGACAAATTACTTTATTTCTTGGATCCTCTATTTTCTCCTCAAGAAAATGGGAATGATAATAGTGTTTACTCATAGAGTTGATGTGATAATTAAATGGGTTAATATATCTAAGTCACTTACAACAATGTATGGAACATAATAAGTACTCTGTCAGGGTTTGCTTTCAGTATCCCTGAGCAAGTATAACAGGCCAGACTCAGTTATTAGCTACGTTTGGTTGTTGTTCAATCACTGATGTCAAGGGACTGGAGTCTGTGAAGACATGAACAGAAAGACTGATAGATGGGCACACACACATATACACACACATTAAAATGTGGTAAGGACTAAGATTGAGGAATATCTGGAGTGTTGATTGTGCAGAAGATAATTTCAGGCATTAAAATTGCAGCGTTTTATATGGTCCAGTATGTACACCCTAAAGGGACAGGGACTTGGTCATTTTTGTGTCCACAGGGTATGTGGTGCCTGGTTTGGTTTCCAACTCATATCTATTTATAAATATTGAAAAATGAATGAATTACAAGAAATTTTTATTTTGTTTTGAAAATTTCTTAACAGAGAAGTCCTGTGCTTTGGTTTACATTTTAGAAATATATCTTGAAGTAGTAGAAAGGTTGATTAGGAGGCACTAAAGAAGAAGTAGAAAGACCATTTTCTACTTCAGGCTGTTTCAGTAACTCAGGAGCCAAAGCACAGGACCGAAGCAAGGAAGTAGGTACAGAGATGAGAGGAAGGATTCACCACATAATTCTTTATAAAAACAAGAGAATAAAAAGAAAATTTCTAAATTCTGTCTCAGGCATTTAATGGGTGAGGTTTCCATCAAATAAAATAAGGCAAAGAGGTAAAAGATGTTGGTTTTAAGTTTGAATATTGTGAAATGGAAACCCACACTTAGAGCTCAAGAGATTGGTCCTGGGTAGAACCATAGTTATGAAAATTCTAATCACGTATAGTACAGTATTTGAAAGTTTTGCCTATGATGCATAGCAAAATAAGGAGAAAAATCATGAAAGATAAACATCATCTAACAAGTGTAAGAAAGGAGATCTTAAAGAACTTGAGAAAGTGTGAACAAAGAATTAAGATGCAAGAGGAGAGTTTATGATGTCGACAATTGAGTGATGGATAGTGTCAAATTCAACAAAGCATACATAACACAAATCAAGAGGTGTTCAATGTATGGATCATCTTTGTTACAACAGTTTCAGTAGTGTGGGCAGGCAGGGGTGAAGTACAGTTTTAGGGGACTGATCTATGAATGTCTGGATGCAAACGAAGATCTGCAAGATAAGCCATTCTTTGAAAGCTTGGTTGTGAAGAGAAGGTTGATCAAGAGTTCAATGCCTAGTACATACTTGAGTAGTTACTTATTAGATACTTATTGAAGAGACACATAAATACCTAGGCTCCAGGCAAGATCATGGCAGCATTTTTACTAAGCGATGAAAGAGACATAAGCATATACATATTTATATACCGAAGGACATGGGGCCAGTGGAGAAGAAAAAAATAGATATATATTTCTTTAATATATATAAATAATACCCTAGAAAGTGAGTGAATAAAAATGGACTATATCACACATAGACAAAATCATTTACCTTGCATAGACAATGTCAGGGATAAACATAGATGCAAAGAAAAATTAAATGTTAACATATTTGTAAACAGGGCCAAGAAGTTAGAACATTTATATAGTAGTCCCTGTTCTCTCTGTAAACTGTGGGGCATCATGCTAAGAGTAAGAATGGCAAGGCAGGCAAGGAACTTAAAGGAATGAGATGAGTAATTAAAATGACTTTTGAAATAATGTTAAACGGGGCTAGTTATGGAATACTTGAGTGACCAACAACACAGATCATCTAGATGGTTTTAGAGATCAAAAGTCACAGTAGGGCAAATTGCTCAGTTTCTTTGCTTTTCTCCAGCAGTACATGTACAGTCGCAGGAGGAAGGTTGGTGGATTGATAATTTCCTGAGGTATTTAGGTCTAGATTAATGGAAGGACAAAGGGAAAGGGAAATGAATGGTCCTGGTAAGGCAGGGGTTTACCACTGGGCTCTCACGTGAGAGAAAAGAAAAAAAAAATAGAAGTTTCTTGAAAGATTTATTGGTGATGAATTAGAGAAATTAATTGCACAGTTTCTTAATGAACGTACATTCTAATTATATCTTGATATTAAAAAATGGAAATGAAGGTTTCTAAGATTGAGTATTTTGAGTGCTTCTCAAGGGCAAAGGAGTCAGTCACACAAGTGGAATGGGGACAGTTAGTGGCATTAATCCTATCAAGGGACTGAGAGACTGGCTATTGGATAAAGAATACAGGTGAAGTGATTTGAAGAAGCTGACTTGGAATTGTAAAAGATCATGGATTATTCAGAAAAATCAATCAATTATGTATCTAGAAAAAAGTGTTTAGCAGCAGTAGCAGTCATATTTACAATGTGAAAAAAAAAACCACTTTTAAATGCCTGTTTAATAGTTACTTCACCTGATAATTTTAGTAATACATCTGTACTAAAAGATTAGAAAATCATAAATATAGTTTAGTGAGTGTTTACATTTTATCTGTGCTGGGTCTTATTAATATTTGCTCCTTTATATATATTATAATATTGTTTTGGTCACATATATGCACTCTACACACACACACACAGATACACAATAAATAACTATGATTTAGTGTTCAAAGTTTTACTTTATTAAGATAGAATTTCTAGGTGAATAAACACTTTCATATATATATTAATACGTGTGTGTGTGTGTAAAATTTGAATTCACAGATTAAAAAATGCTATGCTCATCTAGAATAAAGTTAGTAGATGACAATCTGAATAAACTTCATACTCACATGGGAGTTTTTCCCTATTATATAATTCATATCTGTCGTTTTAGGAAAATTCAAACATGCCTTTAGTAGCAGCAGTGAGGAGAATTCTGAAGGAAATGTTACAATACAGAGGTTTTGCTCGATTTTCAGGAGAATAGTAGGGTGTTGGGGATGGGCTGACGATTTCCTTTCCCACACTCTTCTTTCAGCCCCCGTCTGTGCTCAAAACATGACCAGTTCTTTCTACCTGCAAATCTCTAATCTCCTGAAATAATATTTGTTCAAATAGCATCAGTCTATTCCAGATAAAAATACTCCAGGCTTCCTCACAAGAAATAGTGTTATTGCAAACTTGAACTATTGAAAAGGTAATATTGCCTTCAAGGGTGTATGCCATCTTAATAAGACATATCTTCAAGACAAGGAAAAATGTACTTTTCAAATCCTACATGCGTTATAAACCACCACTTACGAAACCTTTGTTCTAAAGCATTGCCAATTTTACCTGAGGCAGGCATTTTACTGCATTTAAAAGGTCTCCAAGGATGCTAAGGAATTTTAGGTGAACCTGAAGGCCTGGTGGAGATAATAAGAACTAAAGTTTTTCTTTTGTGAAGTTTTCTGAAGGCTTTTCTCCCCGGCATTGAAATGTAACTTCCATTTTCTTAGTCTAACTTCACCATGTAGTGCTGGCAGAAATTTTATAAAGAGAAATAGCTGGTGGATATAATAAACTAAAAAACAGGGCTCTCTCGTCACTCACCTGCTGTTCTACTGAAGAAACAGTGGTAGAAAGTATTGTTAATCTAATTAAAATACATGCCAACCTCCATAAAAATGAGAGACGGATATTACGTTTGGAATCTACTTTGGTAACTTACTTTGCTAGTTAGCTCTAGGAAAAGTTACCAAGCAGGTATTCACCAGTGTCTACTTTTTTTTCCCTCCTGTTTCAGAACTTTTCCTTTCTTGCCCAATGAGTCCAGCGTTTTTGCTAAATCAATTGGATAAACCCATTTGCTCTGTGGTGCTAGTGCCTTTCTGCATGGCACTTCCCAGAAATATTAATATTTTCTGCTTGTCTTCTTTTATATATGTGAAACTTTTTATGATTTATTCATCTAATATATATATATATATATATATATATATATATATATATATGTATTTGACCATCAGTTAGGTGCCAGTCACTTTTCTAGGCCCTAGAAATATAGAACTAGACAAGACCTAAAAAAATCCCTGATACTATGAAGCTTACATTTCAGTGGTAGGGAGGCAAAAAACACACAGAGAGATTTCACAGTATAGATGCACATGATCAAGTGATTAGCACGCTGAAGAGAGTAGAACAGGGTAAAGGGACAGAGTGGCTGATGAGTTTCATGTGTCCTGCCCCACACATCAAAATCAGAAGCTAACTCAGGTTTGTCATTCATAGAATGCTTAATATCAACTTGAAAATCTGAATAAAATGTTTTTTATTCATTTAATATTAATTAAAGTTGACAAGGAATAGTAGCAAAACTTAAAGTGTGACAACAGTGACAATCATGATGTTGAATTTGGCTTCTAGTCTGTACTAAAATTTTAATGGAGAAATTAATAAAACATCATTAATGATTAAAAAAATACATCATCACTGGAACACATGAATGCTATGCCCTAGAAATGTACCTGGCCCAAACTGACATGTACTGTGAGGTTAAGCTACACATTGGGTTTTGAAGCTTTATGATGAAAACAATTATAAAATATCTCATTAATAGTTTTTTTGTATTGATAACATATTGAAATTATGACATTTGAGATATATTGGATTACATCAAATGTATTATTAAAATTAATTTCATATGTTTCTTTTTACCTTTTAAAATAAGGCAGGTATAAATTTTACACTCCATATGTGGTTGACATTATATTTCAAATGGACAGTGCTGCGTTAAGCTGTGGAACCTTAAACCAGAAGTCTGCATACTTCTTCTGTAAAGAGCCAAATAGTAAATATTTCAGACTTTGTGGATCAAAAGAAAAAAAAAATCACAGATAGAATGCCTTCAGTCACATGACCATTTAAAGTATAATCATTTAAAATGTACAATACATCTTTAGATTGCAGGTCTTACACAGATAGACAGACGGTGGCCCAGATTGGCTTATGGCTGTCTCCTGCCGAACAGTGGGGTGTAAAGATGAAGGACTTCACAGCTCTAGGGTCAATTATTAACTCTGCCACTTAGCCAAAAAGACACTAGGCCAGACATTTAGCTTCTCAGTCTCCTTTTTCTTATTTGTAAAATGAGGGTATTAATATCGATCTCTTCAAGAATGTTATAAGAATTTAGTAAGATTTAGTGGAATAGGTTTGTAAACCACCTGAAAAAAGTGTCAGTTTCTTACTTCTCACAAAGTGAGATTGTCAATAAATACTGGTATATTGGGAAAGTGTGTATCTGAATCTGAGGAAAATAACACAGACACACGCGTGCACGTGTGTGCGCGCGCACACACACACACACACACACACACATGAGGAGATTGAGGAGAGGGGGGATTCTTTTAAAAAATGTGAAAAAGGGTCATATAAATTGCTAGGGATCAACAAAATCTATACTTTTTGCTATGTGTGTCCTGACCATCTAAAGAAAATGTGCAGCCCCTTAAATCTGATTGTACCCCAGAATGTCAGGGTTTGGTTCATGCAACAAGCAGCTTTCTGATGGTAAAATTTCAAACACCTGGGTTAGGGAATGTCTTTGAACAAAAGGCCTACTTGAAATCTCAAAACAGACTGTATAGAAAATAGCTTTAACATCTAATACTTTGGAGCCCTGCTTCTCAGTTTTTTTTCAGGAGTGGGAGAATTGTCTGATCTCTATATGCTACTGGTATACATGGCTTGAGAAAAGACAAGAAGTAAAAGCAACTTCCAAAAATTCCGTAAGTATTTTATCTTATGTTTGACTAATTGCAATCATACATAAATGAATTTGGCAAGCATTTGTAACAATATGTACAAGACATATACTGTATTTAGGACAGAGACAATCTTTAAGAAATACATGGATTATAGATTCTGCAATATCTCTGTAAAATGCTTAGGGCTGAACAAACCCATATGAATCTCTTTGGGGAATAATATCTATGCTATATGATAAATTCATAGGAAATTTAGACTTAATTTCATTTCCACAGTAAACTAAACCTCTCTATCCAGCGCCCTGACCAGTGGCTGCCACCACATATATTGAGCCATTACAATGGTATTTTCATATCCATGTAAAAAGCAAAATTCTGTAACCCAGCTTTCATTTTTAAGAAAGTCCTCATTTTTGTGTGCGTATTATATCATGATCTCACTGTATGCTTTGGCCATTTGCTGGTCAGTATAATCAAACATTGAAACTAAGTGTCTCTTTCACGGGTCATAGGCCAAGGCAGGAAACAGAACAATTCACTAGCACCTGCTGTTTCCTTACCCAAATACAATCGAAGATGAGCACTGAGTCTAAATAGGTGCCCCTGAGAATTTTTAAAAACTGATTTTTAACTGCATTGCATATGAATTACTATAATTGCCATGCAAAGTCTTCCACAAAATTCCAAGGCTTCTAGGCAATTTAATCACTTTTTTTTTTTTTTGAGACAGAGTCTTACTGTGTCGCCCAGGATGGAGTGCAGTGGTGCGATCTTGGCGCACTGCAACCTACACCTCCCTGCTTCAAGCAATTCTCCTGCCTTAGCCTCCCGAGTAGCTGGGATTGTAGGCACATGCCACCATGCCCAGCTAATCTTTTCATATTTTTAGTAGAGATGGGCTTTCACTATGCTTTCACCGTGTTGGCCAGACTTGTCTTAAACTCTTGACCTCCGGCAATCTGCCCACCTTGGCCTCTCAAAGTGCTGGGATTACAGACATGAGCCACCAAGCCTGGCCTCAATCAATTAAAAAAAATCACTGAGGAAGACTGGGTGAGGTGCCTCACACCTATAACCCCATCACTTTGGGAGGCCAAGGCAGGTGGTGGATTGCTTGAGCCCAGGAGTTCAAGACAAACCTGGACAACATGGTGAAAGCCCATCTCTACTAAAAATAGACACACACACACACACACACACACACACACACAAAGCCAGCTGTGCATTTTTGTGATCTCAGTTACTTGGGAGGCTGAGGTAGGAGGATTGCTTGAGCTGGGGAGGTGGAATTTGCAATGAGCCATGATGGCGCCATTGCACTCTAGCCTGGAGAACAGAGGGAGACCTTGTGTCAAAAAATAAGTAAATAAAAATAAAAAATAACAACACTGAGGGGAAAATCAGCCAAAGTTATAAGTTTTCATATTAACCAATTGAAATGTTCATCTGTCAGCATTTAATGCCTGAAAGAAAGCACAGCTTCAGGGACTTCTTTGTCACTCAGTGCTGCTCAATTCTACTGAAGGTCAGTCATTCAAACTAAATCTTATGTGCCTTTTTATCGAATTTAATTATGACTGAAGGTTTGCTCCTATGATGTATTAACCTGGTTTTATGCTTAAATAAACAGTATCCATGTTAACGTGCAGAGAAGATAAAGACAGATCACGAAGATTCAAATTCCAGAGTTTCCACTCATTATATGTGATCCCAAGCAAGGTAATTAAATTTCTCTCAATTTCTTTATCTGTAAAATGGAGATAGTAAGAGTACCTACCTTATAGGGTTATTATGAAGTTAAAATTAGTTAATATTTATAAAGTGCCTAGAAGAAGTAGGTCACAGAGAAGTCCACATTAGCAGTCATTAATTAAACAAATCGTAATGATCTGAGACCTCATCAGCACAATGGCACATGCTTTTATTTGGAGAGTTTTATAAGAACTCCTTTAATTTTCCTACTTTACTAATGAGAAAACCAAGGCCTGGAGAAATACTAGTGATTTGTCTAAAATAACACTGTTAATTAATCACAGAACTGGACTTCTGGAGTGGTCACAGAACCCTAAATCTTCTGATCCTTGACTCAGTTTATATTTCTGTTCACCTGTACTAACAAAGTTAAAATTTTTACAACCAAATATATCTGTGGTTTCAAATGATGGTAATACACATTTCAGGATCCACAGGTTAAATAAAGGGAGGGGAAAAGAAACATTGCTACTATCAGACCAGGACGGTGTATAGCTCCAGGTTATGATTGTCAAATATATTTCAGGACACCCAGTTGCATTTGAGTTTCAGATGAACAACCAATGCTTTCTGTATATGAACATCTTTAATATTTCATGGGGCATACTAATATAAAAATTGTTTATTGTTTATATAAAATTAAAATGCATTTGGAATTCTGTATTTTAATTTGCTAAATTTGGCAAACCAACCTAGCCATTAAAAGATAACTTAGTGGAGAATCCACTAAGATGAATCAGTGGAGAGATATAACTAGGTTAGCAATTCCCATGTGTATAAGTAGGTCAAAACAAAATCCCAATTCGTGTCTTTTTTTTTTTTTTCTGAATGAGGCAAAGAGTATCACATTTCAAGAATAGACACCATCATCTGCCTCATCTTTGACTTAGATGTATTTATAATATTAATAATAATAATGGCTCACATTGAATGCTCTTCACATGCCAGGCACTTTAGAATAGTTGTATTGATATTGTCTCATTTAATGCTCATGCAACTTACTCTAGTTTTTAAAGTATTATTATTATTCTTCCCATCATACATGAGATAAATAAGTCAGTTTGAGCTAATTTACAGAGGTTTATTTCTTACTCACACTGTGTCCATCAGGGGTGAACTGTAGTCTTTTTCCATGGGACCAAGTAAAGGGAATGGCCTCCAACTGAGTCTTCTGGCTCATTTTGAGTCCTCATTCTGAGTTTTCTGGCAGAGACAAGAAAGATCATGGAACTACAGCACAGCTCTTAATGCTACAGCTTTGAAGTAGTGCATGTCACTTTGACATACATCATTAGCCAAAGCAAGACACACATCTAAGCCCGAAGCCAATGGGACAGGAGAGGAGCATTCTCTCCCAGCATGCAGTGGCAAATATTTTGAGCAGTATTATACTCTACCCTGTGAAAAAGCTGAGGCACATACACATTACAGAATTTGCCTACAGTCACGCTGTAGGATTTCAACCCAGGCATTTACATCCACAGCTTTACTTTAGTCTCTCTACTATACTCCCTTCTTTATATGTGAAATGAAAACATGCACATTCACCCTATATCTGTTAAGATAAATATTGAGCACGCTGGCTGACTATGCAAAGAGAGAACTTTGGGATTGCATCATTCCAGGTACCCCTGGCTGCCCCCCTGTGATGTCAGCTTCAGAAGTATCTGTAGGTCACATTGGGAGCATTGCTTTCTGCACTATGTACAATACTGTAATTGAAATAGAATGTCTCTTTAGTTGTTATATAGGGTTTAAAAAATATATAAATAGTGTCCTGCACTTTAAATAAGATCTATTAGCAAAGCCCAGACACTATTAGCCAGTGAAATGACTTTTGGGTCCCAGATGTTTGTACATTTTTTTCATGATTTTCATGATTGCCCCTGAGTGGTTACACCTCCTTTACCAAGCCAAATAATAGATCATACTTAAAGTGACACCTCACCAGAGACAGAGTGATTCTGCACGGCCTTGGAGAGCCTGAGCTATCGAAAATGAATGGATATTAAAGTGAAATATTAGGCCACATAGTGGAGCATGGCTTGTTGCATAAGAATGTTAAAATGATGTTATTGGCAAGTTGGAGAACACAATAAGGAGAAAATGATTATAACAGCTAGTAAAAAAATGACGTCTTATGAAAAATTCATTTATTACCTTAAAGGGTTTGTTCATAATTGCAACCATTTTCCCACTGTGGTAAGAAAACATAAATCTTTTTTCTTTCATGCTCAGGTGAATGCTTTTCTCTGTTTTCTTTTAAAACATCCTTTTAAAACACATATCTATTTGTGTTTCTCTAATTGATGAGAGAAATAAATTTTACTGAAATCAGCATCAAGTGAAACAAAAATTTGCATACAATATCTCTGAGAGGAGATTCTGAGAACCCTTGCTTGGTTGTGTAATTTTACAAGTACATTTTATGGCACGTAATTTTTCCACAAACAACCACTTTCCATTCAAGCACCACAGTGATCCAGAGCAAGGCTTTATTGATGTGGCATTAGGAAAAAATCCCTATGGGTCCAGACTGAAAATTCTGTTTCTGCAAGTGCATATAAGCCTCAAAGATTAGACTGACATTGGGCTTCACATCACATTATATATTTTTCTCCAAGTTGGGTAGAAAATTTTTATTTTTGAGTCAATATTTTAATGGGATAACTTGCTTCTCTTTTTTTTTTAAAAAAAAAATAAGCTTAATACTGAGAATATTGCTATCATGTCCAAAGTTATGTATTTTAATACATTATCTTTTTCTTTGCTAAAAGAATATGCTCATTTAAAAAATTTGTGTCAGCATGTTTTAAATTTACTGGACTGAGAGAGCTTTCTATGCCAGAGCCAGCAAGCACTCAGTTGGTTAAGGATACAAAGCTGAGGCAGGGAACAGAGCAATTGTTATTGACCTTAGCTCAGAGGTTTACAAACTTTACCTGCCTGGGTTACATTCCCAGCATTTCTGATTTAACTGGTCTGGAGTGCAGCCTGGGCACCAGAATTTGAAGGCTTCCCAGGTTGATTCTACTGGACAGTGAAGAATGAGAATCCCTGGAATCAGAATCGAGAACGAAGAGCACATTGATCAACAGTGGAACAGAGAGGAATCTTGTGGAGGCCTTAATGGCCTAATTGTCTTCTGGTAGAATTGGGAGTAAACTGATCCCCCTTATTCTCCTCCTCCTCCTTGTGTTTTCCCTCTCCTTGTTTTTCTTTTTCATATATTGAGTCCTCCTTAATACTGTCTAATTCAGACTATACACGGAATTCTCAATCATATGCTTTAGGCAATTATATTTCTTCTGTTTTGCAGACAGGAAAATGGGTCACCAGACAGATTTAGTAATGGGCCCAGAGTTGCACACTCATGATAGTTCCTGTACTCAACAGGTGAGCACAGAAACACATTTTAATCTTCTTATGACCCTTATGTCAGTTACAAAAGTTCCTGAGTCACAGTAGGTCTTCTTTCTGAGATTTTATTTTTTGTGTTTGCATTTATATTTGTGAAATGGAAATACTTTTGAAAGTCCAGGAGAGTCTCCTCTTCCCAAGCATTCCCTCTCTAACTTTTCATTATTGCATACAACCCACCCAATAGGCAGTTATTAAGTAGGATTGAGTATGATTGTCTATTTATATACAAATATCTCCAAAGAAGGTGGTGAGTTTGGTAATAGATTTAGCTATTAAAGCTTTTTATACGTTAACCAAAGCTTTCCAAATTCTCACCTTGATCATTTATCATTGAGAACTCAGCTCAAATCCATTAAATCATGATAAAGGGTAAAACGAAGACACGTGACTGAGACTCCATGTGGTTACAAGGAAATTGAGATGGACCAAGGACAAATGAAGTGAAAGGAACATAATCTATTTTTCTAAAGATTCCTCTGTGGTCAGACAATGACAATATTGCAAGCAAAACATCTCCTTCTTATGACTAAACTTGCCTCTTGCAGTCACACCTCTTTAAGTTTCTAACTCTTTGCATATGTTTTACATGTGCATATGCAAATAAGCTATTGCCCAGCAGCTAAGTGACTTACAAGCAACCAGTAAGTGGTTAGGGAGGAAAAAAAACATGAAAAGATCTGTAAACTATCTATTTACATATGTATCATCTATTTTACTTGCAGAAAAGGGCATAAAAGCAAACTCATCTCACTCAAAATTTGCTTTGCATTTTCCTAAAAAATTTAGATATCTCAAAATTATAATTTTATAAAAATACAGCACTAAATATATGCTTTTATATAAATATAGCACTATTTGGTTTTGCATTTCCCAATTGCTACTAGCCGTCAGTAACTGCTTTCATCCAGACCATCACTGTGTTTTCTGTCATAGAAGAAGTCACAAAATGATTCCCTGCCACTGAAATTCCAGGAGGAATAGTGTCTTTAACCAATGAATGTTATCAATAATACAATATGAAGTTTCAGGATTTATAGCCTAACACATGCCCCAGACTTGCCTATTTCCATTCAAAGTCACCTCAGAAACCAATAAAATCCCATGGGCTTCTATTGTTCTAAACATTTTGCAGTCGCCTCTGCTGGACACACTTTTCACAATTACTACATTGAGATTTTTTTCCACTTCTGGAATAACTGTGCATGTAAAGATGTTGGAATTTTTTTCTTTGGCCTAAAAATGTTCAGGAAAACCAAGATGTTAGGCTAAATTTGAACAGTCTTCAAATGTCCTGTGTGGAGGAGTTGTCTCTCTGAAGTCATTCTTAGTCATTCTTTTTCTGAATAATCAAGGACCAGTTTCTATCCATAGACGAAGCCTTGATTAGCTTGGAATAAAACCCTTCCACAGTAAAAGAGACTGAAGTAGCATCTATGTGTGTTGGAATTAAGGAATCATTCCCAGGGTTTAAGTCCCATCATCTGTCAGAGCAAACAGCTGGGTTATTGATACCCTCTCTCATTTAAACCCTCAGGCTTCAAGTCAGCATGGAACAAGCATTTTGTTGCACTTATGGGAATTCTAAGGCATATTCTTCCAAGAGATTATTAACTGGATTCTTCACTGCACAAGGTCACAATAAAGCTGAGAGATATAAAAGAATTTCTCCTAGTTTTCATTTTCTAAATGACAAGTCAAAGGAGATGCTACCTTTGGTACTGTCTTTGGTGCTAAAATAAGTGCCACTTGAGTCTTTTCTGCATACTAGGCCCTTACAGCGTACATTAGTCAGGGATCTCCAAAGAAATCAGGACCAATACGATTGATATAAATGTAGACATAGAGACAGATATAGAAACAGATATAGAAGAAGAGGTGCTTTTCTCAATGCTCAAGTGATTATAGAGGCTGAAAAGTCCCACAGTCTGCCATATTTAAGCTGGAAGCCCAAGAAACCCAGTGGCATAGTTCCAATCCAAGCCCAAAGGCCTGAGAGCCATAGGAGCCATGGATTTCAGTAAGTCCTGATCAAAATCTGAAGGACCACAAAGCAAAACTCTGATATCAGAGAGCAGGAGAAGATGACTGTCCCAAGTCAAGAGGAGAGGGAAATTCACCATTCCTCTACCTTTTTGTTCTATTCAGACCTCAATGAATTGGATGATACTTGTCCACGTTGGTGAGGGCAGACTTTTAAAATTTCAGTCTATTGATTCAAATGTTAATCTATTCCAGAAACACCAACAGAGATGCACCTAGAAATAATACTTTAGGAGCTATCTAAGCATCTCTTAGCCTAGTCAGACTGTCATATATAATAAACCGTCATGCAGGGCAACCTATACATTATGGCCCAGTTGATATATGGTCACCTAGCTTTCTTGCTTTATCCTGCTAGTTCTCAAATTTCACATATTTCCTATTTAGGAGGGGAGCAGACACATAGCAAAAAGCACTTTACATGCCATCAAAGATGCCAAATCATTTTAATAAATTAGAGTGAATGTGATGATAGATACTGCCAAAAACTTCAAGATTCACTTTTCTAATAGGATAGTTGATCAAATTGGATGATAGCCAGGCGACTGAATGTCTAGATGTGATTACTATAAAATGGGACTGTCTTCCTTGAGTAGGATTTAAAGTGGTCTGGAGAGAAATCCAAAAGAAGAATTAGAAAGTATTTTGAACAATGTAAATTATACTGGAATAAGAATATCACTCTACAAGATAACCCTTTGAAAGCCTGCAGTCGGATGCATACCTAAAATGTACAGTATTTGAGAAAGAGATGCACTGTTTCACAGTCAACCTTTCTTTCTTTTTTGAGATGGAGTCTCACTCTCTCGGCTCACTGCAATCTCTGCCTCCTGGATTCAAGCGATTACCCTACCTCAGTCTCCTGAGTAGCTGGGACTACGGTTGTACACCACCATGCCCAGCTCATTTTTTGTATTTTAGTAGAGATGGGGTTTCACCATGTTGGCCAGGATGGTCTCGATCTCCTGACCTTGTGATCCACCCACCTCGGCCTCCCAAAGTGCTGGGATTATAGGCGTGAGCCACTACTCCTGGCCCACAGTTAATCTTTTTATAATTCACCATATTATTGATTTTTTCATTCAGTGACTAACAATTTTTCTCAAGTGATTTAATCATGTCTCTGAAAATATACAGTAATTTGCATTTAATCAGAAAGTTTCTGTTTAATATTTATTTATAAACTTAAGGAGAGTTAAGTTGGAATCAGTAGAGTTGTTGGTGATGGTAGTAATGGAGTGTGGCCTTTGTTTCCAATAATCTAAGTTTCATATTATTTGCACACACAGAATAATCCCATGGAAGAGCAATATGTACCCCTTAAGGACACTTTGACTTGGTATTTACCCATCTCAGCTCTTATTTTCCTAATAGCCACCAATTTAGTACCAAGATCTTGGGATATTAACTCAGTTTTATGTCATTTGAGGTTGAACCTGAAAAGCATTACATCAGCTATTATAGATTCGTAATTTCTTTCCAAATGGTTGTTGATAATACCACATGGGCTAAACTACGATAGTCACTTTGATATTCTTTCTTATGAAAAAATACTTTTAAAATGTAAATGAAATATTGTAGTAGAACAGGGTTTCCTGGCCAACATAGATTCTGAAGTTTGGGTAGAAATGTTGCAAATCAGGGAATAGAGAAAAAGAAATAAATGTCATGTTAGGACATTCATGAGAGTTAGGCCAGCTGTTGTATCACTACATGAAAAAAGTTTAATATAAAAATTTTATTCTATTTTCCTAGCACTGAATTTCTTTAAGGATCTTGAACTTTAGTAAATTAATCAAATTCAATATAATTACAATATAAATTACAAAAATAGACTAATATTCTATAGATGGTATAGTTTCTGTATCACAATAAACATGAGTGAATTTTAATCACAGAAATTTATCACGTGGAAGAATATTTGGCTCATATTAATACTAACATGCTATGCAACCAGCGCTCAGCTATTGTTTACTAATTATGAAGATGTTCCCAATCAGCACTTAAATAAATATGCACAGTGGCTAAACCTTTTCCACTAATTTTAAAACAATATTTTAACAAAAAGTCACCATTTTATGTTTTGAATGTATCTTTTCAGGTTGGCAAAGAGAGTCTTTTCTGTGTAAGTTGGCCAGTTAAAGGGAGCTGTAAACTTTCTAGGGCTTACAAACACTATAAAATTCTTAAATCATACAGCTTCTCCTTGCCCCTGGCAATTGGCTTTGGCAGTTGTAAAATTGATTTTTGGGGTGGCTTGAATCTGATCCAGCATCCCAGCTAATTGGAAAACCATGCTTGTGATATAGCATGTCTTGAAAGTGGGCAAGATAGCAGACGGTTTCTAAAGCAAATTAAAAGCTAACAAGCCCATGTTTGACAGCAGCATTTAAAGTGCAAAGGGAAAATGGACAAAGTTCCATTGCTCTGACAATAGCAGTATATTACTTGTGCTGTATCTCCTTCTGTTTTGTACAGAAACTAAAGGCATATATGCCTTTCAGCTAATAGTCTTATTAAGTAAAACCTCCTTCCTCTAGTACTTTTACTAAGTCTCCTTAACGTTCTTTCATCTAGGATTTATATTTGCAATTTTTTTATTTTGAAAATGCTTTTATTATATTATAGGTCACTTAGGTCATAATAATCATTCTTTGTCCTCTTCAACAAAAACAATAATTTCCTGCTATGTTTTGTTTTTCCGTTATCTTTACAGCACATTGTGGTGTTAAATGAATTAAGATATAATTAAACCATGAAGAGGAGGCTCTTACACCTGTGACTCAGTCTCACTGCTCTTGGTGGCTAAATCTAATCAGTCAGGCAGAGCAGAAGGAGTATGAGCTTTGTTACTTGTGTCAGAGACAGTGAGGGCCATTTCCTTTAACTTGCTCAATCCGTATTGAGATAAGACTGGATAGACAGCTGAAAACTCAGAACTCTCTTTCCTCTCAAACAAGTAATGTAGGGTTTTCACTGGAGAGTATGATTCCATTAATTCAACCAAAGATTGTTGGCAAGGTCACAGTAGCCTCCTCTGGTGGTTTTGTAGGAAAATAAGAATAAGTATAAATTTTAGAGTCAGGTTTTGTTGATTACCAAACAATTCCCTGCCTTGGCATGAATAATGAAGTTAGTTTTGTTTGCCTGCATTTGTCATTGTATATTTGGATAAATATTTCACAATATTCATTCTTCCTTGATGTGGTAGTCATCAAAATCATCATCCTTTTAGATTTTTCTTTAGTGTCATACAAAAGATGCTAATCATTTGTTTTTGTCTCTTCTGAAGCCTATATATTACAGTAGTAAGAAAAAATATTTTATTTATTCTGTATCTAACATCTTATACTGGGAATGTGGTAGAATTTGGAAAATGTTAATTGACCACTTGGGATTTTTGTAGACTCACAGCACTGTTGATTTTCTTGAATGATCAGGAAATTTCTTGTTATTACTTACTCAGTATGTGACATGTTTTGGAATGTCTCTGAGCCTTTCTATTAATTCACTTGATTCTCACATGTTCTTCATATAGTCAGGACATTTCCACCTTCAGAATAGCTGCAAAAGTGAAATATTTTTGATAGTATTATGCAGAGATCAAATCATTTAAGAAAAGCCTAAATGATGAACAATTATTTACTCTTATCTGAGTAAATTTTGTTGTCATGATAACACAATTTCTTCTGGGGTGCCTATCTGTTCAAGGATACGACACTTCTGTTCACTAGAATTTTTTGGTTGTCCTGCTTAAAGCCGAGGTGAGAAATGATTGCTACAAGCCATGTGGGTAGAAATATTTATTTGCCTATAAAAAGTTTAAGGAAACAAAGTGTCCAATTTTATTTAATGTAGAATGCATGTATTTCTTTGAACTTAGCATAATTAGAATGTGTATTAAAATAAAGAAATAGGCAAGGGTTTCCTGCTAAGTATAAATTACTGCTTGGCAATTTAGCTAGCGAAGCTGGGAAGTGGACTGAAGTCTTTATCACTAGATTCTAGTGAAAATATTAAGTTTACCTAGAAGCATTAATATACTCCATAGATTCTGGATTTATTTGTTTTTTGTTGGATTTTTCATGTTTTTGGAATTTCTTTGGGGTAATGAACAAAGAGGTCATCTGACCTTTGCTGAAAATACAAAACATGACTCTCCTTATCTCTGCAAGCATTATGACAATGGAATTAGGTCGCCTGTGAGTCCCTAGCTAGTTCCAGTTTGTGCTGATGAGGACTCTGGCCCCTGTTGAGAAGTGCTGATGAGGACTATGGCCCCTGTTGAGAAGTGCTGATGAACTTATTTTATAATATTTTATTCAACCGTAGACAACTTGTTTCAGAGACTGCCTCTCTAGAAAAGACCCCTGGAGGTAATCGCTTTTACTCAAGTGCTTCACATTTTGTAGAACAGTTCAGCAACTGGAAAATATATATAAGAAGAAAATTCAATGTATCTAAAGGGGAAAGGAGAATCTTGAGAAGCAATATATTTCCCTTTCTCCCTCTCAGGTAATACTGATCTTTTTAAAATCCAGACATTGAGTCTTGGGTTTGATCTCCAAACTAACAGTGAAATTGTTGTCTCTGAAAAGTGAAATTTCTGCCCCTGGGCTGCTATGAATTTTGTTGCCAGGCCTTTAACATCTTCATCTTTGATGCAGCAGCGGATGGAATGTGGCAACAACATAACTGTGAATTTGAAAAATCTGGACTGAGTGCAGTGGCTCATGTCTGTAATCCCAGTACTTTGGGAGGCCAAAGTGGGTGGATCACTTGATGTCAGGAGTTCGAGACCAGCCTGGCCAGCATGGTGAAACCCCATCTCTACTAAAAATACAAAAAAAAAAAAAATTGCTGGGTGTGGTGGCACATCCCTGTAGTCCCAGCTATCTGGGAAGCTAAGGCAGGAAAAGGGCTCGAACCTGGGAGGCGGAGGTTGCAGGGAGCCAAGAACGTGCCATTGTACTCCAGCCTGGGCAACAGAGCAAGACTCCATCTCAATAAAAAAAAACAAAGCTGAAAGTTTCCCTCCCTAACCCTGGCATGTTGTAGAATCCTAGGCTATAAGAGAAACCCTTTTGCTGCCTTCTTCTCAATAACAAAATTCTGTAGCCTATTATTTCAAGAACTTATGAAACCATTATAACCAAATTGCATTGTCCCTTGACACATGCAAAATACTTTTTTTTTAACTGATCTTATATTTAATTGACAAATCATAGTAGTATACATTTATGGGGTACAATGTAATGTTTTGATATATGCATAATGTGCAAATTAAGCTAATTAACATATCCATTACTTCACTTACCTTTTTTAGTGGTTACACAATTTGAAATTTAATATCTTAGTTGTTTTTAAATATACAGTATAATATTGTTAACTGTATGTCCGTCCAGAGCCAATAAAACTACAATAAAATTATCAAATAAATATTATTGACTATAATCTACCTGCTGTGCAATACCTGTCAAAACTTACTCCTCCTGGGAGTGGGTAAATGTTTTTGCAGAGAAATACATAAATAAAATTAAAAACTTATTCATCCTCTCTATCTAAACTTTTTATTTGCTCAACAACTTCTCATTCCTTCCCTTCTCATCCCCCAAACCTCTGGTATCCATCATTCTACTTTCTACTTCTATGAGCTCAACTTTCAAAAAATTTGATATCATGCCGTATTTGTCTTTCTGTGCCTGGCTTACTTGACTGAGGCTAATAGTCTCTAGATTCATCCATGTTGTCACAAACAAAAGTATTTTCCTCCCTTTTTTTAACTGACTAGCATTTCACTGTGTATATGTATTACATTTCCTTAGTTATTCATCCATCGATAGACACTTAGGTTCATTCCATATCTTGGCTATGGTTAATAATGCAGCAATGAACATGGGAGCACAGATATCCCTCTGACATACTGATTTCAGTTCTTTTGGATATGAACTCAGAACTGGAATTATTGGGTCACATAGTGGTTCTATTTTTAACTTTTTGAAGAATCGCCATACTGTTTTCTATAATGGCTGTAGCAATTTACATTCCTAAAAACAGTGTACAAAGATTCGCTTTTCTCTACATCCTCTCCAACACTTGATGTCTTTCATCTTTTTTGATGAAAGACATTCTAACAGGTATGAGGTGATCTCTCATTTTGTTTTTAATGTGCATTTCCCTAATGGTTAGTGAAACTGAGAATTTTTTCATGTAACTGTTAGTTATTTGTACATCTTCTATTGAGAAATGTCTGTTCAGGTTCTTTGCTGAACTCCTTTAATAGGGCTATTTGGTTTTTTGTATTGAATTATCTGAATCTACTGTATAGATTGGATATTAACCCCTTATCATTTGTGTGGTTTGCAGATGTTTTCTCTTATTCTGTAAATTGTCTCTTCACTTTGTTTCCTTTGCTGTGCAGGATATTTTTGGTTTGATAGCATTCCATTTGTTTATTTTTGCTTTTGTTTCCTGTGCTATTGAGGTTATAGACAAAAAATCATTGTCCAGATGAATATTGTAGAATGTTCCCCTGTTTTTGTTTTGTTGTCGTTGTTTGTTTGTTTTTTAATTCCCTAATGGTTTTACAGGTTTAGGTCTTATATTTAAGTCTCTAATTCATTTTGAATTTATTTTTGTATAAGATGTCAGAAAAGAGTCGAATATCATTCTTCTACATGTGGATATTCAGTTTTCCCAACACCATTTGAAGAGATTGTCCCTTTGCCCATTGTGTGTTCCTGATGCTCTTGTCAGTAAGTACATGGGTTTATTTCTTGGCTTTCTATCCTATTGCATTGGCAAATGCATCTATTTTTATACCAGTACAATGCTGTTTTATCATAATCACATTTTGGTTTTTGAGACAGGGTCTTACTCTGTTTCTCAGGCTGTAGTGCAGTGGCATGAGCATGCCTCACTGTAGCCTACCTGCCAGGATCAAGCAATCCTCCCACCTCAGCCTCTTGGTAGCTGGAACTACAGACATATACCACCATGCCCAGGTAAATTTTTGTATATTTTGTAGAGACAGGTGTCTCACTATGTTACCCAGACTAGTCTCAAACTCCTGGGGTCAAGTGATCCACCTGTCTTGACCTCCCAAAATACTGAGTTTACAGGCATGAGCCAACATGTCCATCTGTAATCACTTAAAGATATGTTTTGAAATCAGGGAGTGTGATGCCTCCAACTTTCCTCTTTTTGCTCAAGATTGTTTTCACTCTTTGGGGTTTTTCGTGGTTTCATACAAATATAAAAGATGTGACTTTTCTATTTCTGTGCAAAATACCATTGGAGTTTTGATAGGGATCTGTAGATCACTTTGGTAGTATGAACATTTTTCACATTATTTTTTCCAATGTATGAATGTGAGATATCTTTTTATTAATTTGTGTTTTCTTCCATTTCTTCCATCAGTGTTTTATAGTTTTCAGTATAAAGTCTTTTTCTCCTTGGATAAATTTATATTTAAGTACAGTATTTATTTTGTTGCTATTGCAAATGAGATTACTTTATTATTTTTCTAATAATTGGTTAATAGTATATAAAACACTACTAATTTTTGTATGTTGATTTGTATCCTGCAAATTCACTAAAATTGTTTTTCAGTTTTAACAGTTTTTCCATGAAGTCTTTTTGAAGTTTTCTTTATATATGATCATGCAATCTGCATACCAGGATGATTTAAATTTTTTCTTTTCAATTTGAATTACTTTCATATTTTTCTCCTGCCTAATGGCTTTGGCTAGACCTTTCAGTACTATGTTGAAAATAAGTGGCAACAGTGAGCATCCTTGCCTTGCCCATGATCTCAGTGGAAAAGCTTTCAACTTTTTACCATTGAGAATTATGTCCTACAGGTTTGTCACATATGCCCTTTATTGTGTTCAGGTACCTTCTTCTGTACTTAATCTCTTGCAAGTTTTTGCTATGACAGGGTGTTGAATTTTTAAAATGCTTTTTCTTCATCTATTGCCACGATGATAAGGTTTTTATCCTTCATTTTGTTAATGTGGTATGTCCCATTTATTGATTTGTTTATGTTGAATCATTCTTGCACCCCAGGGATAAATCCCACTTAATCATGATGAATAATTATTTTAACGTGTTGTTGAATTTGTTTTTGCTAATATGCTTTTGAGGATTTTTGCATGTATCCTCATCAGGGACATTGGCCTGCAATTCTCTTTTCTTGCAGTGTCCTTGTCAGGCTTTGGTATCAGGAAAATGCTGGCTTCATAAAATGAATTTGGAGATATTCTCTCCACTTTTTTTTAAGTTTAAGAAGAATTGGCATTAATTTTTCTGTAAATGTTTGGTAGAATTTAGCAGGGAAACCATCTGATCCTGGGCTTTTCTCTGATGGGAGGTTTTTTATTACTGATTCAATCCACATGCTCATTTAAAATTTTCTGTTTCTTCATGATTCAGTCTTCGCAGGGTGTATGTGTGTAGGAATTTAACCAATTCTAGATTATCCAACTTTTTGACATAGTAGTTTATGATCATCTGTATTTCTGTGTTATCAGTTTTAATGTCTTCTTTTTAAATTTCTGATCTGACTTTCCCCTATTTTCACTATCTAGTCTTGCCAAAAATTTGTTGATTTTATCATTTAAAAAATCTAATCCTTCCATTTGTTAATTTCTCTATTTTTTCTAGTCTTTATTTTATTTATTTATTTTCTAATCTTCATTATTCTTTTCCTTCTGCTAACTTTGAACTTAGTTTGTTCTTTTATTTACAGTTCCTTAAGATGTAACACTAGATGGCTTATTTAGGATCTTTCTCTTTTTTGGTACAGATGTTTATCATAATGAGTTCATCTTTTAGGATTCATGTGCAATATTCTTATGCAGTAAGTTAGAAAGATGGTTTAACCAGCAAAAAAGGTGTATTATTTTTCTGCATATGTATCTTTCTATACTAATGAGATGAAAAATGTTGGTTAGCGCAATCACAGAAGATACACTGCTTCCTTCTAAATACCGATTTAATGGCTCTCTGAGATACAGTAAAGACTCAGTGTGGCATGGCTGTAAGCCAAGCCTTGGCAAAGTAGGACTCACAGGCCAAATCCAGATTATCACCAGTTTTTGTACTTCCTATGAATAAAGAATAATGTTTTTTGCAATTTTAAATGGTTAGAAAAAATGAAAATGCTTCATGACATGTGGGATTATAGAAATTTTAAACCTCAGTGTTCATAACCAGCGTTTTTTTGGAACATGGTCTTTCATTTACATATTGTCTATGGCTGCTGTTGTGTAATGATGGCAGAGCTGAGTAGTTGCCACAGAGACAGTGCAGCCCACAGCCCTAAAATATTTACTATCTGGCCTAGTCCCTCCTACAGAGGACATACTTCTAGTCCTTATTTCATTGTTAATTTCTTCTTGGAGGAAGCAAAATAAATCAATACCTTCATGCTACACTGACCTGTCTATACTCAGAACCTTATATGATCATATCACAAACTAATCTGATTCAATTCAAAAGTTTCTGATGTCTAGCTGCGTCAGAAAAAAATGAAAAAGTGAAGTAAAATCTCTATTTTTGATTGTCTTGCATGTTTCAATAATTAAAGACATATGGAAAATATTACTTTAAGAACTCTGCCACTCTAGACACACTGCCTATGGAGTAGCCCTGTTCCACAAGGAACCATAAAAATAAATAAATAAATAAATATAAAGTGAAAAAAAAAAGACCTACTAGATGTCACAAATGCAGTAGGAATGTATTAAACTAAATTATTTTAATATACTCACTAATTATTCCTAGTTGTCAACCTGCTCTGCACCCATTAAAGTAAAATTTTTACGGCTCCAGGAAAAAGACAAATAGAGATTAGAATTAAAAAGTTAATATTTGGCTTTGCCTTTCAAAACAGTCTTCTAAGGTTTAAGTATCTATACTTAAGTTTGAAGCTTTTAGTTTTCAAAAATGAGATTTTGCTGAAAGAAAAAATGCTTTACAAAATAATTTCAAATCTAAACCTTAACAAGGTAAAAATAGGGAGTCAAGCCTTACTTTTTGGTCTTTTTGCCTCTTTTGTTATAAGCTATTCCAAGAGAAGGGTACAATATAACCACAATTCCTTATAGAAGGGAAGGAAAACTAGAAAGTCTTTGTTTTTGCTGAATGGTGAAGCATAATAGGAAAAGTAAGGCTGCAACCTATGGTTAGGAGGTGGATTTATTAAGTATATGAGGAACAAAGAGCAGGAGTTTCTCCCTAAATCCTCCAGCAAAGTTTGGAATGCCTGTGGTGTCATGGTGCCATGTAAATAGGACAAAACCCGGACATCCCAGCACACTTACACCTGTGAGCAGACAACTGATTACCTAGTTCAAGAAACCATTTCTTCCCTCTTATAAAGTACCAACAAGAACTAATGGAAGTGTTATCATTGCCAGAAAAAACAAGCAGACCAAAACAACACTTCAAAGTCTCTGAAAATTAAGCTGCCATTGAAATGACAATCTACAAAGTAAGCCAGGATCTATATGCTAAACCTAAACAGAGTGAACTGGTGTTAAAATAAAAGACTTAAATAGGACTCAGAGCTTTCTAACATAACAGACAAAATATCCAGGATAAGATTGAAAAAATCACCTGTCATAACAAGAACCAAGAAAATATAAGCCTGAATGAGAAAACATGATCAACTGGTATCAACGCTAAAATGAATTCAATGTTGGAATTATCTGACCAGGATTTCAAAGCAGCTATCAAAAACATTTTCAACCCTCAACACATCAAACAACAGAGCCTCAACATATATAAAACAAACAAACAAAAAAAAGAGATACAACTGAAAGAAGAAAGAAAATACGTAATCATAGTTGGAGATTTAAGCATTCCCTTCTCAGCAGCTGATAGAACTACTAGACACAAATTTAGCAATGATATAGATGATATGAAATAAACAATAGGAACTAATTGACATATATTGAAAAAGTGAATATACTTATTTCCCAATTGATCATGGAATATTTACCAAGATAGACAATGTTCTGGGCTACAAAATGGACTTCAAGAAATTTAAATTGTCCTTTTCTGTGTTCTGTGGACATAATGGAATAAAACTAAAAATAACCAAAAGACTATTGGAAAATTTCTAAATATGTGGAAATTAAAGAGCATACTTCTAAATAATGTAGATATCAAATAAGTCTCAAAAGAAACAAAAATACATAAAATTGAATAAAAATGAAAGCCATATCAAATTTTACTGAACACAACTAAAGTAGTACTGAGGAATTTGTAGCAGTGATACTTACGTTATAAATAATTAAAAGTTTTGAAATAAAAAACATAAATTTCTATTTCAAGAAAGTTGTAAAAGAAGAAAAAAAGAAACTGAAAGTAAGGAAAAAGAATGAAATAATAAACATAAAAGCAGAAATCAAAGGAACTGAACTGAAGAGAAAGACAGAATAAAACATAAAGCACTACCCAACTTTGAAGTATACTACAGGGCTATAGTAACTAACTAGTACACCATGGTATTAGTACATAATACAAACAGACACCTAGACCAGTGGAACAGGGTAGATAGCCCAGAAATAAAGCCGCACACCTACAGCCATCTGATCTCTGACAAAGTCAACAATAACAAGCAATGGGGAAAGGGTTCACTATTCAGTAAATGCTGCTGGGATAATTGGCTAGCCATATGCAGAAGATTGAAACTGAGCCCTACTTTTCACCATATACAAACATCAGCTCAAAATGGATTAAAGATTTAAATGTAAAATCTAAAACTATAAATACTCTGGAAGAAAACCTAGTAAAGACCATTCTGAACATTGATCCTGGCAAAGGCTTCATGACAAAGACTCCAAAAGCAATGTCAATAAAACAAAAAACTGACAATTTAAACCTAATTAAATAGCTTCTGTACAGCAAAAGAAACTCAGCAGAGAAAACAGACCATTTACACAATGGGAGAAAATACATACTAAGCATCCGACAAAGGTCTAATATCCAGAAACCATAAGGAACTTCAGCAAATTTACAAGAGAAAAATGAACAACACCATTAAAAAGTGGGCAGAGTTCATAATTAAACAGCTTTTGAAAGAAGACATGCATGCAGTCAACAAGCATATTTAAAAAAGGCTCAATATCACTGATCATTAGAGAAATGCAAATCAAAACCATAATGTGATATCATCTCACAACAGTCAGAATGGCTATTAATAAATAGTCAAAAATTAGCAGATCCTGGCAAGTTTACAGAGAAAAGGGAATGTTTGTATGCTGCTTATGGGGAGTAAATTAGTTCAGCCACTGTGGAAAGCAGTCTGGAGATTTCTCAAAGCACTTAAAATAGAACTACCATTCAACCCTGCAATCCTATTACTGAGTTCATACCAAAGGAATATAAATTGTTCTACCGTAAAGTCACATGCATGTGTATGTTCATCGCAGTGCTATTCACAATAGCAAAGACATGGAATCACCATAGATGCCCGTGAATTGTGGAATGGATGAGGAAAATATGGTACATGTGTACCATAGAATACCATGCAGGCATAAAAAGAATGAAATCATGTCCTTTGCAGCAACATGAATGCAGCTGGAGACCATTATCCTAAGTGAAGAAATGCAGAAACAGAAAGCCAAATACTGCATGTTCTCACTTATAAGTGGGAGCTAAAGGCTGAGTACACATAGACACAAAGAAAGGAACAGTAGATTTGGGGTTCTAATTTAGGGTACAGGGTAGGAGGAAGGTGAGGATTGAAAAGTTCCCTGTCAAGTATTATATTAATTACCGGAGTGAAAAAATTATCTGTACCTCAAACGCCCTCAACACACAATTTAGCCATGTAACAAACCTGCTCATGGACCCCTTGAACCGAAAATAACAGTTGAAGAAAAAATAAAGGCTGAATCTTCAAAACAAAATCAATACAATTAATAAACATGTAGCAAGATTGACTATAAATAAAACAGAATATGCAAATCACCAATGTGAGAAATGAAATAAGAAATTGCCTTAAACTTATAGATTAATTTGGTAAGAACTGGAAACTCTGAAACACTATTTTCCAATAAGTAAATAAACGTTAATGTGGTTACTGTCTGAAATAATGCTACCTGAATACAGCTAAACATAACTGGGTTGGACTAGGTAGACAGGAGTGAAATAGTCTAAGTCAATTAGTTTATGTGAATAAGGAGCTTGAGAGAAAACCTGAGTGCAATTTTTTTAAGTAATGTTAATTTTTTTGCACATCTGCCTCATAGTTTATAAATTTAAATCTTACTGAAATAATTGCATTGTATTGAGTATATTTGAACATGGAGCTACAGGAGTGATAAGAAACCTGGAAAATCTTAGTAAGTCAGTTTCTGCTCAGCATGTACTTCAGAGCATCCTTGGCAATCTACTCCCTCCCTTGGAGAGACCAAGTCCTTGAAGATAAAGAGACAAATCGTTGATGTCCAGAAAATATCCTGCCTGCAAATTCCTGAAGCTCAGCTAAGGACAATGCAACCCATTTCTCATAAATTAGAATGACAACAATCTGTATTCCAAAAAACTAGCACAGAACTACCCAGTAGCAGAGCTGTGGCTGCATGAGCAAATTAGAATTTTGGGCTGTCTTGAGATATGTAACCTAAATACAAAGAGCATTTTCTGGATCTGTATAACAAAATTTTCTAATGAGATTTCTCCCTCACTGTCTCAAGGGATCCAGAATCTTTTATCAGCTTCTACCAAATAATGTAACACAAGCTTTACTTCTTTGTAATACTTTATCAGGTTGAATTTTTAGCTATTAGAAAAAGCGTCTAGTCTAATTGTCCCTAATTGTTCCCTGCTGTATTATTTTCCCCTCTGACCTTATATAATAAGCTCTTTTTCTATGTATAACTTTTAGGGCCACACATAACTAAGTATGCAATAAAGTCTCGAATAGCAATTGTTTAATTTCCATTAGGCTTTTTAAAGTAGCTGGCCTAGTTTTTAAAGCTTCCTTACCATGGTTTTTAGATTCATTTCATCCTAGAAATCAGATACTGAAACCACTCTCACACTGGATGGCTTTTTTTCTAACAATTCCTGAGTCATCCCTTTAGCATGACTACAATAACATGAGAGCCAATTGCTAAAGTTGTAAGATTTTTAAATAGAAGACATGCTTTATGAGCAGCTATTCACTTACGCATGGCTTAAACTTTTCAGGAAGTTTTCCTCCTAGTTATCCTTGCAAGTATTATAATATTTTTGTTTTAGTATATTGTCATTTATGAATGATGTGAACAGTATCTGAAAAGTTCTAAAGACAAGATTATGTATTCATAGAACAGCATCACAGTTGTTAGAACAAGGTACTTGGTGCATTAGGCCTGCTTTATCTCTGAAAGAGTTACTAGATTTGAGTTGAGGCACTATCTGTGTTTCTCATAATTAATTTAATACTAGTAGCCTGTTAGAGTGATAAAAATTCAATGGAATCATCAAAAGGGATAAAATATTCATTATTTTTAGTGAGAGGGGATGTTCTTGATCTTAGTTTTTTGCCATAGCCTCTCTTAGTATCTTCCAAAAATGTTCATCATTTTTCAGAAAAGTATTCTTACTGCCAAATGTTTCCAATGAAAAATAAATTGTCTGCATTCAAATTATCTTGTACTAAGATACTTTAACAAATTGCTCTACTAAGCAATCGTCACTAATTGAGTTAGTGTAGTATTTTGAGGGAAAGAATAAAATGAGAAATGTAAACAAACGCAGATAATTGAAAATGGACGGCAGTTCCAGAGAATTTCCTCTGTATTTAATACAGTCTGAAACCCATTTCTATAAAATTCAGGTGAATTGCAGAACAAAAGACAAGATGATTAAAGGAGCATTGTGATAGACTAGTGAGTCGAAGAATGGCTATAAGTAGTGTAAACTGGGAAGTTGCTCCTCTGAAGCAGAAAAATTTTAAGGAGAATATGGATAGAAGAAGAGAAAACAAAGCGGAGTCAAAAAGAAAAGAGAAATTAAGAGAACAGAGTGGAGGAATTAAAAAAGAAAGTATAACAAATGTAAAATATTTCCCTTGACAATGCTGTATCTAAAATGAATAAGCCACTGATATTTGATTTCATAAATCTAGATGAAAAGTTATACATAGGGTAAATTGTCCGCAAGTATTAAGATATTTACATGTAGTCTAAACACCTGCATAATTTAATTTTTCACTTTGGCAGCATAGACATTGGTGTATTATTCCTCATTTTCCCTATCTGTCTTTATTTAGGTTGGAAATGGATATTCTAAATAATGCATATCCTATAGCAGTTATCTGTAACCTAACTAGATTTCATCAGTAACTTTTACAGTTCTCCTAAGATAATGCCGTGCTTTCTGATGCTATATTAAAAGTACTTTTTATATTTATTAGTTGCAACTGGATGATGTTTTCTAAAAAGCAAAATGGATTTGCTATTCATTATAACTGCTTTTACTGAAAATAAAAAGAAAATATTTTTAGTTGCTGATGAATGTGTTTGAACTCTTGTATGAGATAACTCACTTAAAGGTTAAATCTCAAATCTACTAAATAAGACACACTAACAAACAAAAGGGTATCCCTCTCATCAACAAGGGGAATAAACCTGTTGTTCTCTTCTCCTCTGACCCTGGGCATTTTAGTTTAGGTGATTTTTACATATTAGTCATGAACCTGATACCACCACATTCATAGGTAATTTGACCATAAGGTTTAATTTATTGTTGAATTTAAACTCAACAGTTGCTATGCTTTGTAGCAGAATCTATGATGGGATACCTCAGCTCTTAACACTGTTCATTAATTTCCAAGTCCCTTTCAGATTTCATTGCACAATGTCCTGCTTTCACTATCTAATAAAATACTCTGCTCTTTTGCAATTGTTTTAACTTTGGTGCTGGATTCGGTTTGCCTGCAGTTTATTGAGGACTTTCACATAGATGTTCCTCAGGAATATTGGTCAGAAGAAGCACTAAACATGGAGAAGAAAAACCAGTACCAGCCACTGCAAAAACACAGCTATATATAAAGATCAACGACACTGAAGAAACTGTATCAACTAGTATGCAAAATAAACAAATAGCATCATGATGACAGGATCAAATCTACACATAACCATACTCACCTTAAATGTAATATGCTACATACCACAAAGACTGGCAAATCAGTAATGAGTCAAGACCCATCAGTGTGCTGTATTCAGGAGACTCATGTGCAAAGACACACACAGACTGAAAATAAAGTCCTGAATGACTCCTGGGTAAATAATGAAATAAAATTTTTTGAAACCAATGAGAACAAAGACGTAACATACCAGAATCTCTGGGACACAGCTAAAGCAATGTTAAAAGGGAAATTTATAGCACTAAATGCCCACATCAGAAAGCTAGAAAGATATCAAATCAGCACCCTAAAATCTCAATTAAAGGAGCTAGAGAGGCAAGAACAAACTAATACAAAAGCTAGCAGAATAAGATAAATAACTAAGATCACAGTAGAATTGAAGGAGATAGAGACATGAAAAACTCTCCAAAAACTCAACAAATCCAGGAGCTGATTTTTTGAAAAAATTAACAAAATAGATAGACTACTCACTATCCTAATAAGGAAGAAGAGAGAGAAGACTCAAATAGACACAATAAAAATGATAAAGGGGATATCACCACTGACCCCACAGAAATGCAAACTATAATCAGAGAATACAATAAACACCTCTATGCAAATAAACTAGAAAATCTAGAAGAAATGGATAAATTCCTGGACTCATAGACCCTAACCATACTAAAGTAGGAAGAAGTTGAATCCCTGAATAGACTAATAACAGTTCTGAAATTAAGGCAGTAATTAATAGCCTGTCAGCCAAAATTAGCCCAAGACCAGACAGATTCACAGCTGAATTCTACCAGAAATGCAAAGACTAGCTGGTACCATTCCCTCTGAAAACCTTCCAAAAGGCAGGACTTCTCCCTAATTCATTTTATGAAGTCACCATCATCCTGATACCAAAATCGGGAAGAGACACAACAGGTAAAGAAAATTTCAGTCCAATATTCTAAGTAACCTTTGTAATATTGTTGTAAATGTGATTGCTTTCTTACTTTCCTTATGGATAATTTGTTGTTGGTGTACAGAAAGACAACTGATTTTTTATGTTAATTTCATATCTTGCAATTTCATTGAACTCATTTTGTATTTCTGACAGATTTTGTTTGATCTTTAGGACTTTTACAAATAAGATCACATGGCCTACAAGCAGGTATTGTTTTACTTTTTCTTTTCAAATGCCAAAGCTTTTTATTTATTTTTTTCTTGCCTAATTGCTCTGATTAGAATTTTCAGTACTATCTTGAATATAGTGGTAACAGTGGTCATCTTTTTTTGTTCCTGTTTCTTTCAACTTTTTACCACTGAGTATGCTGTTAACTGCAGCCTTTTCACACATGGCCTCTATTTCATTAACATAATTTCCTTCTATTCCTATTTTGTTGAGAGGTTTTATTGCGAAAAATTATTGGATTTTTTCCAAATGCTTTCTTTTTGCACCCATTAAGATGATAATGTGTTTTTTATTCTTCATTATGTTAATGTAGTATATCACATTTATTAATTTTCATTTTTTGAATCTATCTTGTATCCCAAGAATAAATTCCACTCAGTCATAGTGTATCATTCTTTTACTATGATGTTGATTCTGTTTTCTAGTATTTTGCTGAGGTTTTCTCCCATTTATGTACATTAAAATGTTGGCCTGTAGTTCCTTGTAGCATCTTTGTCTATCTTTGGTATCAGGATAATGCTGACCAAATAAAATTTAGAAATGTTCCTCCCTTTTCAATTTTTGGAAGAAGTTGAGAAGGATTGGCATTAATTATTCTTTAAATATTTGTTAGAATTTATCAGTGAAACTATCTGGTCTTGGGCTTTTTTTTTCTGTTGAGAAATTTTCATTACTGATTCAGTCTTCCTATCGATTGTTACTACATTCCAATTTTCTGTCTTTAGATTTCAGCCTTGATTAGTTGTATGTTTCCAGAAATATATTCTTTTCTTCCAGCATATTCTAATATTTTGGAATATAATTATTTATAGTAGTTTCTTATGATCTTTTTTATTTATGTCAGTTTTAATGTCTCATTAATTTTTATTTATATAAATATTTTTTTCTTTTGTCTACCTAATAATTTGCCCATTTTGCTTATCTTTACAAATAACCAACTCTGTTTCATTGTTTATGTCTGTTTTTCTCTTTTCTGTGTATTTCTTCTCTGATAATTATTATTTCTATTCTTTTGCTAATGTTGTGCTTTGTTTTTTCCTCTGATTTCATTTCTCTGAGGTGTGGTTAAGCTATTTTCTTGAATATTTCCTCCTTTTAAACTATGGTCCTTTATTGCTACAAACCTCCCTCTTATTACTAATTTTGCTGAATTCCATAGGTTTTGGCATGTTGCGCTTTTATTTTCATTTGTCTTAAGATGTTTTCTAATTTTCCTTTTTGCTTCTTTTTTGATTCATTGGTTATTCAAAAGTGTGTTGTTTAATTTTGACATATTTGTAAATTTTTCCATTTTCCTTGTTAATGATTTCAAGTTTCCTTCTATGGTAGTAAGAAAATATACTTCGTATGATTCAATCTTCTCATATTTGTAAAGACTTGTTTTGTAATCTAACATGTGATCTATCCTGGAGAATGTTTCCCGTGCGCTTGATAAGAATGTATGTTCTGCTGTTGTTGGGGTGAATGTTCTATACAAGTCCACTAGGTCCATAATGTCTGTAGTGTTGCTGAAATCTAATGTTTTCTTATTTATTCTCTATTTATCTATTATTAAAGGTGGGATATTGAAGTCTCTTACTGTTATTGTGGGACTATGTATTTTCCCTTAAGTTCTGTCAATATTTGTTTATATATTTAGGTGCCCTGATACTGGGTGTATACGTATTTGTAATTGTTACATCTCTGTGCTGAACTGACAATTATAATTTTAATAATATAATATAATATAATATAATAAATATAATAATGTCTTTCTTGTCTTGCTTGAAGGTTTTTTACTTAAAGTCTATTTTGCCTGCACAAGCAGTCATTCTTGCTTTCATTTGATTGCCATTTACATAGACATCTTTTTCTATTCCTAAACTTTTAGCCAGTGTTCTTAATCTAAAGTGAGTGAAGAAAGCATATGTTTGGATTTTTTAAATCCATTCAGCTACATTAAGTCTTTTAAATAGGGAGCCTAGTCTATTTACATTTGGTTATGAATAGGGAAGAAATCACTTTTCCCATTTTATTAGTTTTTTTTTCCTCATAATTGTTTTGTCTCTATTTTTCTCTCTTGTTTTCTTCTTTGTGTTTTGTTTATGTATTATATTGATAAGCCATGAATCCTTTATCTTTTTCTTTTCTGTGACTCCTATAGATATTTTCTTTGTTATTAGCATGGATCTTACATAAAGTGATGTATTTGCACAAACCTTGACTCTATTGCATAAGAAAACTACTCTTTTTCCCCCATCACTTCATGTAATTGAGATCACATTTAACATGCTTTTATATTATGAGTTCATTAACATATTTTAATATTTATATCCACTTTAAATACTTTTGCATTTTAACTTTTATAAAAATTGAAAGTTATTTACTCACAGCCATTACAATATTTCAGTATTCTCTATTTTTTATATAGTTACCTTTATCAATAAATTTTACTTTTTTATATGTTTGCATATTACCACTTAGCATCCTTTCTTTCCAACTTGAAGAACTTATCATTTGTAAGACAGGTCCTGTGGTGATGAAGACTCTCACTTTTGTTCTTCTGGAAAAGTATTTATCTTGCCTTTATATTTGAAAGACAGTTTTGTTGATATCATATTCTCGGTTGGAAATGTATTTTCTTTCAGTACTTTGAATATATCAGTACACTCCACTGTGACCTGCCATAGTTCTGTTAAAAAAATCAGATAGTCTTAATAACAATCCCTTGTATGAAACATGCCACTTTTCTCATCCAAGGCTTAAAATTCTCTCTTTGTCTTTGACTTTCAACAATTTGACTATATTGTATCTAACCATGAATTTCTCTGGGTTCATCTTGTTCATTGTCCTTTGAAATTTCTGAATTTGGATGTCTGTTTTCTTTTCTAGACAGGCAAGATTTGACAACATTTTGCCATTATTTATTTGAATACGATTTCTGCTCCTTTCTCTGTTTTCCTTTTGTATAAAATTCCATAATGTGTATATTAGTTCACTTAATGGTATCCTATAAGTCCATTAGGCTTCCTTCACTCTTTTTTATTCATTTAATTTTTTGTTCTTCTGACTAAATACATTCTAATAAGATTTGGCAGATCTTCTATATTGGTGAATTCCTTTATAATAAATTTTTCAGTCAGTTATTATATTCTTCAGCTCTATGATTTCTGTTTGGTATTTTTCTATATTTACTATCTCTTTGTTGCATTTCTCACTTTGTTCGTGCTTGTTCTCATGACTTCTGTGAGTATCTTAATGATGGTCATTTCAAATTCTTTGTCTGGTAAGATGTATATCTTTACTTCATTAGCATCAGTTTCTGGAGATTTATCTTGTTTCTCTTTTTAGAATATATTTTCCTGTTTCTTCATTTTTCTTGATTTTTGTGTTGATGCTTGTGCATTGGATACAGCAGCCACTTTTATAAAAGAACAGTCTCACTAATTAACCCAGACAGAGATTCTGGTGACCTCTTTAACCTTTGTGCTAGTTCAAATTGCTGTCCTTAATATCAGTGGTCCCCCAGCTCTTTAGAGTATACTCAGTTCTGTTAGCACTACAAGACAGGTAAGACAAAAGCCAGTGACTTGGACAACCTTCATAATATTCAGAGTATTGCACATATGGTGCAGTCCTTTTCTTCCCTTCCAAGAAAAAAAAAATGGAAAGTGGGTATTTTTTCACCTGCTTATTTTGCATTGAGCTGAAGGGTAGGGCTGTGGCATGTCCTATCATGATAGATCAAAACGCAGTCTAATCTCAGTGATCGCCTGTCATCTAGAGTATGCTGGGTACTGTCAACAGTCTGAGATAGACACAGCAAAAGCAGCTCACTGCAACCTCTGCCTCTTGGTTCAAACAATTCTCTTGACTCAGCCTCCCGAGTAGCTGGGACTACAGGTACGTACCACCATGCCCAGCTAATTTTTGTATTTTTAGTAAAGACAGGGTTTCACCATGTTGGCCAGGATGGTCTCGATATCTTGACCTTGTGATCTGCCTGCCTTGGCCAACCAAAGGGCTGAGAATACAGGCATGAGCCACCACATGAGGCCAGTTTTTACTAAACTTAAGCTTTAGTTTAGGCAACAGATCACAACTTCCTTCCCCAGTTGCTAACGCCCAGAATGTTTCAGATCCCCAAACGGGAAGTCCAAAATATCATGCTGTAGAATTCCTATGTCTTAGCTTCTGCAGTGTTTCTCTGCAAAGAGGCCAGGATGACCCCAGCATTCCTGTCTTCACTCTTGGAGCTGTACAAATTATGATTTTCAATGTATTCTTGGACAAGATCTGGTACCAAGTAGCGAATGCTCTGGCCTCTTCTGAGGGCTCTCCGGATTTTTGTGGATGTGATGTTATTAGTGATCCATTCATTCATCACGTGAATGTTGCTCTGGTGTTTCCACAGGACATCCAATTCATAGATATATTTCTGAGCATCATTTCCAGCCCGAGTAACACATATGAGCCCATAGTTGGCCACAATTTGGGTGATGTCTTCACTCTTCCACAAATTGGGAACAGCAAAGAACTCCAATAAATCTGCCCCACACAGCAGCTTGACCTTGGGTGCAGCTTTTGCTTTCGGATCTAGGGATTTCTTTTGATTAGAATCTTGTTTTTGTTCAGTCCACTTCCTCTTCCATCCAGGTCTTTCTAGCATAGGTGAATTCTGCTGGTGATCACAGTTACTAGCCTCCGGTTTCTCTTGATGGTGTTTTAGCACCTTAAGAGTCTCTTTCCACTCCTTCTGAAGACTTTCCCATGTATCAACTTCCACCCATTTGGAATTCTTGGTGGCAAGTTCTGCCGTGATGACCCAGTGATGCACAGGAATGAGTCCTTTCTCCTTATAGGCATTGCCAACAGGAGAGATGATGCCTTTGACAACTCTATAGCTTCCTGTTCCATTCAAGTAGTCCTTGGCCAGCTCAAACAACCTGAAGTGAAGTGCATGTTGGTGATGGGATTGAAGGAACCACAAGCAAGGAGAACCACTTCAGTCTTCTCAGACTTTTCCATGGTAAGAATTTGAAGTTGTTGATCTAAATGGAAAACTGTGACACCTCCCTTCTTGTCACGCCCTCACTGTCCACTGGCCCGAATGCCCCCGGAGACGGGTTTCCTCTTTTTCATGTATTGTTTTATTCCTCTTCCATTTATTTTTTTTAAATTATAGGTAAATTTTTAGGTTTTTTAAAGGGCAATAGCAAATATAGTTATATTTCCTGAGACATTTCAAGAGAATAATTATAAATAATAAATGTTCAAATGACAAGTTCTTTTTATGTCATTTTGTTTTCTTGGTTACTGTTACATTTTATCATGATTGAAATAAATATCTTTCCTTTGATATGAAGCAATGTAATTTACCTACTGTTGTTTGTGGGAGGTTTTCCCTACAGAACTGTGTTTGTCCTTCAGTATGTTTCTATTTGTACACTGTGGCCTATTTCTTTATGGTGTTACTTACACCAGCTCAAGTAAAGGCTTTGCTGTAGATCTTGGGCTTTTTATTTCTCTATCCATTTTTAAAACTTAGTACCTTTTAATAACTCATAGACACAGTTTCAAAGTTTCAAATCCTTTTTCTATCACGTCAACATCCATGACAGTACAACATCTAGTTCCTCTATGCCTTTGACTGGTAACTTTGTTACCTCTTATTTGATATTCTTAAAATTACAAATAAATTATTCTCCTTTTCTTGAAATCTTGCTATATAATATACCTCAATTGTTGTGGAGTTTTAATACTTATTCTTTGTAAGGTGCCATGCAATTCAGTACATAAAATTATCTTGTTTATTTATTTATGGTATTAAAGTCATCATTTATAGCCTTCAACTATTTAGAAAAAATAAATCTGTGATTATCTTACTTTTTACTTTTGTATAATTAGAAGATCAAATCTTATTCTTCTGAAATCATTTTTTGGTAATTTAGCTTCTTTGGTTAATATCACACTCAAAATTTAAACAAGAAACAAAATTACTGCCTAGTTCCTGTTGAATTTATAGATTATGAATACATTAGTGTTCATGTGAGGCTGAATGCTTTAGAACAAGCACAAAGTGTGTAGCAGAAAATGCTATTAGTAGTTTTTTAACCCTAGTACATTTCTTTTTCTTATTTATCTTGGTTTTATTGAAAACATTAACATGCTCACCTAAAATACATCTCTCTGTAGCTATGTGGGTCTGTATTCCTAGCTCAATCAAATAAAATAAAAGTAGGTATAATATGTAGGACCCTGGGAAACATATTTCAAAAAAACTGATTATGCTCCTTTGTGCTTTTTGAAATTCAATCAGGAGTCTGCAGTTTTAGTAACTAGTCCTTTGGGTGTTTTAGTGAGCATACGGGCACTTCTCATGACACTTCTCTATGGTTTGCTCCAGCAATAAAATCAAGCCTTCAGCTTCTTCATAGTAGGGGTTGAGCTATACATTTAGCATCCTATTTTTTCTAGCTGCTACCTGAGAAACTAATTTTATTCCACTTGTCTCTGTGAGCCAACAGGGCCCATGATTTGCTAGGCCCTTAGGTGTGACAGAGAGCAAAGTTATGGTTTGAAAGAATATGTGGTTTGTATGATCATTCAGGCATTTCCCACAGCTCCCCGTTGCAGCTCAGAGCAGAGCAAGTGGACAATAAACTACAGCTCCCAGCTTTTTCTGGAGGAGAGAAGGAATTACACATATAGCACCCTGATGTTTCTGGCTATAACCTGTGAAAATATTTACTATCTTGCCTATCCTGGAGCATTGAGGGAACTTGGCATGCTCTGGTCTCCAGAGAACTGCTAAGAACAAAACAGCAGTTTTGATGAGCACAGTGGTTTGAGAGGAACTTAGAATCTCTGGCTGGGCTATTTGGTGGTGGTCACCTTCTATCTGAAGCCAGTTTATGAAGACTGGATAGTGTCTGTAATGCCTAATCTGTAGAAACCAACACAGAGAGTCAAAGAAAATGAACAAATAGAGAAACATCTTCCAAATAAAAGAGTAAAGTGAAACTCTTAAAACTGACCTTAATGACATATAGTTATGTTATTTATTGAATGTAGAATCCAAAATAATGACCATAATGATGTTAACTGAGGCCAACAGAAGAATGTATGAATAAAGTGAGAAATGCCATCAAAAAAAGATAGAAAGTACGGAAAACTACCAAAGAGAAACTATAAATGTGAAAAATACAGTAAATGATCTGAAGAATTCAATAGAAAGTTTCAACAGCAAAGCCAATAAAGCAGAATAAAAGATCAGTGAACTCAAAGACAGGTTATTGAAAATCACCCAGTCATAGATGCAAAAAGCAGAAAGAACAAAAAAGTATGAAGTTTAAAGGAATCATGGGTTGTCATCAATCTGATTAATACATGCATTGTGAAATTTATAGAACAAAGAGAAAAAAGGGGAAGAATGTTTCTTCAAAGAAATAATGGCTAAAAACATCCCAAACCTGGGAAAAGAGATAGACATCTAAATCTAGGAAGTCTAAAGGACATCAAACAAGATGAATCTATAAAGACCCACATCAAGACCCATGACAGCAGCTGTCTTAGATCATGAAGTGGCCTTGAGGTGTAGTAGATTCACAATAGTCATGAGTCACAATATCATCTGGCACTATCTACTTCCAGACTTCTTTTGCTTGAGAGACAAATATATAAATATTATTTAAAACTGATCCTAACTGATAGAGCGTGAAAAGAAAAGTATGCTTAAGTTCCTTGACTTTCCATTTTCTTTTGAGTTAATTTTTATAATATGAATTTATAATTGATGTTACTGTTTTAAATCTACATTTTCAACTGCTAATTCTCATATAAGTAAAGAATACAAATGCTTTTGAAATTATCCACTTAACTCTTTCCATTCTCAGTAAAAATATTTATTTTGATTCCTGGGCAGCTTTTTATAGACATAAGTCTAATAAGAATCATAGCTAAAATTTATATAGCACCCATATTTTATAAGGCAGGCTAGGAGATGATAGGTAATAGCTAATGATAACAGCTTAGAGCTAAACTTTCTAAATGATACATTATGTCAGCCATTATTTATCAGGAGTGTTTTACATAGACTTAAGTAGACCTTAGTTTAATTTCCATGCTATTTATTACCTGCTTGACCTTAAAAAAGTTACATAATTTTTTTAACCATTAATTTTACAATGAGGTTGGTCACACTTATTTCTCAAGATTATTGTAACAGCTAAATGGTGCCACACTTCTAAAGCATTTTAAACAATACCTGACATACATTATGTGCTCTCAGTAAACAATGATTAGTGTGATTATTGTTATAACCTGCCAATTCTGCCGATCATTTTACACACAATTTTGCTTATTTGATCATGCGCTCCTTTTCACTCTCAACCAGAACTATTTAGTTGCTCCAAGCTGGGTGTAATCTTGAATATCATATGGAATAAAACAATTTCTTATATTTTTATTAATTTAGTATTAGTGTTTAGGTATTTCATTTTTATTTAAACTTGCATTTACATATCTATTACATCCCATCTCTATCTTAAACTCCTTGTATACCACCTTTAAATATTATGCTTCTTTATAGTTCTCTTAATAATTGAAGAAAGAATGCTATCCACAGAATAAACCCCTAAAATATGCTTGTACAAAAATATCTGGACTACTTAAATCTACTAGTGTTCTTCCTTATGGCACAATTTTCTTCACTCAAGTCCTGAACATTAGCTCTCTTATTGTTGCTTTGAAATTTCTCTAAAGTTAAATTTTTTACATTTACTCTCCAGGTTTTCTGTGTTAGTATGTTTTCCACAGGTTCATTCATAATAATCTGTCTACAAACATTTTTAACTTCTTCTATTTCATTTTCTATCTTACAATTCTCCTTATTTAGGTTATATCTTAGAGGTCTTCCTTTACAATGCTACAGAAACTTGCTCCATGAACCTATGTTCACCCTCAAAGTCTGCTCTTTGTTGCTCCAAAGTGAGATGAATACAGAAATGGAGATTAAGCCCTTAAAAGCTCTATAACAATTTGACATTGCCTTGAAATTCAAATGTATAATTTTCAGACTTGTCTCATTTAACTGGGTATAGATTAGTTTGGGTATTACATAGTTAGTACATTGGCAATAGCTATGAACAAGTCATGGGCACTTCAACAACATATAGGTCCAGGACGTATTAGGAAAAAGTATGAGCACGGGCACATTCACACAGACACATGTACACACACACACACACACACACACACACACACAGAGAGAGAGAGAGAGAGACAGAGAGAGAGAGAATTTTCCTCATCACAGATAGTTTGAGATACATCACATTAATGAACCCCAAAATGTACAGGCTCTCTTGCTGGTATTAAACATGTAGGTGTCTACTGCTTCAGAAAAACACAATTTTTCTTTGGTAAAAGACTCTTAAAACATAGCTTAAGTATTCTTCACTACCTCTTTTTTCCAAATGAACTGCATTGAACTGTGAGTTATCAATTATTTTTATGTTTCAAAGTCTAGATTTTCATGGACTTTTGGTTCATTAGCATTGACTTTCCTTAACATCATGGCACAGAGTAATGGGTAGTCTTCTGTTACCAACTCCAACTCAGGTAGAAGGAAAACACAATTGCCACTGCACATGTAATCAACTGAAGTGTATATGGTGTCCATCTTCATTCTTAGATTTAATGTTTTTTCTTTCCCTTCTAAACATTAAAATTAAAATAGGCAATAACCAATTATGGTTCCAAGTCTTTGACTACTCATTCATTCCCCTTACACTTCCATTAATATGGCAACTGGCATTTAGTTTCACTGACACTGAGCTTTATTATGAAATGGATGCCTCTGTTTAATGCAAACATGTTTTTAGATCCCATTCATCTTCTAATATAACTAAATTAATGCTCATTTGATCCAAATGAAGTAGCTATTTAAGAAAGGTAATAAGCCAGAATATACTGAGAACTACAATGTGCCTAACAGGGTGCTAGCCATGAGTTAGTATATTTAAAATGTTGCCTCTTTGATCACTTATTTTTAGATTCATGTTCTGCTTTAGGGGCTTGATAGTAAATGTATACTGAATATTGAGGTACAAGGCACCATGGTAAATGGTGTAGAAAACAGAGCAAAGGCTGGATGGTTGGCACTCCATATCTGCATGCTCTGCATCTGCAATTCAACCAACCATGGATATTAAAATATTGGAAAAATGAAAAATAACAATACAACAGAATAAATAAAACCATTTATCCAGCACTTATGTTGTACTAGGTCTTATAAGTAACCTAGAGATAATTTAAAGTATATGGGAGGAGGGGCATAGTTTATATGCAAATACTCAGAAAAATACAGTCTGGACCCAAGTGGGACAGAGAATAAGACAAAATAGTATCCATAGTGACCAATCTGTACCCTAATTTTTTAAATAAATGACTCTTTGCTTTTAATTTTGGCACATTAAAAGTTACTTTTTTCACAGAATTAAATTAATATATATTTTAGTAAAACTTGAATGTACTTTACCAAAAATGTCAAGACAGCTTTTTAAATTTTTTATGTATTTCTTTTTCTTATTTTGCTTTAAGTTTTGGGGTACATGTGCAGATCTTGCAGGATTGTAACGCATAAATCAGTATGAATTAAAAATAAGTTATTATATCAGTTAAAAGTAACTTTTACACGGTATACACCTGGATTGAGTGCATAGTATCTTCCAGGCAATTCTAAATGGTTTTACTTGCATTCATCTATTTAATTCTCAGAGCCACTCTAAGAAGTAGAGAATCTCACTATCTTCATTTTATACTATATTTAGGTTTTTTCATTTTGTTTTGATTTTTTTCTTTTTTTCTGAGTCAGAGTCTCACTCTTGTGGCCCAGGCTAGAATGCAATGACACGATCTCGGCTCACTGCAACCTCCAGCTCCTGGGTTCAAGTGATTCTCCTGCCTCAATCTCGAAAGTAGCTGGGATTACAGGCATGTGTCACCACTCCTGGCTAACTTTGTATTTTTGTAGAAATGGGGTTTCTCCATGTTGGTCAGGCTAATCTTGAACTCCCGACCTCAGGTGATTCGCCTGCCTCAGCCTCCCAAATTGCTGGGATTACAGTCATAAGCCAGTGCGCTCAGTCTTATCTTTAGTTTTATAATTAGTATAAATATAAAATATTTTATATTTGATAAAATGGGAAACTGAGGCACAGCGAGTTAAAGAAACTTAATCAACATCTCATAATTAGAAAGTAATAGAAGTAATAAATATAGACATTTAAGGAATTGTTCTACATGATTATGCTTTATCAGAACATGTATTCTAGAAATTGAAGCAAATACAGTTTCCCAGTTCAACAACAACAGAGATACATTGGTATCTGGAAATCTTCACCAGCCATAGAACAATCAGTGAAGGTCTGGATAATTTTCTGATAAGGAAATTAAGTATTTAGTTAATTTGATTTATTAATTAATTAAGCTGAGTGATTAATTTTTAAAGATTGTTTAAGTGCCTATTTTGTGTTGCCAGCATTATAGAGGTAAATGAGACAGACAAGGTACTTATCTTTAGGTTCTGTAGGATCTAGAGGAAGGTCTGGAAAATATTCACCCATAATAATGTTCCCTTAAATGGAAGCCATCTCCATTTTTAATCTACTATAAAATGGTAAGGTCAAATAATTTTACTGTCACTTAGTGAGTGATGGAGGATTTTTCTTCCTTTTAAACATTATCTTTTTTGTGTCTTATTTCTTAGCCTCTCTAATCCTCTTTGTCTATGTAACTGGCCAGTCATAAAACTCAGCCATTTGGTGTGAAATTAATTAAAGTATAATGTATAAATTCCGCGGGATATTGGAAAGACAGCGTGAATTATAGATTCTGAGTTTAGTCACACATCTGTGTAGTTTTGCATGTCAGTCTGTCTTCATCTCTTTCAAGCTGTTTCCCATTCAGGGTAATTCCTCTTGAAGAAGGTAGAATTTTTTCATCTTAGGAGCCAGGTGAAACTTCAGCAGAAACTTGAACCTGAAGTTGTGAGACCAAGAGTGTCATTCTGTGATGTGTTAGAAACCTGGGTTCTGCAAGTTTTGAAGTAGACTAGCCAGGAAATCATTTACTTTAACTGAATCTCAGTTTCTTTAGCTATAAGATGAGAAGAAAAAGTAGTAATACAACATCATGAAGACTAAATGAGGTAAACAATGGTGTATTTGGACAAATAAAAGCAGAGCACCAATATAACAATATAAGATAACAAAAAGAATAAGGATTTTGCAGTCAAGCAGATAAACAGCTCAGTGGTTTAGCACAGAGGCTCGTGAATCAGACTGCCTGGGTTCAAATGCTGTCTAAGTGGTATAATCTTGGACTAGATACGCGATCTCTCTAACTCTCTCTCTCTTTTTTTAATCTCTAAAATCGTAATAATAATTGCACTTACTTTGAAGTGTTTTCGTGATTTTTATATGAGAAGATACATGCCTTTAGCATTGTGTCTTAAAACTAGCGTGTATTTTATTATGTAGTTAATATGTACTAGATAGTGCTCCGGATGCTTTATATCTATTGTCTTGTTTTGTCCTTAGTATAATCCATTAAGATTGTTATTGTTATTATCTGAATTCTATAGATGAGGAAACCAAAACAGAGAGTTAAGTAAGTTGCCCAGAATTGTAAGGCTAATCATGAAACAAGATGTAAACCCCTACATTGTGAGTTCATAACTCATGCTTTTAATATTATGCTTTATTACCTGCAATGATGGCAAAGAGACAAAATAAGAAGAGAGAGTTATTTCCTCAAATTCCAATTTACTGCCTATGTGACCTTAAGCATTTTTAAAGACTCAGTTTTAGTTTCCTTACACAGGAATGCACAAGTTTGTTGTGGGCATTAAATGTATTAACATTTGGAGAGGTATAGCATATGGCTTGTATATGCATTTAAGTAACTTAATTATACCATAATTAATTATGAATGTCTTAATTATTAATTTGTTTTTGCTGAAGGTGATTACCCTTAACCAGAATAACTAGGCGAATAGATGTCATCTAAGCAGAACTGGTTCTCTCAGTCCTCACAATATGCTGGTCTCAGCCACCTACACTGATTCAGCAGCTTCTATTTACAACCAAATCTTTGTCTAGATAATGTAAGTTCCCCAAATGTAGCCATTGTTGCTCAGTGATGCTCTATTTCTAATATGAGGCTACCATGTCTATTATTCCTGCAGAGTGCTGCTGAGTGCTGAGGTCATGGACATAGGAAATGTTTGTAAGCACTGCTGGAGAAAAAAATCAAAAGAAATAAAGAATCTCAAAAGCTCTTATTAAGTACAGAGGAAGTCAGATCTCATTGTTTTATATAAGGGCACTTCCTACTTAACCTATTCCTCCATTTCCACTCCTAGCAAAGGTATTACAGCCATTACTCCTTGCTCTTCTAAAAACCAACATAACATGGTTTCTAAATCCCTTAGCATAAAGTTAAATGTGTTGTTGGTTTTTTTTTTGTAATTGGCAATTTCCAATGTTGAAGAGATTGGGGAAAATAAGCCCTCTCCCCAACAGCTGTTATGATGCTATCAAAATATCTGACAACAATAAGAGTTTTAAGTGTCTGTATAATGGAAAATAACAATTACTAAAGATACATTAGTGTGAGTGTGAGACACAAAGTAAAAGTTTCATAGACTTTCAATATTGTTTTCAGGGTTTTATACAGTTTTTTTTTTTTTTTTTCTGAAGACAGACAAAACATAATATGTATAATACATACTATACAACATTTGGAAAGTACAAATATATTTTTAAAAGGCATCAATGTTCCACCTTCTTCTCCAAGCCCCCAGGAGCAACCACTGGAGTTGCCAGAATAATATGCAGTCCAGAAATTTAAAGATTTTTTCTTCATTTAAAAATTTCTCTTCTCTCCATGCCCACTCCTGTCCCCTCCCCAAACTTACATGTCAAGGGGAAGACTGTTGGGCCTCACAGACCACTCATTTTCTTGTAATTCATGCATCAACTCGGAGAACTTGCTGCCTTCCCCTGCTCATTCTGGGTTTTTGTGGTTTAGAGGCTGCTTAACCTCAAAGTCACTCCCAAAGTTCGCTGCTATTTATGTCTTTGTGTTTTTTCCTCTTCCAGTGTGTGGGCTGGAACTAGTGACTTACTTCTGATGAATACAACCAGCAAAAGTGAAGGAATTCTGCTTCCGAGGAGGTGATAAAGTAACTGTGACTTTAGCCTGACTCCTCTCTTTTCTCCGCTATTCACCATATTGTGAGCTATCTCTGGGGAAGCTCATGCGGCCAGCAACCAAGCTCTCTGGGGTATGGGTAAAAGTCTGCTGGGGTTCAAGTTTTACTAACATTCATATAAGTGAGCATAAAAGTGAATCTTCCTCCAGACAAGCCTTGATATAATGCAATCTCTGGTCAAAAATGATCTCAATTTATGTGAGAGATTCTGAGCCGGAAGATGAAGCTATGCTGCACATGTGTTCCTGATCTGCCAACACTGTGAGATAAATGGCTGTTGTTTTAAGTTGCTATATTTTGTGGCAATTTCTTATGCAGCAATAGTTTATTCATACATTGAGTGAATTATTCCCACTTGTATGTCTCTTTAACCCTGATATCAATTATAATCCATAATGCTGGCTGGCATCACAGAAAGTTTAATTTTTATCTGTCTTTTTAATTGACAAGTAAAAACTGTATTCAAGTTTCTTCTTTTTATACTCAATTTTCCTGTATTGCTAACTGGCGTAGGGGTTTGCTTGGGAGAGAATTAGAATCTTCAGAAGGTGAAGTGATCATATAGCCATAATTTGGTTGCTTGTGGCCACAGTGAATTTATGATCATATTGGCTATCATCATCCTTGGATCTTCTTTTGACATTCTATTGATCTTTATTTCAGTTACCATTTGCTTTAGAGCAAGGCCATTTTACTTCGTATCTCTGCTCTCTCTCTTTTCATTTCATTGTTCTGCATTGCAGATTTCTTTTAGCTCTTGTTGCCTAGCATCTTTTTCTCTCCTTTCTGATTTACAGAAACCACCAACCTATAAACCAAAACAATCTGTAAATCAAACAGCACACCCTAACATGTCATCATTAATCAATTATTTAATAAATACTCAATGATTATATCATGCAAAATATGCAAAACATATGTTTAAACCTCCAGTTGGAGAAACTATTACTTGCTTTAGGAAACCAGGACTCAGTCAAATGAAATATTACCCATTCAGTGTTTACTTGCCATTCAAGGTGGCAATAGTTCCTCAGAACATATTTTTATAACAGCACATTTTTCAATGTAGTATTTTCCAAAGTAAGTTAAATAGTTGCAATTTAGGAATTTGTTACATATTTTATAGTCACTTAAAACTACTCTTGAGTTAGGATTTGATCCTTTCTTTGGGTGTTTAGAGCAAAATTACAGAAGCACATGGGCATCCCTTTATCCATTTTGAAGCCAGGCAATCATAGTAACCCTGTCTGCATTCTAAAATATCGTAAGAGATTTAGAAATGCTTTTACTGAGAAAATGAGAGCATTTATCAAACAAGGATGAATTTGCTTTAGGTTGTGTTTAATACAACTAAATTTCTTAGCTCCTGGTTATGTTAATATAATTTAAAGATGACCATAAAATTTTGTTCCCTCGAGCTAACCCTTTGAAAGCTAGTTGCTTTTTAAATTAATATGAATAATACATGAAATGTAGATGGAGATTTTTTTCAGTCTCATTCTATTGCATCATTATAAGAGATGGCAAATAACTGCCAAAAAAAGAAGTTCAAAAATAAAACTGGATAGTATGTATTATGCATTCATGTTATGGCTGCACATCAATTTTTTCGACTAACTTTTGCAGTACATGACTACTGAAAATCATTGAAAATATTGATTGTAAAATGTATACCATGCTTTGAAAAATGGAGCAAAATCCATAACTATTCAGCCTGATTTGGCAATAGGATGTTCATCCATTATATAAAAGTTCTCACATAATATTTGACATGTTTAACAATTAAAATAATATTAAAAAGTATTTTAAGACATAAAGTATTTTGAGCTCGATTAAATCTTTCTTTGATACATTAGAAGACATTTTGGATACTTTAGTTGTCTTCATTCTACCAATATTTATTGTAATACACAAAATTTAGGTAAAATTAATGATAGGTTTTTAAATATTTTTGCAGCCATAAATTATTGTAGTTTAGTGTAGATTAATAATATCTGGCATAAACTCATGTTATTTTTAAAATTTTATCTTCAAAATGGTGTGTAATTTTCAGAACAACATGCTGATATAAGTAGACAGCCCGAGGATTCTCAGAAATGCTTGGCAAAAAGATTGGGCTTCCTCTAGACGAGCTGGATAATGACGCTGGCTGTGTTTTTGGTAAACACAAGGATTATAAAAGAGCAATCCTTTCCAGGTGCGGTGGCTCACACTTGTAATCCCAGCACTTTGGGAGGACAAGGCAGGAGGATTGCTTGAGCCCAGGAGATGAGCCTGGGCAACGTAGTGAGACCTCTCTACAAAAAAAGCAAAAGAATGAGCAGGGCATGTTGGCACACACCTGTGGTTGCAGCTACTTGGGAGGCTGATGTCAGAGGATCGGTTGAGCACAGGAGGCCAAAGCTGCAGTGAGCAGTGCTCACATCACTGCATTCCAGCATGGACAACAGAGAAAGACCCTGTTTCAAAACAAATAAATAAATAAATACACTAGAAACACTTGGGTTTCCTAGGTTACATTATAGGCATAAATGAATAGGGAAGTTAGGCATTATCCTGTCCAAGAGAACTCTCCTAGCACCCATGAATCATAGACGGCACATAGCTATCTACCTATGCACACAGTGGTCATACTAGTCCTGTAAAGTATAGCTGAACTACATAAGTACATTTGTAAATGTATACATGCATACAGAAATACATACACACATCCTTTAATGAGCCAAGGAAAACTCCAGGAGACATTTTAAAAATTAAAACTAGTTTTTAAATGTTGAAAATTGTAAGTCATTCCCAATTGTTCTTTTAGAATTCTGTAATACTTCTAAATAATAACATTTGTTTAATATGGGCCCAGTGGGTTTCACTAGACAATTCTACTAAATGTTTAATTCCCAGATAATCCCAATGTTTCTTATCTTGCTCTAGACAATAGAAAAAGAATTTTAAAAACTTTCAATAACAGCAACAACAACAAAGAAGTCAGAATTTCTACACAATGGAGAAGTGCTGGAGGCATTCCCATGGAGTTGAAACAGGACAAGAACATTCACCATTTTCACTATTAAAGTAATGTATTAGAGCAGAGCTTCCAGCTTTGTCACTGTTGATATTTGGGGCTGGATATTCTTTGTTGGGGTGCCTGGCTGTCCTGTACGATGTTTAGTAGCTTGGCTACTCTCTAGAAGATACCAGTAGCACCCACACCTCCCACAATGGTGATAACGCAAATGTTCTCAGATATTCCCAAATACTACTCTCTGAGGACAAATTCATTCCCAGTTGAGAACCACTGTATTGATGACCTTAATCAATGAAATCTAAAGGATAAAAATGTTAATAAAATAAACACTGAAAAAGAATAAGAGAAACTATCTTTATTTACAGTTGATGTATCTGGAAATCCTAAGGTAACTTGCTAAAAAAAAATTTAAAACAAGTTTCAGGATGTTAAAATTAAAATACAAACTCTGTGGTCATCTTATACAGAAACAACATCTATTTAGAAGGATAGCAGAAAAAAATAGCAACAGAGAAAATAAAATGCTTACGTATAAATATGCAAAATCTATGTGAAAACAATTTTAAACACTTTCCAAAAGCATGCAAATGAATTTGAACTAATGTAAAGGTATGTCTTTTTCTTGAACAAGTTCCACTTCATGTCATAAAGATGTCACTTCCTCCAGGTTAGTATATGAATGTAGGTGATATTAAGAAAAGCCAATAGCTTTTTAATAGAATTGGATGAGTTGATTCCAAAGTTTGGATTGGAATACAAATACCTAGAAGAGCTAGAAAAATCCTTAAACACAGGAGAAATGGTAGGGTGGGAGACAAATAGCTCTACAAGAGATTAAAATATTTTGTAAAATAATTTCAAGTAAAATACTACGTTATGGGCATAAATCCAGTGGAATACAGACTACAGTGAAGTATAAACGTAACTATGTACACTGGGAAAGCAAAAAAATTGTATGACTCAAAGTATCACAACATCTGCTTTAGTGGGATGGTTTGGAACTCAATCCACAATGTCTCTGATGTATGCTTGTAGAATAGAAAGCCAGAAATAGATCTTAGTATATATGGAAATTTAGCATATTATAAAGTGTGCATCTCAGATAACTAAGAAAAGTAAACATTTTATGGAGATAAGAGGACAGTCATGTTGGAAAAAAAGAATCCAGATCCTTTTATTATACCATACATCAGAATAAACTCCAAATGAATGAGAGGGACAATTACTAGAAAATAAATCATAAAAATAAAAATTCTCTATTGGTATAGTTTGGCTGTGTTGCCACCCAAATTTTATCTTGAATTTCCACCTGTTGTGGGAGGGACCCAATGGGAAGTAATTGAATCATGGGAGTAGGTCTTTCCCATATTGTTCTCATGATAGTGAATAAGTTCACAAGATCTGATGGTTTTAAAAAGAGGAGTTCCCCTGTACAAGCTCTCTCTCAGCCTGCTGCCATCCATATAAGACATGACTTGCTCCTCCTTGCCTTCTGCCATGATTGTGAGGCCACCCCAGCCACGTGGACTGTAAGTTCATTAAACTCCTTTCTTTTCAAAATTGCCCAGACTTGGGTATGTCTTTATCAGCAGTATGAAAACTAACAGAATAAATTGATACCAGCAGAGTGGGCTGATGCTGAAAAATGACTTTGGAACTAGATAACAGGCAGAGGTTTAAACAATTTGGAGGCCTCAGAAGCAGACAGGAAAATGTGGGAAAGTTTATAACTTCCTAGAGACTTTTTGAATGGCTTTGACCAAAAGCCTGATAGCAATGTGGACAATAAATAAGATCCAAGCTGAGGGGGTCTCAGGTAGAGATGAGGAACTTGTTGGTAACTGGAGTGAATATGGCTCCTGTTATGTTTTAGCAAAGGTATTGGCAGCATTTTGCCCCTGCCCTAGAGATTTGTGGAACTTTGAACTTGAGAGAGATGATTTAGGGTATCTGGCAGAAGAAATTTCGAAGCAGCAAAGCATGCAAGATGTGACTTGTGTGCTGTTAAAAGCATTCAGTTTTATAAGGAACGGAGAGCATAAAAGTTTGGAAACTTTGCAGCCTGACAATATGATAGAAAAAAAAAATCCCATTTTCTGAGGAGAAATTCAAGCTGGCTGCAGAAATTTGCAAAAGTAACAAGGAGCTTAATGTTAATCCTCAAGACAATGGAGAAAATATCTTCAGGGTATGTCAGAAGTCTTCATGGCAACCTCTCCTATCACAGGTCCAGAGGCCTAAGAATAAATAATTATTTCATGGGCTGGGCCCAGGTTCCCCATGCTATGTGCAGTCTAGGGAATCAGTGCCCTGTGTCCCAGCCACTCCAGCCATGAGTAAAATGGGCCAAGGTACAGCTCAGGCTGTGGCTTTAAAGGGTGTAAGCCCCAAGTCTTGGCAGCTTCCACATGGTGTTGAGCCTGTAGGTGCACAAAAGTCAAGAATTGAGGTTTTGGAAGCTTTGCCTAGATTTCAGAGGATGTATAGAAATGCCTTGATGTCCAGACAGAAGTTTACTACATGGACAGGGCTCTCACGGAGAGCCTCTGCTAGGGTAGTGAAGTAGGAAAATGTGGGGTTGGAGCCCCCACACAGAGTCCCTACTGGGGCACCTCCTAGTGGAGTTGTGAGAAGGGAGCCACCATCCTACAGATCCCAGAATGGCAGATCCACTGACAGCTTGCACTGTGTGCCTGGAAAAGCCACAGACACTCAATGCCAGCCTGCAAAAGCAGCTAGGAGGGAGGCTGTCCTCTGGAAAGCCACAGGGCTGGAGATGCTCAAGACTGTGGGAACCCACATCTTACATCAGCGTGACCTGGATGTGAGACATGGAGTCAAAGGAGATCATTTTGAAGCTTTAAGATTTGACTGTCCCACTGAATTTTGGACTTCCATGCGGCCTGTAGCCCCTTTGTTTTGGCCAATTTCTCCCATTTGGAATGGCTGCATTTACTCAATGTCTGCACCCCCATTTTATCTAGGAAGTAACTAACTTGCTTTTGATTTTATTTATTCAAGGTGAAGAGGCATGCTTGTCTCAGATGAGACATTGGACTGTGGACATTTGAGTTAATGCTGAAATGAGTTGAGACGCTGGGGGACTGTTGGGAAGGCATGATTGGATCTGAAGCATAAGGACATGAGATTTTGGAGTGGCAAGGCGTGGAATCATATGGTTTGGTTGTGTCCCTAACCAAATCTCATTTGGAATTCCCATGTGCTGTGGGAGGGATCCAATGGAAGGTAATTGAACCATGCAGGCAGGTCTTTCCCATCCTGTTCTCATGATAGTGAATAAGTCACAGGAGACCTGATGGTTTTAAAAAGAGGAGTTCACTGCACAGGCTCTTTTTTTTTGGCTGTTGCCATCCATGTATGATGTAACTTTATCCTCCTTGCCTTGTGCCATGATTGTGGGGCTTCCCCAGCCACGTGGAACTGTAGGTTCATTAAACCTGTCTTCCTTTTGTAATTGCCCAGTCTCAGGTATGTCTTTTATCAGCAGTGTAAAAAAGGACTAATACATCTATGAAATACAAGTCAAACAACAATGGGATATCATCTCACACCAGTCAGAATGGCCACCATTAAAAATTTAAAAAATAACAGATGCTGGTGAGGCTGCAAAGAATAAGGAGCACTTATACACCCTTGGTGGGAGTGTAAATTAGTTCAAAATTAATTCATTGTGAAAGACAGTGTGGCTACTTCTCAAAGACCTGAAGAAAGAAACATTATTTGACCAGCAATCCCATTACGGAGAATACACCCAAAGGAATATAAATCATTCTATTAAAAAGACACATGTATATGTATGCTCATTGTAGCACTATGCACAATAGCAAAGATGCAAAATCAACGCAAATACTCACCAATCATAGACTGGATAAAGAAAATGTGGGGCCAGGCATGGTGGCTCACACCTGTGATCCCAACACTTTGGGAGACGGAGGTGAGTGGATCATCTGAGGTCAGGAGTTGGAGACCAGCCTGGCCAACATGGCGAAACCCCAGCTCTACCAAAAATACAAAACTTAGCCACGTGTGGTGGTGCATGCTTATATTCCCAGCTACTCAGGAGGCTGAGGCAGGAGAATCAATTGAACCCGGCAGGCAGAGGTTGCAGTTAGCTGAGATCACACCACTGCACTCCAGCCTGGGAAGCAGAGTGAGACTGTTTCAAAAACAAAACAAAACAAAAAAATGGTACACAGACACCATGGAATACTATGCAGCCATTAAAAAGAAATATATCATTTACTTTGCCAGGACATGTGGAGAGCTGGAGGTCAGTATCCTTAGCAAACTAACTGCAGAACAGAAAATCAAATACCAAATGTTCTCATTTACAAGTGGAAGCTAAATGATAACACTTGGACACACAGAGGGGAACAACATGCACTGTGGGCAGTTGGAGGGTGGAGGGTGGGAGGAGGAAGAGGATCAGGAAGAGTAACTAATAGGTACTAGGCTTAATAGCTGGGTTATGAAATAATCTGTACAACAAATCTCTCCATAAAAACTTCCCTATATAATAAACCTGTACATGTATCCATGAAATTAAAATAAAAGATTAAAGAATTCCTCTGTAACGTGAATGTGGGGAAATTCTTTCTGAATAACACTTTAAATCCAGTAAAGCTGAAATAAACTCAAGTTAAATTATGTGAAATATTTTTTCTAAATTTTGACATAAGCAAAAGACCACTATAAAAAAAACAAAGCTATTGTGTCAAATGTCAAATTGGATTTAAAAAATTGTAATATATATTAATTTCCAAAATCCAATTATATTTAAGAAAATATTTAGAAAAAAATAGAAATTACATGTAAAAATGTGTAGAAGACATACCAGATATATTAAAGAGAGATGTACAAATAGTCTGTAGACAAGATGCTCACCTTTACTCATAATGAGAAAAAGTGAATTAAAATTACACTTAGATTTTCCAGTCTGACATGTAGAAAGCTTGGAAGTTGACACTGAGACAAGAATAATACAGGATGGTTGTAGGGGATTAGAAAATTCCAAGTAGCAGTTTCACGTGACTAGCAAAAGGCAACCTGAAATAGCTGCAGAAGCTATGAGCTGATAAGATCCTAAAAAAAGGATTTGACAAAGGTTTCTCCTGGAACCTCATTATATGCTCATTAACATATGAAATCACACATCCACCAGTGCCATGACAGTTCTGGAGACACCCACAATTGATAAAAAAATGGGTGCCACCTCAATTCTGAGAAAACTTCACCTTTTCCCAGGAATTTTAATGAATATTCTACCTGTTTGCAGCCGCAAACACCCTTGCTTGTGACTCTTTCTTGAGTATGCCTGCATTTCCTTTTCTTGAGTGTGTCCCTTTTCCTTTGAAACAAATCTCCATACTTTCACTATTTCCTGACTTGTGCTTGAAGTTATTCTTGGAATGGTGTCAAGAGCCTGCATACTGGCTGAGGTTGAAGTCCCAAGTGGAATTTGGGAATCTCCTCCAGCACACTTATATCATAAGGGTTGTCCTCCCCCCACCAAAAAAAAAGCTAAACAAACTTGACATCAACTCTTCTCAGAGATATCAGATAACTGAAGTCCCAGAGTAAACCACTGCCCAGAAAACTGGAAAAACAGGCAAATGTGGAAACTTCAGAACTTTCTTTCTTACTGCAAGTAGAAGCCACAGCTAGAACATGGTAGGAACACTTAAACGATCATCAACTATTATTGGACACTGAGTGTATATGCTTGAGAGTTTTAAAAAAATATATTAGGAGAGGCTCCCAAATTTTCATGAGTTTTACCTCCAGAAGTTCCACCAAGTTTTTAAAGGGAAGAACTTTGAAAAATTTTGTAATCTTCACGTGGGTGGGAAGAGAAAAATTAAACATTTTCGAAATACACCCAAAGGATTCTGTTATAAGTAACAAAAGCCTGCTTTCAAGGGAAACTTTATTACCAAAGACTAAACCATGTGGGCTTTATTAGAGCCTTACCAATGTGGGAGAAAGGAAATATGCAACTCCAGCACCCCTTGGCCTTGAACATGGAGAAACAGAAATGTCTAATTCCGCATTCTTTTATGTTGCATGACTTTTGAAACATGTAAATTTATTAATGGTAAAATAATAAAATTAAATGAAAAAGAATAAATTGAATACAAACAAAGCTAACATTTGTAAAAAACAAAAATAAAAGTAAAACACCTCAGGACTCTCTAAACTTTTTATCCAAATAGAAAGGTCATGGCAACATCCTCTTTCAAATGAATAGCTCTTACTAACACTATGATCAGTCAGATGCCCAAGAAGAGGGAAAAGGCCCCAGACACCTGGGACAGGCAGCCCCCACAAATCATTCATAAGTAAATTCTTTACTAGTCTCTCATAAAAAAGGATATGCCTATTGTAACTTTAAGTCTACAATCTATATCTAGCTCCGAAAACTAAAGTGTGTCCAATTTTACACTGATAATGTCATTATAAGCTTTTCTTACCAGATGCAGAATAAAGTCAAGACTCTACCTACCCAAAGACATCTGCGCGTAATTGACCCTTCCTTTACTGACTCTGTCTTCAGACGTTCACCCTATCTTATGCAAAATTCACCTAACCACCTGCCTGCCTGCCCTTCTTCCTACTTGCCTCCTCAACCAGCGCTTTAAGGTTTAAGGAAATATCTAAATTTTAAAAACCCAGAAAAAAGAGCCACAGATGTGTCTGTGCCTTGTGTCTTTCCTGGATATGCCCTAAAGTTGATTAGTAATGTCTATGATTTGAGATATACCTCAGTTAATCATTTTGTAACTACCAAGGGATTCTTCTTGCCTGCTGCATAAAAAAACCCATGGCATTGCATTAAAAAAAGAGTTTAACAGACACAAGGCCAGCTACACCACGTGGTAGGTGGAGCTCACACTCAAATAATTTCCTAAGAAGCTCATAGGTTAAAGGCTTTTCAAAGGTAGTTTAAGGGATGGAGTGGGCGTGGCCAGGTTATAAGTGCTTGCTGCTGATTGGTTTGGGTGGAGAAATCATGGGTTGTTAATGCTGTCTTCCTGTGGGCTAAATCACTTCTGGGAGGGCCCTTTGGAACAGGGTTGGCAGGTCCATGATGTCAGACAGGCAAAAAACCTGAAAAGACACCTCAAAGTCCAACCTTAGGTTCCACAACAGTGGTGTTATTTGTAGGAGTAACTGGGAAAGTTGTGTATCTTACAACTTCCAGAATATTGGCTGACAGTTCTTTATGTCTGTGTCTTCGCAGGAATTAAGCTTCTCTCCTTCCCCCTAGCCTGAAAAACTCCATTAGCCTTACAAAAGCACTTGAGTTTCAGGGCAAGGCTGATTAGCATTTAAGCCATAGTCTAAATGTCTTCCAAAGTTAGTTCGGCTTAATAACCCAGCAGTAAGGAAAGGAAAGGCAAGGTGGGAGGTGGGTTAGGTCAAATTTCTTTTGGTGACATAATTTTCTTGGTGATAAAATTTTTGCAAAACTGTTTTAAATTGCAGTTGTAACTTCAAGGTTAAAGAAAAAAGAAACTCAACTATTAAGTAAATTGTGAACCCCGTGTTCCATCCCAAATCCTTTAAGGATATCTGCTAAGGACAAAGAGAACCTAAATAAAACGAAGAACTTTGTTTAGTATGTTTGTCTTTGTTCATGAAACTGGTATTTCTGCAATCTCTTGGTGTGCTTGGAGATTAGAGGAAGTGAGTACAAAGTGTATGTTCATGATTTGGGGAGTTAAGGTTTTTAGTGGAAGATACTAAATGGGAGAAAGGAAGATTAGCAACAAACTCTGTACTACTGGATTTTCATTTTGGATCTCAGTATAGTGAGTTGCTGGAGAAAAATCTAAACTTGTAAAATATTTAAAGAGGCTTACTTTAAGCCAAATTTGAGTGACCATGGCCTGGAGTACAATCTCAAAAGGTCCTGATAGCTTGTGCTGAGGTAGTCAGGTTGCAACTTGGTTGTATACATTTTATGGAGTTAGAAGTTACAGGCGAAGGCATAAATTAATACATGTAAAGTATACACTGGTTTGGCCCAGAAAGCTGGAAAGGCAGGTGTGGGAAATAAGAATAAAAAAAAAGATTCCTCTTCAAAGCTCCCTCTTAGTTCATTATAAATAAATCACAGTTTCTTCAAAGGTTAATTTATTTTAAAGCTTTTGCTAATAATCTTAAGGTAGCTATTAGTGATAATGAATCAGTAAGTGTATCCAGTGTTCTCAGTTTGTACACTTTAGCCTAGATATTTGCCCTGACGTGCCTGAACAAGGCCAGACAAGTCTTAGATTATAGTTTATTTTCCTTCCTTATTTGGAAATGTTATTGCTTCTCTAAGCATTCGTCAAGTTACTTCCTCCTTTCCTCTGTTCTCCTCTGCCTTTACCTCTTTAGAAAAATTTTAGGTTGTTATCCAAACAAGTGCAGCCTAAACTGTGAAATCCAGTTTCAGCCAGTGCAATCAGGACACAGCGGTAGGGTGGATGCATTAGATATAAATGGTCCTGTCTCCTTTGTTCAGTGTCCTTTTGTGGCAAGATGGCTAACAGGAGCACCCTTTCTGCAGAAAGTAAAGTTACCTTGCTGAGAAAATGAAATTTATATTTGAGTGCTACTTCTTTTTGAGGAACCACACTGCAAATTCCCATATAACAGCAGGACACCTAAAAGGGGGCGAAAATTACAGATTATAGGTGGATTCAAATACTTTCTAATTGGCAATTGGTTGAAAGAGCTAAACTTCACTCAAAGACTTAAGAAATCAGTACAAAGAAATGCTTAAGTGAAGATATAGGGGTTATTGAAGCCACAGTTCTTTTTACACAGGTGAGGCCTCTAAGTTGCAGTGTCAGAGAGAATAAATGGTAAATGTCTCTTTCCAGACTTAAAAGGCGTCAGATTCTTAGTTAAATCTCTTCTAGATATGGAAAATATCTAGAAAAAGGAGATTCTCTACAGATGTAAATTTCCTGCACAGGAGACAAAATATGTCAAACAAATATATTTTGGGGTAAAACATTTTTATTTCCTTCAGGGCATGATATTTACCACATGATCCTATACCAGAACCAGGCTGAAATTTAGCATCTTATGGCCACAAAGAATCTGTTTTGTCAGTGTTATTCTGACATGGTAAAAGCCCCATAAAACTGCATACCTCAACCATACCTCGGCTTTCTGCTGAAACTGCTCTCTGTAACCCTGATGTGACAGGCAAGCAGTCTAAACCCATGCAATGGTGGCCCCTGTGACTTAAAATAAGTAACTAAGGCCTGTAGTTTCCACCCTACCCAGGCAATGTGTAAACTAATGCTTATCTTGACTTCTGTGAACCACTTAAGTAACAATCGGAATGTCCGAAGCCCCTCACCCTCACCCCCACCCAGAAGGTGGTTTACAGAATGTCTGAAGTCCACTGGCTCTCAGAATGTCCAAAGCCCCTCACCCCCACCCCCGCCCAGGAGGTGCTTTACAGGCATAAAAGGTCTTGACATCCTCCTTTCGGGGCCACAGGTTGGAGAGACGTGAGTCCTCCATGGCCACCGGCAGTAAAGACCCTGCAATTTGGCATACTTTTGTCTTGGTGTTGATTTTCTATGCTCGCTCTGGTTCAACATTATGATCTCTATTCTGAGGTTAACACTGGTCAGTTGTGCCTACATTTCAAAAGGGAGAGGATAAGAGGCATGAGCTCTCTTCCTATCAGGGCCTAAACTTTAGTGTTTTGGTTTCCCTGGTCCCAGGGGTGTCTGATCTATTTCTTAGGGGTGCACTTAGAATTTTGTTTTTGTTTTGTAAGCCATGATTTTTTTCCCCTCCATGTTTTTCTTTATTGATGTATAATTCACATAGTGAGAAATGCACAGATCTTCAGTGTTTCCTTGTGCACTTCCCTGTTCAATACCTTCCCAACTTCCAACATAGGCAACTCCTTCTTTGACTCCTATAATCTTATTTTAGTTTTGCCTGCTCTATGTCATCATATAAATGGAATTGTTAGCAGTGTTGAATATATACAGGTCTGCAGGAACCTCAATTCTTGCTTCCTCATGAAACCGCCATTGCAAATTTGCAGCTGAGACAGTGAAAAGGATCTGACCTAACCAACTTCATCTTGCTTCTTACTTATCAGCTGTCCTTGTTCATTCCTGGGAGTAGGCTGAGCTAACTTTGGGAGGAATTTAGTTTATATTAATAGTTTAAAACAAGGATGAAAACAGCCCTTTCCCAAAACAAACCTCCTTCTTACCTGGGGACTAGGCTGTCTTTGTGGGACTAGTAAATTAGCTACAAGATTAGAAATTATAGTATTAAAGTTATGTAGCTGGAGACTACAAGATTCCGACCCTTCCTAAACTGCTCCTAAGATCAGTGCTTGAAATATTTTGCAGACCTTGCACTTGATAGATCAGCTGCGCCACCCAGATGGATAAACTGACTTATCTGATCTTGTGGTCTTCATTCAGGAACTGACTCAGCAGAAGAAGACATCTTCAGCTCCCTGTGATTTCATGTCTGACCTGACCAATCAGAACTCCTAGCTCACTGGCTGAGACGTCGATTACTACCTGTGGAGATCTGTCCTGCAGACCCTGATTCAGTGACAGATGAATGAAATACACTCTCACACAAGAGTACAGTGTAATAGCTGGGCTAGGGGGTCATCAGCTGCTCTCAGAGGACAATTGAAGCTAACCAACGACAGCTCCCTGTTCCTCCTCACATTTATTCAGTATAGATTTGATAACAGAGGTTCTACATCAACAAGCTTGTGGATAATTAACATGAATAAAAGTGATTTTACAAAAGATAAAAGATTTTGGTTCCTGGGCCCAGAATAAACACCATTAATGGGTGATCCGCCTGCCTTCAACTTCTCCCTGAGAGGATCATCAGGCCCAAAGATAACATGAGTAAACAGTTAGAGACAAAGGAATGTGGGGTAAACAGACTTAACTTGGGAAACTATTATTATCCCTAATCTTCACCCCATGGCCTAATACTCTAACATAAGAACTGGCTGCCTTCAGCCCATTCCATAAATTAACAAAAACCTTTTGGTCTTCCAAAACGTTTGAGACTCTAATCTTACTACTTTCCCTAATATTTCCCTTAATATTTTGCCAACTACCCTGAGCGAATCTCAACAACTGGTTTCCCTTAAGCCACCAAGTTGTCCTTAAAAATTCTGATTTCCAAATGCTTGGGAAGACTAATTTGAGTAATAAAACTCCAGTCTCCTGCAAAGCAGGCTTGGCATGAATTACTCTTTCTTTGTTATAATTCCCCTGTCTTGATAAATTGGCTCTGTCTAGGCAGTGGGCAAGGTGAGCCTACTGGGCAATTACACTCAGAAGAAAGAATTTAACTGAGGGGCATAGGTAAAGGAAGAAACCAATTCAAGTTTAGAACAAGAGTGAAAGTTTCTTAAAACGTTCTAGAGCAGGAATGAAAGGAAGTTAAAGTACACTTGGAAGAGGGCCAAGCAGGAAACTTGAGAGATTCAAGTGCATGGTTTGACCTTTGACTTGTGGTTTTATATGTTGGCATGATTCTGAGATCTTGCACCTCTTATTCCCTGATTCTTTCCTTGAAATGGACTGTCCATATGTGCAGTGTGTTCACTGAATTGTATGCATTGTCACTTGAGGTGTTTTTTCCTTACCAGTCAATTGCTTTTAGAGGAAGATCATATACCAGTTAAGCTATACCATTTTGCCTCTTAGTGTGCATGCTTGAGCCCACTTACCCAACTCCTGAGACCTTATTGGGAAGCTACTGATACCAGCTTCAAGCTGGGAGACTGCCTTTCCCTGGAGCCACCTGTAACCAATTATTATTTTGGAGAGACAGTTTAACAACCAACACTTGATGATTGCCTGACATTCCTGGAGGACAGAGAGGGGTTCTCCTGCCCTGCTCACGTATGCTACTTACTCTAACAGAATTATGTATATATGCCCTTCGCATTTTGTTTCTTATATTTAATATGATGCCTGTGAGATATTTTGTATTTTGTATATTAGTTATTCATACATTTTTAGTAGAGTTTCACTATATTAATAGGCAAATTTATCTACTGTCTTTTGGGAAGCACTGGGGATGTTTCCACTTTGGACTTCTATAAATAAAGCTGCAATAAATGTTCTTATAAAAATCTTTTTGTGAATGGCATGTTTTCATTTTTGATTATGAGAAATATTTTTCCTGCTTCTTCACATGTGTAGTGATTTTTCTGTTTATATCATGTATTTGGGTACAATGTTATAATTCTCATTATTATTATGTTTTAGAAAAGATTATTGAGTTCGGTTCTGGCATGAAATCAATGTAATTAGATCAGCTTGATCCAGCGGAACCTTGGTTTTAAGCTTTGAGTCTTCTGGCCAGAAAAGTTCTGCTTTCTGTTTGGGCTTCATATCCCTGTGCTGGGCATTAGAAAGTGTCCTCAGGTGGAAAACTTACCTCAGGCTTTTCCCTGGTCTTAGGGAATTACAACTGGGTGCTGCTTGATGTTCAAAGCATAAAAGCAGTTACCTCATACATTTTGTCCAGTTTTATAGCTGTTTAAGGAGGAAGATAAGTTCAATACTGACTCTCTCATGGCTGGAAATGGAACTCAATTCTGGACTTAGAAATACATTTCAAAAGAAAAATGCCTAGCTCTGTCCGCAGTAAGGGTCCTAGAGTAATGGTATTTTATAGCAATGGAAAAATTTGTTGCCCATATCTTGGTGTCTAAATGTTTTTCCTATGAAAAACAAAAACTCGAGAGCTCTGTAGGGGAAAACTGATTTTACGTACAGTTCATGGAAAGTAGAAGGCAAACTTAGAACACTGTTTTTTTGCCGAAAGCAAAGAAATACTTAAAGACCATTAGGGCACCCAAAATGACATAGGATCTGCTCAAAATAATTCTCTTTTGAAAAAAAAGAGCCTCAAAGGTCATTCTTTCACAATTGGTTAAGTTTGAATATTTGCTCTTCATTATATTATATTATGGAATCAATATTGAATTTCTCAGGTCTAATAAAAATATATCTTATGCCTTTGTTTATTCTTTTATCATAATCATTATAGTTGTCCTTTACCTAATATTCATTAGATACTTAATATATTTCGGGCACCAAATGCTTTATTTACATTAATTAGTTTAATCATTAAAAGAATCATTTGGCAGAGACAAAATTACTATCACAATTACACAGACATCTCCAGTACTTTTCAATCTTTTCTGGCACAGAGCAGAAGTTTTCTATAACACCCCTAGTGCCTCAGAATCAAAGTCAATTATGAGTAATTTTTTTACTCATAATGAGATTCTAAAGCACATTGAACCAAAAAAACATTAATACCAAATATATCAGAAATTTACAACTTTATGTATATAAATTTACATATTCTGTATAATTTTAACCCAGCCTAGGAAATAGAAATTTACCAGGATATTTGGAGTTTCCATATGTCCCTTTCCAAATGCAGTGCCTCCTTGGTATACATAATTGTCTCTTTACTTACAAAATTGCCTTAATATAAGTATTAGTTTGCTGGGGTGGTTGTAACAAATTGTAGATTTGAACATCAAAAATTTATTTTTTCTCAGCTCTAGAGACAAAAGTCCGAGGCCAAGATATCATCAGTGTTCATGCCTTCTGAGGAATGTGGGGGAATATCCGGTCTCTGCTAGCTTCTGGTGATTTGCTGGGATCTCTGGCATTTCCTGGCTTTCAGACGCATCACTCCAATATGATTTCTGCCTTCATGTTCACATGGCATTCTCTGTGTGTGTATATGCATATGTGTGTGTATCTGTGTTCAAATTTCCCCTTTTCATAAGGATGCCAGTCACACTGAATTAGAGGCCTGCCCTACTCTAGTATGACCTCATCTTAACTAATTACATTTTCAATGACCTCATTTCCAAATAAGGTCACATTCTGAGATATTAAAGATTAGGACTTCAACATAGGAACTTCATGGGGTGCACAATTCAACCTACAATAATATAAATGTAAGCAGTCCTATAACTATGGTTTAAATTTGCTTGTTTTTGAGTTTTATAATCATAATGCATTCATTTTTGGTGACTTGATTTATTACTCAATGTTCATAAGATTCATCTTTGTTAACATGTACATATGTATTGTTACATAAATACATGCTAATATATTTCTGCACTCTACTATTGGTGGATATATAGGTTAGCTTAATTTTTAAATTTCTATTGAAAACAAAGTTGCCATGATCATTCTTATTCAAGTCTCCAGATGCATATTGCAAGGTATTCTCTAGGGCAGTGTTCCCTACTAGCTTCTTCTATAATTGGATTAAACATTTGTGGTTTTATTGATCCCCAAGCAGCCTCATTTATTATACTAACATGTTGTGCAGATATTATGTCCTTCTCTGAACCTGAATAATGTGAAGAAACACTGCTGAAGGATAATGTTACTGGATTCATGTCCACAATTACTAGATACTGCCACATTGTTCTCAAAAGTCATCAAGCAATTTACACTTCTATCATCAATGTGTTCCAAATTCTCCACACCCCTGGAGAATATGTGGTATCAGCAGACTTTTAAATTTCTATCTATCTTATGGTTTCAAAACAATATTAAAATTTGGCTTTGTTTCTCAAGATTACTAAAAAGTAAAGGACCATCATATATATTGACAATTTATATTTCTCTTTCTGTAAGTTATTTCTTCACGTATTTTGGACATATTTCAATTGAATTATTGAACTGTTAGCAATTCAAAGGAGTTTATATACATATATATATATATATATATGAAATACTAATTGTTATTGCTTATATGAATAAAAGTTCTTTTCTCAGCCTGTGGCGTGACTGTTTACTCATTGATGATGCTTTCTGATGAGTCAATTTTCATTTCAGTTAATTGAACTTACTAACCTTTCCCTAGATCAAAGTTCTATGTTGCCCAAAAGGTATGACTATATTCTTCTATATTTCCTTGAAAAATTATAAAATTTTGACTTCAAAAAGTTTAATTTCTTTGGAATAGTCTTGCTTGGTTCTGAAGCTCTCTGTGATATACTTTTAAAAAATAATTTCAGGTTTTATTTTAGATATAGCAGGTACATATGTAGGCATGTTACATGGGTGTCTTGCACCTGGGTAGTAAGTATAGTACCTAATAGGTGGTTTTTCAACCAACATCCCCCTTCCTTCCCCACCTAGTAGTCCACAGTTCTGTTGTTCCCATGTTTGTGTCCATATGTGCTCAGTGTTTAGCTCCCACTTATAAGTGAGAACATGAAGTATTTGGTTTTTAGTTTCTGCATTAGTTCGCTTAGGATTAGGACTGTCCTCCAACTCTATCAATATTGCTGCAAAGATATGAGTTCATTCTTTTTTATAGCTGCATAATATTCCATGGTGTACATGTACTATATTTGGTTTATCCCATCCACCATTAATCTGTTGATTCCATATCTTTGCTATTGTGAATAACACACTGATGAACATAGGAGTGCATGTATCTTTTTAGTAAAACGATCTATTTTTCTCTGGTTATACACCCAGTAATGGGATTGCTGGGTCAAATGGTAGCTCCATTTTAAGTTCTTTGAAAAATCCCCAAACTACCTTCCACAGTGGCTGACCTAATTTACATTCTCATCAACAGTGTGTAAGTGTTCCCTTTTCTCTGCAGCCTTGACAGCATCTTGTTGTTGTTGTTGTTGTTGTCATTTTGTGTTGTTTTGTCTTGCTCTGTTGCCCAGGCTGGAGTGCAGTGGTGTGATCTCAGGTAACCACAACCTCTGCCTCCTAGGTTTAAGCGATTCTTCTGACTCAGCCTTCCAAGTAGCTGGGACTACAGGGACACACCACCATGCCTGGCTCTTTTTGTGTATTTTTAGTAGAGATGGAGTTTCACTATGTTGGCCAGGCTAGTCTTGAACTCCTGACCTTGTGATTCACCCACCTCAGGCTCCTAAAGTGCTGGATATTAGGCGTGAGTCACTGCGCCTGGCCTTGAGATGGAGTCTCCCTCTGTCACCCAGGCTGGAGTGTGGTGGTGGAATTTTGGCTCACTGCAACCTCCACCTCTCCAGTTCAGCAATTATCCTGCCTCAGCCTCCTGAGTAGCTGGACCATTCCTGGCTAATTTTTTGTACTTTTTTTCAGTAGAGATAGGGTTTCACCATGTTAGCCACAATGGTCTGTATCTCCTGACCTCATGATCTGCCTGCCTCAGCCTCCCAAAGTGCTGGGATTACAGGCATGAGGACCTGACTTTTTAATAGCCATTTGGACTGGTGTGTGATGGTATCTCACTGTGTTTTGATTTGCATTTCTTTGATGATTAATGATTATAAGCATTTTTTCATTTTTGTTGGCTGTTTGTATATCTGGTTTTGAGAAGTGCCTGTTCATGCTCTTTGCCAGTTTTTTTTTTTTTTTTTT